>NW_005357346.1:1961971-1980663 GCF_000412655.1 Myotis brandtii | reverse complement strand
CCCACAGCAGGAGCGCCGCTCAGCTGACCAACGGGCGCCAGATGCCAGGCTCATGGCTGGCAAGCATAGCTGCAGCAGTACAAACCTCTTCTGCCTCCGCGGCAGGACTACCAAACAGCGGCGGTGGCAGGCACAGTGGGGATGGGATGAGCGGGAGCGGTGCAGCACCCAGCTTGGGCTCAGACTCCTCCCTGGCTGCCTGCCACTTCTCGCACATACTACATCCCTCGGGATGTCGGACTGCCGGTTTCGGCCTGATCCCTGCAGGCTGGGCTGGCCTGCGAGGATCAGGCCAAAACCGGCAGTCCAACATCCCCCAAAGGGTCCTGGATTGCGAGAGGGTGCAGGCCAGGCTGAGGGACCCCACAGGTGCACAAATGCATGCACTGGGCCTCTAGTATCTGTCTATATAAGAGGAATTTGCAAATTAGCCAGGACACCATAGCGTCACAACTGAACAGCAGAAGGGACCTGAGGCTGCATGGCGCCTGGCTGGGGTGAGGGACCTCAGGCCACGCCCCCCACCCCAGCGCCAGGCCGGGAGACCTCAAGCTGTGCCACTCGCCTGGCGGGGCTTGATGGGAGACCTCAGGCCGTGCCCCCCACCCACAGGGCTTGACAGGGGACCTCAGGTCACACCCCCCGCCCAGTGGGGCTTGACGGGGGACCTCAGACCATGCCCTGCACTCCAGCGCTGGGCCGGGGGACCTGAGGCTGTGCCCCCCACCTGGAGGGGCTTGACAGGGGTGGGGCAGGCTGGGTCTGGGTCTCCTGCGTTTTTGAAGTGTGTGCCGGTGGTGGGTGGGAACTTGACTCTAGGTCCCATAGCTCTAGTAGTATAATAAGGAACTCTAGTAATGCCATATTAAATTGTATTTAAAATAATAGCAGATTGAGAGGAACAAATGCCTTAGTGTTTCCTCAGTCTGGAGCTTGAGGCATTTTAGTTGCTGGATTATTCAATAGATTTTAAGGGGAACAAGAATATAAACTAGTATAGTGGGACCCATTTTCCACCTTAACTCTAAATGCCTGAATTAGCTGAGAAGCCAAGGCCCAGTCATTTGTTTTCTAGCAGTTTGTATGACTGCTTTCACAGATCACGTCACTGAGGTATTCTTAGTGTGTTGTTTTATTACATAGTATGTATGGGGATTCTCTGCTTTTGCATTTTGAAATTATTTGATTAGGTGATAAATATTAAGTCTTAGAATCTAAGGTATAAATTTGGACAATTCATTTTTTCAAGAGAAGAAAATAATTGTGTAGTTTCAGGTTATGTTCAAATCATAGAGTTTCAGAAGAAAGAAGGACGGTAAGAATTATTGAGTACATTTTATGTGCCAAGCTATATATATAAAGAGCTTGACTATGTCCAGTTTCAGTCAGTAGATGGCACAATCAGGATTTGAAGTACACTCTCTGACCTCTGACCTTTTCTTAAAAAAAACAAAACAAAAAAATTGGTTTCAATCCTTCTCATTTTATCAGTGAAGAAATAGGCTCATGGGTTATAAATTACTCTTATAAGCACAGTTAAATAAAAGTATCAGTGCCAGAATAAGAAAGTTTCCTGAGTACTAGTTTTGTGTGTTTCATCGTGTTCATATTATCTCAATAAATTTATTTAGATTATAATATTTCAAAATAGGTTTCTTTAAATAGATTTGACACTTAGCTAACAACTGCGCTCTAGTTAAATATTTTCCCCAAGGATCAACTTGAATTAGGCATGACCACCTTTTATTAATTTGAAAGCATATTTTCCAAGTAACCCATCATCAAAAACTTGCATGTAAGTGTGTTAAGTGAGCAGTTTAGTCATTTTTTAAAAAATATATATTTTATTGATTTTTACAGAGAGGAATGGAGAGGAATAGGGAGTTAGAAACATCGATGAGAGAGAAACATCAATCAGCTGCCTCCTGCACACCCCCTACTGGGGATATGCCCGCAACCAAGGTACATGCCCTTGACCGGAATCCAACCTGGGACCCTTCAGTCCGCAGGCCGACGCTCTATCCACTGAGCCAAACTGGTTAGGGCAGTTTAGTCATTTTTAATTAAGAATAATTTGAGCTGAATTTATTAGGTTTATTAACATAAATTCTCATGTTCCAAAGATGGTTTTACTGGAGCCTCATACAGTACTTTCATAAGCTGGTGAACAAAGAGTGCAAACTAAGTAGACATTTGTTTAGGGGAATATAAACACGACAAAAGGCATCACTATCCACAAAAAAATACTCTGTAGAAGAGTTACATATGTACACAATTACATGTAATTCAGGACAGAATAGAAAAAGAACTTCCAATGAGGTTCAGAGCTTGCTATCTTAACTGTAATTATCAATACTTAAGTGCAGAACATAAAATTCCTTGACAACTTCATTCTTCAAGAGAGATTATAATTTTTCCTAAGAAACTCCAGCTACATTTAAAATACAGTAATATGTTTTTTGGCAGAAGAAATTCAGTTTCTTTACCACTTTAAAAATGTGAGCTTTTGACTTTTTTTGAAGATCTCCTTTATTCTACCTTTGCTAAAGAGTTGTGTAAAGGTATAGGAAAATGATGATTTGGCCAATTTGAACTGGCTTAAAACTTTTCCAGCCATTTTAGAGAGAGAGGGAGAGAGTGAAACATCGATATAAGAAAGAAACATCAATTGGTTGCCTCCCGTATACACTCTGGGTATGTGCCCTGACCCAGAATCAAACCATAACCTTTTTTGGTGTATGGGATGATGCTCCAACCAACTGAACCACCTGGCAGGGCTGCTTAGCTGACTTTAAATCAAAATCTGTGGTCTTACCTTTACAGTGTTATTTCATGAATGATTTCCACACTGTTAGCATATATCTACAATAATTTACCCTATTAACTAAATACTAATTTTTGAGCTGTTGGCATGGTGACTCTTAAAATTTTTTGTGTCAAATCACACACAAGAAAAGCCTTGGTTTGTGTGAATCTTTTTAGTAAATCGAAAATACACATGTGCACATGTATTTTAACTTCATTTATTTAATGACTTGCAATCTACAAGCTTTAACATTTTTGTATGTAATTTTGACTATCACTTTTTGAAAACTCTTAAATTTCAACACTATAAAGTTATGGGCCATGTTTAGTAGTCAAGAGTGGGATAGAATTTTAAAATGAGTGGCAGGGCAAAAAAAGTGCACTTTTTGAAGTGTTTATATTATTTATTGTGTCGTTTTTTGTAATGAAATAAGTGAAGAGAAATTCTCCCTAAGCTTTTCTTTAGCTTCACTAGTTAGCAAGACTAAAACCAATATGATAAGGCAGAATCTTTAAATTTAAAAAAAAGGTTATCTAAAATCAGTATTAGAATAAAGTGAAGTTTTAGCTTGATTATTTTTAAAAAGTAATTTCTCAGCTTTTTTTTAAAGCTCCTGGAACTTTTTGATAGTGAAGATCCCAGAGAACATGACTTCCTGAAGACTGTTCTGCACCGAATTTATGGGAAATTTCTTGGATTAAGAGCATTCATCAGAAAACAAATTAACAACATTTTCCTCAGGTAAATTGGTCATATATTCATATATAGTACTTTTTATCCCCTTTCATATTTTTCTTTTTATTCCAGTTGCTTTAGGTTAACTTTTAACATCTGAAATTTGGAAATTTAACTGCTAGTATTTGAGTCATTTTTAGCCCATTTTGTGGACATCATTTGATTGCCTCTAACTTTGTAGAAATTTATAACCTACTTTTCATCTATGTGGATAATAGTAGTGAAGTTTTTAATAGGTAATACTAATGTTATTCACATGTAAGATTTATTGTGAGGAGAATTTGTCTAATTATTTCCTTGAGTTTTTTGTTTGAAAAACTTTTAAGAACTATTTAAATCAGTAGCTCTTGGAAGTACTTTCATTTGATTTTCTGATACAGGTAATTAAATTTATATGGGATCTATTTTTTGGCTACTTTATAAGTGATAGTCTATTTAGTTGTTTCAAAGTAGGAGATTTCACTTTAATACCCACACTTCAGGTTTGGTATGTTTGGTTTTTTTTAAATTGAAGATCTGGCAAAATTAGGCTAGCATTTCCACATTGTAACAACTACAGACAGAGCATCTCTCTCCAGTTCTGTGCCATCCTCCCCCTGTCCTGTGTTTCTTTGAATTTGCCTCCCTGCTTTAAGGGTGATCTTACTCTTGGAAAACTAGGCAGCCTGTGTAGTTTAGGTTTAGAGAATTCTGATTAATGGTGGCTTTATTATATGTGGGTTCTTTTCTCTTGGATTTTCCTATTTCAAAAAGTATTTCCTCGAGGAAACCCATCTTTCTCAAAAAATTTTTAAGTAAAATAAAATATTCCAGGTGAAAGAATATTATCTTAACATATAGCAAGTTTTAACAAAAGTATATGCTTAAATATGAAATATTTAAAAGTATCTGGTTTAGCTCTGGCCAGGTGGCTCAGGGGTTGGAGTGTCATCCCACATACTAAAAGGTTGTGGGTTTCATTCCCTGTCAGGGCACATGAGGGAGACGACCAATCAATGTTTCTCTCCGCCCCCCCCCCTCCCTTCTTCCTCTCTCTAAAATCAATAAACATATCCTTGGGTGAGGGTGTTTTTTTTTAAAGCATCTGGTTTAGTAGGAAGTAGACTTTCTTTTATAAGATTGCTGAGAAGTAACTGGGGCAAAAACGTTTACAAGGAATTCTTACAACATTCTTGTACAGTTCTTATAGTTACCCTTGGGGCTTTATTTCTGCCTTTCTCTTAGTTTTCTGATATTTTGTTTTTCATTACATCTACCTTTATTTTAAATTCAGGTTTATATATGAAACAGAACATTTCAATGGTGTTGCTGAACTCCTGGAAATATTAGGAAGGTAGGTCAGTTTTGTGTTTTGTTTTTTCCTTGTTCTTTTTAAAAATTAAGTAACTTTGAATGTTTTATGTATTAAAATCTTAGCTGGGGGAAGAGAAATTATTCATATTTAAATATAGACTGCAAGACATCGTTTCTCAACTGAATTCTTATTATAGTTTTTTTTTGGAGGGTCAGCATTTTTAAAGTACTGCCATGCAAGACATCTGTTTCAGAATAGGCTTCTTGCATTTGAAGCTGTGGCATGTTTTATGCCTTATCTTGCCAGACTGCCTCAGAAATTTATAGGATCTGATTGGGAAGAGATGAAATAAGCTACAGTGAATCTTTTGATGAAGTTATAAGAATTCTTGTTCATATGTTGATAGACCATTCCTAATCCATCTGTTCTTTTTAGAAGAATCTACAGCCTTTTAGTTTACATGAACACTTTGCCTTCCTTATTAACTTGAGAAACGTTTAGACCCCTGTATTTGTACTAGAGGAAGCTAAAATCTTTAGTAGTTAACAGAATGACTATGAAGAGAATTACTTCTTAGTTTAAGATCCTTCAATAAAATAAGAGAAACAACCCATTTACTTCAGAAATATTAAAAATTCTTATTATTGTGATACTGATTCTGGCTTTAGGAAGGGAAAAAAAAGGCAACAGTGCATAAACTGCTGAGCTTATGTAGGACATGCAGATAGAAATTACTCACTGGAGCATTAATTGGTAGTCCTAGTTGACTTTTGGATCATTGAATGACTTAAAGACTTCATAGTAATAGTCTGCCTAGAGTAGTTTGAAGATGAGCAAGTAATTCAACACCAGGATTGAAGCAGAGCACAGTTCCTTATGTACGCATGGATATAATAACTTTTAGAAATAAAGTAGTAACTACTTAACCCTTCCCCCTGCCTTTTTTTCCCTCCAGTATTATCAATGGCTTTGCATTGCCACTGAAAGCAGAACATAAACAATTTCGAATGAAGGTTCTTATTCCTATGCATACTGCAAAAGGATTAGCTTTGTTTCATGCTCAGGTAAGCTTCAGAAAACTTTAAAGTGAAATGAATTATTGTTTCAGAGACTGATATAAAGGCAGAGAAATTGAGAAGTACTGAGATGGCAATTTTAAGTGTATTTAAGCAATTTGCTTTTTAAGTTAACCAAAATAAAATTTTATAATTTAAAATATTATTTTTAGTGTTATTAAATAAGGTCAGTGCATATTGAGTATAGACATAGGAAAGAAAATGTCAAGCTCTTTTCTAGTCTAGGCCCTGACCTAATTAACTAAATGGTATTGAATAAATCCCACATAACTGCAGTGTTCTGTTTAGCTGCAATAACCTAGTCTCCTCGATAACTACTTAGAGAATAATATATCAGCATGGCATACATGCTGAAAAAGTAAAATGTTAAGCTCTAGTCTTAATTTCAGTTAACTTCATATTCAGAAGTTACTTTCAAGGTGAAACAGTTACACAATTGTGAGTATACTAATTTTTATATAGTATTGAGATTAAGCTAGAGTAAAATTCATCAAAATAAGGTAGTCATTTTTGTTAGTTAAATATAAAAACCCTGCATCACTAAATGTTACTTCACTCAGTAATATTTATAAACTGTCCCTTCCATTTTAGTTAGCCTACTGTGTTGTACAGTTCCTGGAGAAAGATACAACACTAACAGAACCAGTAAGTGGTCTATTTATTTTTATGTTTTGGGTCTACATTGGAGCATTTCATTGTACCTTTCTTTATACTGTTATATACCTTTACAG
The DNA here is from genome assembly GCF_000412655.1 of Myotis brandtii. Lineage (NCBI taxonomy): Eukaryota > Metazoa > Chordata > Mammalia > Chiroptera > Vespertilionidae > Myotis > Myotis brandtii. The sequence continues at coordinate 1,974,021 of NW_005357346.1, read as the reverse complement.
AGTTATCAACAGTAGTAGTAATGTACTTTAAACTAAAATCATTGACAAGGAATGAGAGGTTAATCTACATTCAAAGAATAGGATTAGAAACAGGAGTTCTCATGAGTTATGTGTCTTGAATAACTTAAATTAACATAGTAGTTGAGATGACTACACTAAAATTTGATATAGATATTATCTTCACTGATAATCTTTTCAATCTTCATTTACCTTTTAAAATTAAAACATACTTGGAAGCCCCCACTGGAGCATTAATTGGTAGTCCTAGTTGACTTTTGGATCAATGAATGACTTAAAGACTTCATAGTAATAGTCTGCCTAGAGTAGTTTGAAGATGAGCAAGTAATTCAACACCAGGATTGAAGCAGAGCACAGTTCCTTATGTACGCATGGATATAATAACTTTTAGAAATAAAGTAGTAACTACTTAACCCTTCCCCCTGCCTTTTTTTCCCTCCAGTATTATCAATGGCTTTGCATTGCCACTGAAAGCAGAACATAAACAATTTCTAATGAAGGTTCTTATTCCTATGCATACTGCAAAAGGATTAGCTTTGTTTCATGCTCAGGTAAGCTTCAGAAAACTTTAAAGTGAAATGAATTATTGTTTCAGAGACTGATATAAAGGCAGAGAAATTGAGAAGTACTGAGATGGCAATTTTAAGTGTATTTAAGCAATTTGCTTTTTAAGTTAACCAAAATAAAATTTTATAATTTAAAATATTATTTTTAGTGTTATTAAATAAGGTCAGTGCATATTGAGTATAGACATAGGAAAGAAAATGTCAAGCTCTTTTCTAGTCTAGGCCCTGACCTAATTAACTAAATGGTATTGAATAAATCCCACATAACTGCAGTGTTCTGTTTAGCTGCAATAACCTAGTCTCCTCGATTACTACTTAGAGAATAATATATCAGCATGGCATACATGCTGAAAAAGTAAAATGTTAAGCTCTAGTCTTAATTTCAGTTAACTTCATATTCAGAAGTTACTTTCAAGGTGAAACAGTTACACAATTGTGAGTATACTAATTTTTATATAGTATTGAGATTAAGCTAGAGTAAAATTCATCAAAATAAGGTAGTCATTTTTGTTAGTTAAATATAAAAACCCTGCATCACTAAATGTTACTTCACTCAGTAATATTTATAAACTGTCCCTTCCATTTTAGTTAGCCTACTGTGTTGTACAGTTCCTGGAGAAAGATACAACACTAACAGAACCAGTAAGTGGTCTATTTATTTTTATGTTTTGGGTCTACATTGGAGCATTTCATTGTACCTTTCTTTATACTGTTATATACCTTTACAGAGTTATCAACAGTAGTAGTAATGTACTTTAAACTAAAATCATTGACAAGGAATGAGAGGTTAATCTACATTCAAAGAATAGGATTAGAAACAGGAGTTCTCATGAGTTATGTGTCTTGAATAACTTAAATATAAATTAACATAGTAGTTGAGCTGACTACACTAAAATTTGATATAGACATTATCTTCACTGATAATCTTTTCAATCTTCATTTACCTTTTAAAATTAAAACATACTGTGGAAGCCCCAAAATTATTCCCTTGAGTTTTGTTTTGTCTTTACAAATAGGGTTTTCCCTCTTATTAATGACAAACCACATGATTGGGATTGTAAACATCTCCTTGCCTTTGGAGCTTAAGATATAATCTTGGAATAAAGGTTGTTTACTTTATGAATCAGCATAATAATTCACTATTTGAATTTTGCTTACTATTTGACTATCATATGAAGATTCAGAAGAAAATAAAAATGTTATGAAAATTAACTGAAGATTCAAAAAACAAACAAAAGATAGTAGGAAGAAATAGGCAAGTATAAAAGAATAAAAAACCTTGGTGAATTAAAAATTTTGATAGTACTTTCTAGGTATCCTAAATCTGAATATTTAAACTAAGAGTTTTTGAAGTATTGCAGAAGGTTTCAAGGATTTAAACTGCTATCCCTAGGTGTGGTTGGAAAACTTAATGTATTTAGTATTCTCCCTTTGATTTGACCTTTGTATGTGTAAAGGAACAAAACATGCTTTTCCCACTCACTCCCTTATATTTTGAGTTTTTAGACTTGCAGTTATTCCTGAAAACAGCTAAAAATACTTTTTAAAGACAAATCAGAAGAATTAGAAAGCCCAGTCTGTACATGAAGCCACATAAGTTTCTAAAGTGGATTAAAACTTAATACAAATCCATAACTCTCATTAAAATTGAGACAAAGAAAGCCTGTAACATAACTGATGGTTTATGTTGGTGAATAAGTAAACAGATAGAATTTAAATATATTAAATTAACATGGGTGGCTAGGGGAGATGATTTCTTTTTAAAAGATGGATGATGGCCAGAAATCTGGCTTAGATGAGTTGGGTTAATGGAAATAGAAGCAGAATGAGGAGATAGTAATGTAAATGTCTAAGTTGACAAAGAAAAATGTTTCAAGTCATAAAGATCTGTAGATATGAGAGATCTTGCAGTTTCTACCATAGGCTATTCCAGCACCAAAATTATGACCATGTTACTTGGGTCTCAGCCTTAATACTCATTTCCTAGAAATCTGGCATTCATATCAAAGCTTCCTAAAAATTATAAATAAGCTGTGGCTAGTTTTTTATATTCTATTTCTGTTTATGAAAGTAATGTGTGTTAATTTGGTTCACATAATACAAAATCAGAAAGCACAATGTGGAGGTAAACACTTATAAGTGAATATATTTCTACAAAATTTTTGTACATTTATGTGTAGGTTAAATAAATGGTGGGACAGTGTTGTTTTTTTCATCTCAATATAATGTGAAGTGTACTATCTTTCCATATGAACCTGATTGTTTTGTTCACTGGTAGCATCAGATTCCGTTATGGATTACCCTAACATATTTAATCTCCCATTAATGGGCACTTGAATTATGGGAGTTTTCATTGTTACAGTCGTGTTGCTGGATGAAGGGGTGCTTTAGGGGGTTGGATTTGTGCTGTGTCCTGTCTGTGGTTTTGGTTACAAAAAAAAATTCTGTGTGTGTATAAAACCCTCAGAACTGTATACCAAAATAAGAAAAATTTTACTGCAAGTAAATTTGTTAAACCAATTAGCCAAAGAATACATGGAAATTTTAACATGTTCTAAGTTGCCTTCCACAGAGTTTGAACAATTTAGATGCCTGTTTTCCCTCACCCTAGCAGGATATTAAGTTTTAAAATTTTGCTGATATTAAAATTTGTTAGTTTAATAGATATGAAATATTTTCATTGGCTTCTTCACTATTATAGGGATTGAGCCATCCTTTTATATGGTTATTGGTCATTTATATTTCCGTGTCCTTTTTATCCTTTTCCTATATTTTGCAAATATTTTTTTGTCCATTTGAAGTGTTTCATTAATTTTGAATATAGTTTTTAACTAACTTTGCCTTAAAGAACTAAAAAAAATTTTATGTAATGGAATGTATTCATCATTATGGCTTCTGGCCTTACTGACATGCTAAGAAAAACCCTTATACCCTTTGAGATGATCAAAATATTCTGTAGTATTATATTCTGGTTATTTTATGGATTTAGTTTTTATCTATAAAAACTTTATCCCATCTATAATTGTTTTCTAGCGCTGCCATGACGAATTACCACAAACCTGGTGGCTTAAAATAACATAAATTATTCTCTCACAGTTCTGAAGGCCAGAAGTCCAAAATCAAGGTGTCAGCAGGGCTTCATTCCCTCCAGATGCTCTAGGGGAGAGTCCGTTCCTTGCCTCTTCCAGTTTCTGGTGTCTCCAGGTTTTCCATGGCTTATGGCTGCATCGCTCCAATCTCCCATTGCTGCCTCTTCTGTCTCTGTCTCTCTTAAAATGACACTTGTTGGATTTAGGGCCCACCCAAATAACCCAGGGTGACTTGAACTCTTAATTATATCTGTAAAGATCCAATGTCCAAATAAATCACATTCATAGATTCTAGAGGTTAGGGTACACATACACACACCATCTGAAATGGAAATTTGTGTGACAAGGGTAAGGAACTGTATTAGTTTTCTATTGCTGAATAACATTTAAAAATTTAGTGGCTTAAAACAAACATTATCTCATAGTTTCTATGAATCACGATTCAGGCATGACTTAGCTGGGTCCTGTGCTGTAGAGTTTCTTACAAGAAAGGCTGCAATTGAGGTGTTGTCCAGCCTCATATATAAAGGCTCAGATGAGGAAGGATCTGCTTCCGAGTTCACGTGTTTGTCGAAAATTCAGTTCCTCAAGTGCTGTTGGACTGAGTGAGGGCCTCAGTTTCTACCTGGCTGTTGGCCACCGGCCACCCTCAAATCCTTGTCAACGTGGGCATTTCCAAATATAGCAGCTTGCTTTACCAAAGTTGCAAGATGAGAAGGCTTTAGAATCTGCTAGTGGAATGGAAGTCACTAGGGCAGCCCACACAAAAGGATTACAGAAGAGTGTGAATTCAAGAAGTAAAGATCTTGGGAGATTATTTTAAGAGCCATCCTACCAAAGGAGCTACTTTTTTTTTTTCCTAAATGGTGAGCCACCAGTCTTAGGTACTACTACTTAATTGACTAATTCATCTGTTTCCCATGGAACTGAAATGCCACCTTTGTCATATATTTAAACCCCATATATATATACATGAGTCTATCTAGTTGTAACTGTATTTTATGTCTCTTCTGTCAGTTTCGATGCTAATACCATCTTGTTTCAGTTGCTGATATCAGTAGTTCAGGTTCCATTCCATTAATTTTCCCTCTCCTCCCTCCATCCCATTCATGGTTATTTGCTTACATTTATAGCTTTTAGAATAAGAGTTTCTAGTTTCGGAAAATAATCCATTTGGCTTTTGAAATTATATTAAATTTATAGATTAAGTATAGAAGAAATATCTGTACAATCTTGAATCATCTTATCTACTTAGTCTTTCATGATATTCAATGATGTTTTATAGTTTTCATTGTATAAATCTTAAACATTTCTTACCAATTGTATTCTTTTTGTACATTAGTTTTTGTTATGAAAGGCATTTTCATTTGATTATCATTGATACTCTGTTTTATAAAGGTATATTTTTATCTGACCATATATTGAATTTTTCTACTCATTTTAGTAATTTTTTCTAACCATTTAGGAATAGTTATTTTAAAATTATAAAAATGTATAATTAACATATACTTAGACAAATAAATATAATTCTGATATTCCTTTCCAAAGTTATTCATCAAAACCTTTTCATCTTACTGGATTAGCTCCAGCCTATGTTCTCTCCAATTTTAATTTGAATGAGTGTTCATTACTGGACAAGATCAATAACTATAACAAATCCTAAAAGGCTGTCAGAGATCTATAGCTACAAAAGCACCGGGACCAGATAGTTTTACAGCCTGGTTTCTACGAAAGCATTGTATGATGCTTTCTGATAATGATGACTGATGGTTTCTGATAAATTCTTAGTTCTGTCTTACTAAAATTTTATCAGAATAATATTAAATAACTTCAAATTTTTTTGAGATATAATCTACAACTATGAGTTGAACCATCCTGGAATAAATTATAATTGGCCAGATAGTATTCTGTTAATATGCTGTTGGATTCACTTAGTTGCAAAAATTTGTATTATAGTTTGGTTATCAAGATTATGCTATGAAATAAATTGGGGAGCTTTCTGGCTTTTTGGTGCTTCATAATAGTTTTAAATAAGAATTATTTGTCCCTTAGTTTCTCCCTAAAATAACCTACGCTCCTCAGCCCAGCAGTTATTATATTTTCCTTTATTGTCTTAGTAGTTAGTAGCACTTACTGCTATTGAAATTATTTATATGTCTAATTGATAACTTACGTTGGTCTCCCTGCTTCATGAAAATCATGAACAGTATCTGGTACAGAGGCATTCAGTAAACAAAATTAATAAAATCTGGAGATACACTTAGATAATACTTCAGAATGAATATTGGTATAATCACAATTACTTAAAATTTCCTGGAATTAACTGACTTCATTGCCTAATTCATGCTAAACTTTTCCTTTTGCAGGTGACCAGAGGATTGCTGAAATTTTGGCCAAAAACATGCAGCCAGAAAGAGGTAGGTTTGATTCAATAAAAATAATACATTGAAACACTGGCTCTCAGGGATATAAACCATGTTTCTTTTGTCCCTGCTACTGAGCAGGTGTCCTAGGGGATTAGAGAGACTTGATAGAATAATCGTCAAGTCCTTTTTTGTCCACTGAGATTAATCTTCTTTTAATGTTTTCTATATTAACATATAATTTGTCATGTTTCTTAAAAAAATTTTTTTAACCTAGGTGATGTTTTTAGGAGAAATTGAAGAAATCTTAGATGTCATTGAACCAACACAGTTCAAAAAAATTGAAGAGCCCCTTTTTAAGCAAATATCTAAGTGTGTATCCAGTTCTCATTTTCAGGTATGATGTACTCAGCAAAGCCATTTTCATTTTATACTATTTCTTTTCTCTTTTGTTCTTGACATTGATAAATATTTCTTTCAGGTTGCAGAAAGGGCGTTGTACTCCTGGAATAATGAATATATTCTCAGTTTGATTGAGGAGAATATTGATAAAATTCTGCCAATTATGTTTGGTAGTTTGTACAAAATCTCCAAGGAACACTGGAATCCGTAAGTGTCTGGCTTTTTAACCTTTTTATCATTTGCTCTCCTAACTCATACATAAAGCTTATCCAGATTTGGAACTTATTCCAAGGTTAACATCACATAGTATATACCTTTATAAGGTATAAATATATGTGTTTGTATGTTCTTAATTTCAATTTAAAATTACAAATCTCCCTGAAGGTAGGACTTTCTAGTGTGACATTCTGCACCAGACCAGTATGTGGTCAGACCCAGCTAATATTTGTGGAGATGCACAAATGACTGCAAATGCCAAGTTGGGTTGACCTGCTGCTAATAACACTCTCATCTCTGCAGGTAGCACTATGGCAAGGAGAAGCTGAAGTGCTTAAGGTCATATAAGTGATGCTTACATGGCATATATTCTAACTTCTATGACATCATGTTCGTTTTGTTTTTGATTTTTAGAAGAAGGGAGAGGGATAGAGAGAAACATCATTGACTGGCTGCCTCCTGCACGCCCTCTACTGGCGACCTATTGTTTTCTGGGTCAGCACTCAACCGCTGAGCCACAGCAGCTGGGTTCCTGTTCTTTTAAAGCTGCTGCTTGGGGTTTTCGGGCCATATGCAAATACAAATATTGTATTTGTTCCCGTTTTGTTTTTTTACTTCAAAATAAGATATCCGCTGTGTGCATAGGAATTTGTTCATAGTTTTTTTTTAAACTATAGTCCGGCCCTCCAACGGTCTGAGGGACAGTGAACTGGCCCCCTGTTTAAAAAGTTTGAGGACCCCTGCTCTAGAGCTGATATGAAGCTAACCACAGCATTTTTAGTGAGAGTTTAATCTGAGCATGATACATTGGTGAGGACAGGGTTTTGAATCAGACCATCTCTACCACCACTGGCTATGTGACCTGTAGCATTTCCTCTTTTCAACTCTAAAATGGATTGAGTGAACCAGCCAACATTTAACTCCTTTCAGAGATGATAGTGTTCCATTACTTGTTAGAGGCATCAATAACCCAGCACTGGCTTATTTTTTGTTTTAGGACCATCGTAGCACTGGTCTACAATGTGCTGAAAACCCTAATGGAAATGAATGGCAAGCTTTTCGATGATCTTACTAGTTCATACAAAGCTGAAAGACAAAGGTATTTGACATTTTAAATTACGTTTTAGGTTAGCTGAATGTAATTCAGTATAATAAGGTATTTTCTCCAAGTTAGAATTATCATGTTTAAAAAATCAATTACATTAAGCATTATAATTTGAAAGTCTCAACACTTTTAAGTTATTTCCAGGTAAACTTCCCCTAATGGTTAATTATGATTTTAATGTGAATCAGAAATCTTCTGTTGGTTTCTTTCTGAGCCTTAAGACTTCAGTCTCATAGCACTTGTCTGCAATGTGCTGAAACCCTAATGAAAATGAACGGCAAGCCTTTTGTACTATTTTATACAATTTGATTTTTTATATATTTATGAAAATCGTTGTCCCCATGGGCTTCCATAGTGAGCTTTACTCCTCATCTACTCCTTGCACAATAGGGTTTTTCTTAAGCTCCCCATTTAAACAGGTGGTATTTTAAAAGTCAGCATAATTCACTTATGGAAAGAGAGAACTCACATAATGATATGCCCATCACTCGCACTGTTAATATTTTGTTCCTTGCAGTAATATATATTTTAGAGAATAAATGATAGTACACAGCATTTAGGAACTTGGCTTAGTGATTACCTTTTTTTTTGAGAATTTCATAGATTAATCTAAAAATCACTTCTCACTCATATATTATTTCAGGTGGGAGTAATCACTGTACTTAAGCCCACCTGTCATTTGAGGATAATAGCTACCACTTACTTCTAATGAGTATATTACCTACTCTGTTTGGAAAAGCCCATCTATTTCAATTAGTCATGGTTTTCTTGTGCCGAGTAGAAAAAGCAGTTTTATTCAAGGCCATCCTAGTCTACCAATAACTAAGTCAATGCATTATTTCTTCTAAATAGCCCTCTTTTAGACAGGAATATATATTAGGTATATAGTTTGAGCCCCAGGAACAGATGGAAAGAAAACATGACTAAGAATAATCATTATATCTTAATCTGCATAGGTCAGCACCTCTGTCCCTTAAATCATATGTAACTTCAGAACTATAAGCCCACTTTCTTGGAAGCTAAGCAGCCACAGATCTCAGCTCACATTGTGCTGCCCAGCACTATTGGCAGCCAACCTTGGTTTGCTGCATAACCTCTTCCAAGTGCCTCCAAACCCAGCACAAGTGACAACCAACCATAGATCACTTTGTAGCTCCCACCAGATGGCCCCAAGCTGGGCACAAATGGCTAACATGGGCCTGCCCTGGAGCACCCCCCACCCCAAACCAAGACACCTGTTGGCCAACTTCATTTCAAACCAGAGCATCACTACCCAACCAGCTCCACAAAAGCACACCTGAAGAGTAGACTCAGCTCACCAGAGCCCCGCTAGAGCAACTCCTGCTACATGGAGTCAGCACCCGCACAGCAGTTTATCCACTATAGTCACTGACATGCCAACAGCAATCAAGACAAAACAGAAGGGCACACAACACACAGAAGGGACACTTCTGCGGCACCCATCTCAAGGGCCCCAACTACATAAGATAATTCTGCCAAGACTGTGAGATATAGATTGACCTAATATAATAAAAAGAAACACGCACCAAATAAAAGAATAGGACAAGACTCGAGTAAAGAACTAAACGAAATGGTGGCATGCAAGCTACTAGAAGCAGAATTCAAAATACTGGTAAAAGGGATGTTCAGTGAGCTTAGGGAAAGAACAGATGAACTCATTGAGAAGTTCAGAAGAGAGATATGGAACATAAAAATGGAGATAGGAAGAATGCATTACAGGGAATCAACAACAGATTAGAAAAAGCAGCGGGATGAATCAGAGATCTGGAAGACAGTAAAAAATACCCAATTGGAATACAAAAATAATTTTTAAAATGAGAATAGTTTAAGGGACCTCTGGGCCAACATCAAACATAACATTTGTATCATAGGAGTACCAAAGGACAAGAGAGCGAGCAAGGGATTAAAAACCTATTTGAGGAAATAATGACTGAAAACTTCTCTAAACTGGTGAAAGAAATAGTCATATTAGTCCCAGAGTCCCACATAAAGACACATCATAGCCTTGCCTGGGTGGCTTAGTTGGAGAGTCCTGTACTCCAAAAGATTGCCAGTTTGATTCTCAGTAGAGGCCCATATGGGAGGCAACTGATCGATGTTGCTCCCTGTTTCCCCCCACCCCTTTCATCTCTAAAAAGCTTAATAAAACATATCCTCAGGTGAGGATTTAAGAAAAGACCATTATAATTAAAATGGTAAAGGTTCAAGACAAACAGAATCTTAAGAGCAGTGAGTTGCATACAAGGGAGCTCTCATAAGACTGTCAACTGATTTCTCAACAGAAACTCTGCAGGCCAGAGAGATTGGTATGAAATATTTAAAGTGATAAAAAGCAAGGACCTACCCAGCAAGGCTATCATTTAAAATAGTAAGACAGCCCTAGCTGGTATGGCTCAGTGGATAGAGCATTGGCCTGCGGACTGAAGGGTCCTGGGTTAGATTCTGGTCAAGGGCACATGCCTGTATTGCAGGTTTACATCCCCAGTGGGGGGTGTGCAGGAGACAGCTGATCAATGATTCTCTCTCATGATTGATGTTTCTATCTCCCTCTCTCTTCCTCTCTGAAATCAAGAAAAATATATTTAAAAAATAACATCAGAGCAGCCATTTTTTAAAAAATGAAATAAAATAAAATTGTAGGACAGATAAAGAGCTTCCCAGAAAAAAAAAAACTGAAGGAGTTCATCACTGCCAAACTAGTAATACAAGAAATGTTAGAGGGACTTCTTTAAGAAATAGGGGTGATAGGATAAAAAATATGAGTAATAAAATGGCAGTAACAGTACCTATCAATAATTACTTTAAACGTAAATGGATTAAATGCTCCAATCAAAAGACATATGGTGGCTGAAAGATAAGAAAACAAGACCCATACATATGCTGCCCATGAGAAACCCACTTCTGATCAAATGGCACACGCAGACTGAAAGTAAAGAAATGGAAAAGGACATTTCATTCAAAGGCAATGTTAAAACAAAACAAAACAAAACACTGGGTAGCAATACTTAGAAAAATAGACTTTAAAACCAAGGCTATAACAAGAGACAAAGAAGGACATTTCATAATAACAGGACCAATATAAAAAGAGACTACAACACTTGTAAACATTTTCACATCCAGTGTAGGGGCACTTAAAATATATAAAGCAAATATTGGTGGACATAAAAGGAAAGATAGTAACACAGACATAGTAGAGGACTTTAACACCCTATTGACATCAATGGATAGATCATCCAGACAAAATCGACAAGCAGTGCTTAAATGACAAATTAGACCAAATGGATTTAATTAATATGTTTAGATCATTTCACCCAAAGCAGCAGAATATACATTCTTTTCAAGTGCACATGGAATGTTTTCCAGGATAGGCCACATGTTAGGATGCAAAACATGTCTCAATTAATTTAAGATTGAAATAATATCAAGTATCTTCTTGGATCACAATGGTATGAAGTTAGAAATCAATTACAAGAAGAAAACTGGAAAACACACTCAAATATATAGAGGCTAAATAAAATACTACTTAACAAGATCAAGGAAAAAAAAGAAAGAAGGATGCCCTGAGACAAATGAAAACACAGTGACCCCAAATTTATGGGATATAGCAGTTCTAAGGAAATTCATAGCAATACAGGTCTACCTCGTGAAAAGAAAAACCTCAAATAAGCTATCTAACCTTACACTTAAAGGAATCAGAAAAAGAACAAAATAAATCCAAAGTGAGTAGGAAGAAGGAAATAATAAAGACCTGAGCAGAAATAAATGAACTAGTTTAAAAAAACAATAGATCAATGAAACCAAGAGCTGGTTCTTTGAAAATATAAATTGATAAACCTTTAACTGAACTCATTAAGGAAAAAAAGAAGACCCAAATAAAATCAGAAATGAATGAAGTGACAACTGATACCATAGAAATATAAAGGATTAAAAGAAAATTCTATGGCCCTGGCTGGTGTGACTCAGTTGGTTGGGCATCATCCGATGCACTGAAAGATGGTCAGTTCAGTTCCCATTCAGGGCACATACACAGGTGTGGGATCTATCGTTGGTAAGGGGCCTGCAGGAGACAGCCAATCAATGTTTCTCTCTAAAAATGAATTTTAAAAATCCTTTAAAAAAAATACTATGAACAACTATATGCCAGCAAATTAGAGACAATCTGGAAGAAATGGATAAATTCCTAGAAACATATAATCTTCCAAGACTGAATTCTGAAGAAACAAAATCTGAACAGACTGATTACAACCAATGAAATCAAAGCCATAAAAAA
>NW_005357346.1:1940224-1961663 GCF_000412655.1 Myotis brandtii | reverse complement strand
AGTAGGGAACATGCAGGAGGCAGCCAATCAATGATTCTCTCTCATCTGTGATGTTTCTATCTCTCTCTCTGTCCCCTCCTCTCTGAAATAAAAAAAAAAAATTTGAATTAAAAAATATATTAGAAAACTGAATTCCCTGATACATTGTAAAGATCAGACACCATGATCAAGTAGGATTCATCCTAGGATGTAGGGATGCTTCTACACCTATAAATCAATCAAGTGATATACCACATAAAATGAAGGATAAAAATCATGATCATATCAATAGATGCAGAAAAAGCATTTGATAAAAACTCTCAGCAAAGTGGGGATAGAGGGAACATACCTCAACATAAGAAAGGCCATATATGGCAAACAGACAACTAATATCATACTCAGTGGTGCAAAGCTAAATGCTTTTTCTTTAAGATCAGGAACAAGACAAAGATGTCTACTTTCCCCATTTTTATTGATTATTGGAAGTCCTAGACACAGCAATAAGACAAGCAAATAAGAGGTATCCAAATTGCAAAGGAAGAAGTAAAACTGTCATTTGCAGATGACATACTATAGAGAGAGCACCCTAAAGAATCCACCAAAAAACTATTAGAACTAAAGTAGCAAGATACAAAATTAATGCTGAGAAATCAGTTGCATAACAATCCCACTTACAAATGCATCAAAAAGGATAAAATACCTAGGAGTAAATTTCACCAAAGAAGTATAAGACCTATACTCAGAAAACTAAGACACTGAATTCAGAAAGAAATTGGAAAAGATACAAATAGAGGAGCAGTTTCTATCGAAATACCAATGGCATTTTTCATAAAAGTAGAACAAATAATCCTAAAATTTATATACAACTACAAAGAGCCAAAGAAATCTTGAGAGAAGAATAAAGTTGGAGGTGTCATGCTACCTAATAAACTATACTACAAAACTATAGTAATTAAAACAGGATGGTACTGGCATGAAAACATAGATCAATGGAACAGGTTAAAGAGCCCAGAAATAAACCACACCTATATGGCCAATTAATCTATAATAAAAGAAGCAAGAATATGCAATGGAGTAATGCCACATTCTTTAAAAAATGATACTGGAAAAACTGGACAGACACAAAAGAATAAAACTGTGTCACTTTCTTACACCATATAGAAGAATAAACTCAAAATGGATTTTAAGACCCAAAACCATAAAACTCCTAGAACAGTGGTTCTCAACCTTCCTAATGCCGCAACCCTTTAATACAGTTCATGTTGTGGTGACCCCCAATCATAAAATTATTTCCATTGCTACTTCATAACTGTAATTTTGCTACTGTTATGAATCGTAATGTAAATATCTGATATGCAGGATGTATTTTCATTGTTACAAATTGAACATAATTAAAGCATAGTGATTAATCACAAAAACAATATGTAATTATGTATGTGTTTTCCAATGGTCTTAGGCGACCCCTGTGAAAGGGTCGTTCGACCCCCAAAGGGGGCGCTACCCACAGGTTGAGAACCGCTGTCCTAGAAGAAAGCATAGGAAATAAGCGCTTTGACATTGTCTTAGTAATTTTTTTTTTTCAGGTTGAGAACCGCTGTCCTAGAAGAAAACATAGGAAATAAGCCCTTTGACATTTTCTTAGTAATTTTTTTTTTTTTGGATATTTCCTCTAACAAGAGAAACAAGAAAGTACGTACATCAAAATAAAATAAAAAAACACCTACTGAATAGAAGATACTTGTTGCCAAGGGGTTAAAATCTAAACTACATAAGGAATTCATACAATTTAACACACACACACAAAGGATGGAGGACTTGAATAGAAATTTTCCCAAGAACACATACAGATGGCCAACAGACAAAGGAAAAGATACTCAACATCAGGGAAATGCAAATTAAAACCACAAGGAGATATCTCCTCACACCTATCAGAAGGGTTATCATCAATAAATTGACAACCAAGCATTGGAGAGGATGTGATGTTGAGAAATCCCCTTGAAAACGGAGATTCTACACAAACATGGATGATTCGTGGTGGCTGGTGACATGGCTTCATGTGCCTGAGTCTAGAGTCCCCACTGGAGGGGAGGAAGAACCCAAGAAGAACCCTGTGCTCTGTAAATTGGTGCGGCCACTATGGAAAAAGTATGGAGATTTCTCAATTAAAAATAAATATATGACCCATCAATTCTACTTTCACATATCCAGAGAAATCCAAAATGCTATTTCGAAAAGATGTATGCTCCCCCATGTTCATTGAAACATTATTTAAAATAGCAAAGTTATGGAAACAACCTAAGCATTCATTAATAAGACAAATGGAAAAAGATTGTTTTATACAATGGAATATTACTCAGCCACAAAAAAGAATGAAATCTTAACCATTTGCAGCAACCTGGATGGACCTAGAGGGTATTATGCTAAGTGAATTGTGTTAGATAAAGACAGATACATCTGGTTTTCCTAAATATATGGAATCTAAAAAACAAAATAAATCAAGTTTCATAAAATGCAGAGAGCAAACTGATGGCTTCCAGATGTGAGGGTGGTTGGGGGAATGGGTAAAAAAGGTAAAGGGATTACGTACGAATTGCCAGTTACAAAAACAGTCACAGGGATGTAAAGTACAGCATAGGGAATATAGTCAATAATATAATAACTATGTATGTTGTCAGATGGGTACTAGACTTACCAGGGTGATCACTTCATAAGTTATGTAAATGTCCAGTCACTATGTTGTACACCTAAAACTAATATACTTTTGTATGTCAACTGTAATTGATAATTAAAATTTTTTTTTCAATTTAAAGTATTTTTTAAACTGTAAAGCACCAATGATATAGTGGGCACGGTGGTGGTAGAGATAATATGTAGAAGAGGCAAAGCAGGTAGTAACTTTTGTTTGGCACAGGAGAAGCAGATGTAGGAGAGTGACAAGGAGTAATGAGGTGCTCCAGGTGACTGCCCTCAAACACCTTAGTAGAGGGATTGAAGTGCAATGTGGATGAACTATGTTTTCTAGCAAATTGCCAAACTGTGTTCTTCAGGTTCTGAAATAAAATTTTGCTTTATCTACAGAGAGAAAAAGAAGGAATTGGAACGTGAAGAATTATGGAAAAAATTAGAGGAGCTAAAACTAAAGAAAGCTCTAGAAAACCAGAACAGTGCTTACAACATGCACAGTATTCTCAGCAATACAAGTAATGAATAAAGAGAAACATGCCACCCCTGTGGGATAGGCACAGTTTTGTACACTTTTTTAAAAAATGTAAAAATCATGAAACCTCAACAGTATAATTAAAAGGTCAATTTTTTTCTGGCAACTGTAAATGAAAAAATATATGGACTAAACATAGCCCTGTGCTATATCATGGCCACAGTATATTGTAACATTTGTCTAATCATTGATTTATTGTGTCACATCTGAAGTTTCACAGAAATGAACTTTATCATCTATAATATGAGTGAGATAATTATGGGAGTGGTAAGAATTATGACTTGAATTCTATTTTGATTGTGTTGCACATAGATATAGTAGTCTGCTCTGTATATTTTTCCCTTTTATAATGTGCTTTTCACATTGCTGCAGACCTTAGTTACATCCTGGGAAAAAAGTATTTCCTAAATAAAACTAAGGTATAATCCTTACCTTTCCCTTTGTCCCTCTCAGAAATATGATGGGGGGAATTACCTGCCAAAAGCCTCTCTTCATTAGAAATATTACTGTACCCTGGAATTGGAGCAAAAAACTTAAATCTCCAGGCTTTTTAAAGCACAACTTATAAATAAAAGCTAGGAAAGTAAACCAAATTCTTCAGATTGCTCCTCATGATCCCCCTTATCTGCAACTCCCCAATGATGAGCACAGATTAGTGGGGGCAGCGCAGGTGAACCCGCAGCCTGCCTCCCAGTTCATTCCTCTTCCTCCCCTTCCCCACGGCTGAAGGCAGGGCCCTTCCAGCCCTCAGCACCTGCCCTCCTCCAGTCCCTCCTGATGGGGGCTCCGTGTCCCACAGTGTGGTGACACCAAGTGCTCCTTGCCACTGCCTGGCTTTACTTAAAGGAACTGCAGTTGGCTTCTGTAGCGTTCTAAGAAGGTTGACTATAGGGGTCTTGTATGTTTTTACTTGGTCAAGTATTTCTCATAAATTTTGTTATCAGAGTACCATTCCAATCTCTTAACTTGCAGTTGTGTGGAAAACTGTTTTGTAATGAAAGATCTTCATTGGGGGATTGAGCAGCATTTAATAAAGTCTATGTTTGTATTTTGCCTTATCTCATCACTGCATTTTTTAACTCTAAGTTTAGGCATTCAGAAGAAGCTGCCCCCCTTCATATATATACATACATCATTCATACATATGTATATATATATATATGAAAGTTTAAGGCAAGTTGCAGGATATAGTCTAAAAAATAGGAAGATTGTGCCAGATTGAGTGTTCCAGCCATTTACCAACATATATCTGTTTTACAGAATATTTGCATAAAACCCGAAGTTCTAGGATATCCTTCATGTCCTTTTATGTTCAGAGGATGGATTTTACTTACCTTAAATGTTAGTTTCAATTAAAATAGACCCAGGAGGATAAATCTGAAAATCTGTAGTAACAGTTTTTGTGAGGGGCAGGGAGATTGTAGCAGAATCAGAGGTCAGGCGTTCTCAAAGTTTTTAACGACTGGTGTCTGATTCCACCCTTTCATACCCACGGAAAGCTCTAGCACAGGTTCTGCACACTATTCCCAGGTCCTTGTAAAAGCAACCCCCGTCGCTCTGTGTGGCTCCCGAGAATGCTTCCTTCTCAGTCTGTGGCTCATATTTCATGGTGTTCCCAAGCAGCCACCTTACCTGAGACATCCAGATCACGGTGCTCTTGCCGGACCCTCCACACTAACCCACGGCCAGCCGGCACTGCGGACAGCTGGGGCGGCGCAGACAGAAGAGTGATCCGACTGCAGAACAAGAATGAAAGGCAAGCCTTTCCAGACAGTGAACGTTGGGGCTAACTGTCCATTTGTGGACGGTTTAGGCGCACACGTCTTTTACTGAAGAGCAGCCAGAGTGGACTTGGGCAGGCTGCAGCTAATAGTTGTTAGCTGCTTTTCTTTGATGAGTTAGAACTGCTCACTTCCTAGTTATCTGCTGACTCTAAAGCACAATTCAGAGGTCTCAACTTTCCACAATATAGAAAATTCAGTTTCAGGCTGTTCATTGGAGCAAACTTTATTAGCCATTTTATAAATATTAACTAATATTAAAGTGGTGTGTCATTTTCAGAGATACTTTACGAATACACATCTGGTTTTCAATACTGTTAATGTATGCTTTTATGCCTGGCTTTGCATTTGCCTTACAGCAAGATTTTTAGAGAGGAGACCTAGGCTAAAGTTTGAATTTGCATGCCCCATGGCAGCAGTCGCCAACCGGTGGTCCTTGAGGTCCGAAAGGTTGGCGACCGCTGCTCTATGGCATAGAAAAGCAGCAGGGAATATTTCTGTACACAAGTTCACTTTTAATAATCCAGCCAAAAACCAGCTTCTTGCTGCTAAGTTAGACATGAGATTTTAAAAAAATACCCAGTCACACATTTGAGTTACCTAAAGGCAGATTATGAAATTCAGGAAATGCCACCAAGTTCTCTTTGGCTGCAAAGGGCATGTAAATAATTTAAAACTCTGGAAACAATTTCATAACCTTAAATCAGCCAGTGGCTACCATGTGAAAAATACTCGGGTGGCTTTGTAGAGTTAACAGCTGATTCATGGGGCTTGAGCCATCATTCTTCCCATCAACTGTCCTGCCCACCCTACCCTTCCCTGGGCGCAGTCAGGCCGTACCTCGGGGTCCAGATCCATCCATCTCAGGAGTCCAGGCTCACACCGCCTTCTATTCGGAGGCCACAGAAGGGAAGTGTACTGGTGCCTACTGATTTAACATATTCATACTGGCACACTGATTCCTTTTGTATTAACCTTACTTTTATTTACCTGTTAATGAAATCATCAAAATACATTGAATAGGCACCTAACTCTGTACATTCACACTAGTGCTTTTGCGTGTTAATCACTCTAAACTCTTATACCTGCATCAACAAAAACTCTAACCAGAGAGATGGCTAGTGAGTCCACAGGAAATCTAATTATAGTATTAGCTTTAAAGGTCTCATTTAACATTTAACAAAGGAGAAAACTTGTCAGAGACCAGACGATGGGAACAGCAGAGATGCCAGAGACATAAGGGTGTTTGTCTTTCCTTGTGTAAAGTGCTCAGGTTTCAAAGCGTGACCCACACATCTCGATAGCCACACCCTTGTCCATCCACTTAAAAACCTCGGGGGGAAAAGCCCAAGGTAAACACAGAGCCTTAACAGCCTGTTGTAGCTGAACTACATACCAAACCAGAAAGAAAGGCAGAGTCGACAAACCTTCAGAAACCAGCCCTAGTTCCATCTTCCACAAACCCTATTCATATGTCCTAGGCAAAACTTCCTTAATAATTTAAGTGCTTAAATAACTTGTAGGTTATCCACTGGATCTGTTCCCCAGCGGCTCCTCCCAGCAGGGCCATCTCTCCAGGTGAGTTCAGGAGGACTGGTAGCTCAGTTTATCAAAGTGGAAGTGGTGAGAACCTCCATTAACGTGGGCAGTTCCATGGACAAGGTGACTTCAGCTTATGTGGTTCGTGGCCTGACCTCTTTTTTTAAGGTATCTCTTCCTAATTTTGATCATCCACTTCACACTCAGTTTGGCAAACTCTGCTGCTTTAAATAATGCCAAGAAGGCCCCACAGAGAAGAGCAATTGTGTTCCAAGGATTGGCTGTGATTATCTGTAAGACAGAACCAACTCAAGTTTATTAGTTTGCTTCAGTTTTGAGTCTTAGGTGATACCAGTATCAATGGGGTGACGAGAAAAGCAACTGGGTTCTAAAATTGTAACTCCACACACTCCGTCATACTTTCATGTCCACAGTTCAGTGTGAGGGGAAAAACACTAAGCCCTCCCTACAACACAGCGATTCCGAAAGAAAAAACGTTTTAAAATAGCCATGCACAAGTAAGATACTCAGTACTGAGCTTCAATATTTTTGGGCCCCAACCAGTGACCTTGCTTTAAGACAAATTTCTCCAAAACTCAACCCATAAGAAGAGCAGCTCCTCTTGTTTTCCTCCCCTCTCGTAGTGACTCACACCTCTCCTCCCGCCCAGTCCAGTGGCCGTCCTTCCACACTCCCCTCGGGACCCCTGCCTCCAGGCTATGCCCCCTTCCCCGCCTGTATGCTTTCCTCCTGCCTGAGCTACCAATCCTCCAAGCTCCTCCGAGCCTTTCTCCGTTCACTCAGCCAAACCCTCCAACGTAGCAGATATTTACCCCACTGTCTCCTTTGAGAGGCACTGACTGTCTGGAATTAGTCCCTTCACAGCTACAGGTGGCTCCCTCCGGAAAGTTGGACTCTCCACGGCCGACATCCTATTTGGATTTCTGAATCCCCATCCTGGTACAGAGCACTGTTCAGTCTAGCAGGGCGACCTCAGCCCACCTGAACCTTGGGTGGCTGCATCGCCTCCACTGTTGGGGACTGTTGTGAAGCTGAGTGACAGCGCCAGGCAGGCCTTGAGCACCGGCCCGTTACAAGCACCGCCCACTGAATATAGGTTAAAAATGCCTGCTCACATGATTTACGTGCAGAGCTGAAGGCGTTTACTCCTCTACTCGGAGTCCTGATTCCCAAAGCCTCGCACAAGCCTGGCCAATGCACGGATAACGGTGGTGGTGGGTGGCCGTGGAGCACGCCCGTGTCACAGAGACCTTCCCTGTGTCAGTCCTGGCTCTGAAATGCCTTCCCGGAGCAAGGCCACGCCAGGACATTGTGTGATGAGCTGAACGCCAATCAGTGTTTCTGGGACTGGCTCTGGTGGATGGCGTCTTACGAATGCTCCTTTGGCAAAGCTGTCTCATTAGTGCCCCTTCAGTCTGAGAATCTGGCATTAACTGATACTCTGTTAATTTTTTATTTGTACCTTTCTGTTCTCTCTTATCACAAATAAGTTCTCATCCTACAGACAACCATTTTAAAAGAATGGCTTCCAAACAGCAGTAATTGAAACAGTAGCTCAATGCTTTCTGCTCAGGTCATTCAATTACTATCACCACTGAGCAGCTCCTCTGTGCCAGGCACTGTGCTGGACACCAGAGAAATGATGAACAAAAGACAAAGTCCCCACCTTCCTGGGGCCACAGTCTAGTGCTGCAGACAAGACCAATTAAACACCAATGACACAGACCACGAATGCCACCAACACAACTGATCTGGGCTAGGAAAGGAGATGAAGAGCCTCTCCATCTTAAACAATACTCACATCTTGCACTTTCTGGATGAAAGGATCTTTCCATTCAAAGACCACAAAAAACAGCTGGGCGCTTTTTTCGGCGGCCGGCCTTTGGTCAATGTAGTTGACCACACTCGTCTAGGAACAGAGGAGAGAAACAGTCACCTGGCCAGGGCCACGGGAAAGGGAGGCATGGCCAGGGGGTCTCAGACCGTGGCTCTCCTCACACCATCTTGGGAGGAGAGAGCCCCACATCTCATACGTACCACACCCTGACCCTGGCACCAGAGCCCGGGCCTTCCCGTGGTTTCCATAGTTCCTTGGGGAAACGAGGGGGATTTGGGATGTACAATAAGTGTTTTTGGGTCGTCACTGATTAAACCATATTCAAAGTGTAAGACTGTGTAAGACTCACAATTAAAAGCCACAAAAATCCTAAACTTCAAAACACTCAATCCTAAGAGCTGCGCATTTTAACCTTGGAGTCGACAGGGACAAGCGCCGCCTGGATCCACGTGGCGGGTGTTCCCCGTGAACGGCGAGTGGTGCTCGGGGAGACCTGGCTGCCCATGACGGACGGGACTGCGTGGTGGCAGGGAGAGCAGACAGGAGCCCAGCCGGAAGGGCTGCGCTCAGCATCTGAACTGAGCCTCTGCTCTGCCTTCCTCACTGAGCCCCGAGAAGATCACAGGAAGCAATACACATGAAAGAACCTTAAACTTTAAAACCTGATATAAAACATTTGAAACTGTATTCAAGTTCCTATGCCCTGCCAAAGGCTTCCAACGGAGACTATAATAAAAAGCACATAAAATGTTCTGCAACGTCTAGGCTGGCGGGGTTGGGCCCCTGTGGGTTCAGGTCACGGCTGGGGCCTGGTGGATGGGACGGCACCTCGCTGTGAGGTGAACACGCGAAAGCTCCTTTCTCAGCTGCTGGGCCCAGACAGGAAAGGCTTGGCGCTCTTGGAGGAAAGGGGAGTAGAAATTCAGGATCTGAGTTATCTTACAAACTAGGAATATCGTAAGGGCCTACTGTCCTGGGAGCCGTTACATCCTAAGGCAGGAAGAAAGCTGTGCCTTGAAGAAACCTGGCTCCATGCCCTTCCCAAAGCTCTACCTGGCGCAGTCCTAGGAGCCGTGGCTTCTGGCCAAGGAAAGCCCCGTCGACCGGAGTGGGTCCTACTCCAACCCAGTGCTTCCTAACGCTGTCCCTTGGAGCCCAGTCCAAATGGACCAGCTCCAAGGAGGAGCAGAGGGTGTGAGCACAGGCCCGTCTCCTCGCAGCCTCTGCAGGCTCCAGCCATGGACACATGGGGTGTGGGTGTGGACTCAGGCAAGAGGCAGAAAGCCACTGCCATGGTGGAAGCCCAAAAGAGTTTGTTAAAGAGTTTGAGTCAAACTGACATCATGTCTGGGAGCAACATCTCAAATCCTCCCTCTTTGTATATTTTTTAATCTAATTTTTCTATTTTTCAATGTTTTATAATGGATGTAGCAATAGGGGTGTGGCCGTGCTTTTGGTGGTCACTGACAAACACCCCTGTCCCTCCCCTCGATCCCCACTGCCATGCCCTTTTCTAAGTTCCTCTTGGCTCTCACGGGGGGAGGGGGGCTGGAGACCCCCATATCTCCTAGCTCCAGGCCAGTGGGGTGAAAGCCTTAGGCACACGGGTCCCATTAGGAAAAATTTCTGAACATGCACCCAACATATTTGTAACTTTAGAAGTGATGTAACATTAGCATTACTGTTCTATTGCTATATGCATTATAAAACACTGAAAAATAGAAAAATTACATTAAAAAAATACAAAAAGAGAGAGGATTTGAGACATTGTTCCCCCAAAATGATGCCAGTTTGACTCAAACTCTTTTATAAAAAAAATTTTTTTAAAGGCCTGGCTGGGTAGCTCAGTTGGTTACCGATTCACCAAGGTTTCGGGTTCAAACCTGGCCAGGGCACATACAAGAAGCAACCAATGAACACATAAACAAAGCAAACAACAAATTGATGTTTTTCTCTCTCAAATCAATAAATTAAAAAGTTAGCTCTGGCCTGTGTGGCTATTGGTTGGACCGTTGTCCTGTCCACCGAAAGGTTGCGGATTTGATCCCCAGCCCGAGGGCGTACCTAGGTTGTAGGTCGATCCCAGGTTGGGGTGCCCAAAGAGGAACCCATCAATGTCTCTCTCTCTCGCCCTTCTGCTCTCTAAAATCAACAGACATTTTTTAAAAAAGAATAACTTGCATAAAAGCAATGTATTTTATAAAAAAGTGATTTTTTTTTTTTAGAAAGCTAGTATTTTACCCCTGCATCCCAATGGACCATCATGCCCATGACACTCAAGAGCCACTGCATCTAGTCTCTCTTCCCTGCAAATACCCAACCCTCTAGGCCAGTGGTTCTCAACCTTCCTAATGCCACGACCCTTTAATACAGTTCCTCATGTTGTGGTGACCCCCAACCATAAAATTATTTTCGTTGCTACTTCATAACTGTAATTTTGCTACTGTTAAGAATCGTAAATATCTGATATGCAGGATGTATTTAGGCGACCCCTGTGAAAGGGTCATTCGACCCCCAAAGGGGTCGTGACCCACAGGTTGAGAACCGCTGCTCTAGGCGGCCGCCAGCCTCTCAGTGCTGGGCTTGCTCGGTGGCATCAGGTGCTGGTCTCTGCACCCCGCAGGGCTCTCTGCTCCCCGTGTGTGCTGGGCCTGGCTGTAACAGAGGGAGAGGCTTGGCATGGGTGCTGCCTACAGAACGCGTGAGCTCCTGCATGGTCCGCTCTCAGCCTCAGACCCTGCACAGAGGCCCCCTCCCTGGGGAGCTCCCCGCCCCACTCAGGCTGCACGACCAGCAGCTTGACCCACCCAGCGCCACCGACCTCCTGCCGGAATTCCACTGCTTCTCGCCCGTCTTCCTCCTTGGTCTCCACCAGGGACATCTTGACCCAGGTCCGGAAGCCCCCGGAGAACTTCCAGCTGGAAGAGGCGCTCTCACAGGCCTGCATGAAGCCCACCCTGTCTGGGCTGAGGGCAGAGGAGAAAGGTCCAAGCTCATCAGGCCTGACGTAGGGTTCAACGCGGCCCACGCACTCCAGCCCCTGCTTCATCCGGTCTCCCTGCTGGCATCGCCAGGACACTGCCCACCGCCTCCTCCAAGCTCTGCTTCTGGGTTTCCAAATGGAGAGGGAGTGGTCGCCCACCTCCAGGCAGGCCGACCCCTGAAGGCCCCAGTGGGAGAATGCCCGCTTCCTCTCGGGCTCCTCAGAGGACTCTGGGCTTCAGCAGTCCTGAGGGCCTGCTGGCCCGCTAGCCTCCGGCCTCCCCCCTGCACCTCCACCCCCACGGGGCTGTGCGAGGCTGGAGCAGATAGAGCAGAACTGGAAAGGCCACCTGTGCAGGAACTCCTGGAAGGAGGAGAAGAGGAGGTAATCGATGGCGCTGAAGTCCTCGCTACTCTGGTTCAGGCGGAACTGGAGGAAGACCAGCTCCCGCTTCTTCACTTCCCGCGGCCCCCGCACGATCAGGGCGGATTTCTGCAGAGACACAGAGGCCAGAATCTCAGCCTGGGAGAGCTGCGCGCTGCTCCTGACCCGCAGGCCAGACACTCGGGGGTGGGCCTGGAAAGCCCAGTGGCCCCAGGGCACGGCCGCCCGCTCCTCCTCAGGGAGCCCGGCTGTGCCGCGTGCACTCTCCGCTGCGCTCTGCAGCTCTCGGTTGAGAAAGGATAGGAACTTCCGTCTGTTTTACGGACAAATGTTGTCTTCCATTCGCTCACTTTCCGGTTAACTCTGCTTATAATGTCATTTGCTTTATGAAGCTCTAAATTTGATGTGAAATCTGCAAATCTTTTTTTTTTAAGGCTTCTGGGTTTTGTTTGCTAAGGAAAATCAAAATTGTATCACTATTCTCCTATATTTCTGTATAGTATCTTTTTTTTCAACCTTTTTTGCATTTAGATCGTCTTGTATTGTGGTGTGAAACCCACCAATGGAGATGCAGGTTTGATGGCTGCGGTTCTCCCCGCTGTGACCTCGGACTGAGCTGGGCGCCTGCTCAGGCTGCTCACCCCCCAAACCTGGCTGTTTTGTACACGTGCTCTTCTCATGCACTTTAACACTAGCTTCAGTTCCATGAAAACTCAACTGGGACTTTTAACTGATGATATTGGGTTGATAGAGTAATTTTGGGGGAAATATCTTAACATCGACTTTTATACAGGCTCTAAGATACGTGAAGAGCACCTAAGACAGTCAGGCACCAAGACACACTCACTCCACACACACTGCGCTTTCCAATCGTTCTCTTACTTTCTGTCGGCCTGATCTGCGAGTTTCTGAGAAGTGTTACACATGCCCTGGGGTCATGGACTTTTTTTTATTTCAGAGAGGAAGAAAGAGGGAGAGAGAGAAACATCAATGAGAGAGAATCATGGATTGGCTGCCTCCTGCGTGCCCCCCACTGGGGATCGAGCCTGAAACCCAGGCATGTGCCCTTGACTGGAATCGAACCTGGGACCTTTCAGTCCACAGGCTGACGCTCTATCCATTCAGCCAAACCAGCTAGGGCAGTCATGGGACTTTTTATTCTAACAGGTTTTGCCTACAATATACAACTGGGAGGCTGCTTTGCACGCAGTGATAGATGGGTGACCGTTAAATCTTCTCAGAAAGAGTGGTGGAGTTGAACCTTTATCCATATTACACGTCCCTCTTTTCGTCCTTTGCACCTGGAATTCCTTTTTAACTGAGGTTAATGTTGTTGCTTTAGTTCTGGTTATTGCAGCCTTATCCCAAGATGTCTCTCTCTGCCCACCTGGCCCCTCTCAGCCTTTCCGCATGGTAAGTGGCAGCAGAGGACGCTGACTGTCCTGTTTCCATGATCCACTTCCTCCTGCAGCCCTAGGACCGCTTCCCCATCCCCGACTCCAGCAGAGCACAGCCGCCTGCTGGCCCCACTCCCGGCCTCAGACGTGGCCACGTGACCAAGTTCCTGGAATGTACAGTGACTCATGCCCCTCCGCATCTTGCCCTCCACGTCTCACCTCTGGGGCCGGCGTGTGCACTCATGCCGTGAGCCAGTGCTGACCACAGGACCAGGACAACGCCCAGGGGGTGGCAGAGTGACCGCCCCCTGCACACCCGGGATCCCCAGAGAAAGACACCGACTTCTCTCTGGTCTCAGCCACTGTGTGCGTTTGGGGCGTCTGCTCTTGTACAGTAGCTTAGCCTAGGCTCTGACCGTTACGTAAATTGTTGTCTGGAACTGGAGTGCATGGTGACAACCACC
Organism: Myotis brandtii; assembly: GCF_000412655.1. Classification (NCBI taxonomy): domain Eukaryota; kingdom Metazoa; phylum Chordata; class Mammalia; order Chiroptera; family Vespertilionidae; genus Myotis; species Myotis brandtii. Next base: position 1,948,061 of record NW_005357346.1, on the reverse strand, counting down.
TACAAAGGAGGCATCAGCTTACCATACGGGCACTGGAAACCTGGCAGGCCGCGAGGAAACACACACAGGTCCTGCAGACCGACAAGGCCGTGCCCCCAACTGTGCCAGGGCAAAGCAGCTGGTCAACATTAACTAGATTAAACCAAGGGCACCAGAGACTGAAAAATAAATGAGAATCTGAAGACGGACAAAGGAGGACCAGATGAGACCTGGGTCACTTCCACGTGGACGTGAGGGCACGCAAACAGCCAGAAGACCACACATTTCCCAAGACATCTCACCGCAAACGAAGGTGCGGGAACAGAAGAACGACAAGCCAACCACCGAGTCCAAGAGCGGGCAGCCCTCAGCCGCTCCTCCACCTCTGCAGCAGAAAGCGGGTGCCCAAAGCTGTGGGCCCCGGGGAGGGCATGCTTCTGATGCCCACTCCAGCGATAGTCACAGGGGACCACCGCCAAGCAGACCTCCCGGTGGACAAGGCCAGGGGCTGGCCAAGACAGGGGCTCTCGCAGGTCCCACCCCAGGGCCTCATCACTGGCCCATTCTTCCCTCCTCCGGGGTCCTCCTACCTGAGACCTGGGCGGGGCTACAGGCTGGGTTGGGGGGGGCGGGGCTTGGTACTCAGGGAGGGGATGTCTCTCAGCAGAAGCCACACAGGAGGCCCAGCCCACAGGCTCCCCTCGCTGTCCTGCACCTCTGTCCTCCTGCACCGAGGGAATCCCCACAGCAGGCCTCTCGCATCTGCTCCAGGCACGGGCTTCCTCCGATCTGTTCACTCCATCAACCTGACCGGACTTGCTGTTTCTATTTCCTGTTCCTCAAACTGTCTGGTCAACCCGTGATACCCTTTCCTGGCTCACAGGGCTCCTGTGGATATTTTATTTTATTCTATTTTTTGCAGGATGGGAATCATTTCAGTGGGATTTTAGGAGGAAGCCTAGAATAAATAGTAACAAAACTCATCTAAGACCCACTCACGGCTCCCTGCCACCCAGAAGCTTGCTTCTCTCATCCGGCCTTACTTCCATCACAGCGGCACCCCCAGAAACACCCAACGCCTGTAACTTCCCAGGGGCACAACACAACACCCTGCTCCTCCCTGTGAGTCTGGGTCCGAGTTCTTCTGCCTAAAAACCTTTCCTTCCTCTTGGGTCTGGAAAACCTGGCTCGGCCTGGTTCAATCCTTTCTGAAACATGGACATGGGTCACAAAAGGGAAGATGTGAGAAATACACATTCCTTCCCTGCCTTCACACCCCGTGCAGGCGCCGCCCTCCCAGCCGCCCACGCCGCGTCCCACGGGCTGCGGGACAGCAGGGCCGGCTGCGGTCCTGGCTCCCGGACCAGCGCTCCTGCTTACAGTGGCTTATTTATTTCAGAATACGAATTCCCAGGCCCCGCGCCCGGAATGATGAACCAGTTGGCCTCGCCTGGAATCTGGGAATGGACATTTTCCAAAACACCCTGGCAGTTTCCCCGAGCAGCCAGGTAGGGGGCCCACTCCGCCCCGACACACGAGCCGGGCCCCTCCTGCAGGACAGAATCCCCCAGGGTCACTCTGACCGAGTGCAGGTGAGCCAGCCACGGCCACGACCCACTTGTCCCCGTGTTCACCGGCCGAGGGCCCACACCAACCACCCGGCAGAAAGAAGACTGGGCCTCGGGTGGGTGCGGGGCCGAGAGAGAACGCTGCCCCGCCCGGAGCCTTACCAGGGTCTGGTTGGAGAAAGGGTCCGTGTAGTTGATCCTCTGGGTGGTGCAGTTCACATCTCCGGGCCGGCCCGGGCTCCTCAGAGGCGGGATGACCTCGTAATGGTGTTTACAGCTGAGCAGCTGGGCCTGACCGGGGTACAGGGCAATCCCTGGGGGTGCAAATGGAAAAGTGAACGTTAGGAGGCACAGGCCCTGACCACACCCTGAAATCATGTCACATTCATTTGCTCACACCCACCATCAGCCTAAGTTCAGGACTCCCTGGTGACTGCAGGGGAGGGAGAAGGAAAAGGCTACAGAGGGGAGAAGCCACATCCTCTGCCCTCAGAAAGCCCTCCTCTAATGAAGGACACAGGCCTCCTCAGGGAGCCTCCCCCGCGCCTGCGCCTGCACCAGAACGCTGCTCTGTGCACGCTGAGGGGGCCTCCGCGCCTGAGCCAATCCCTGGGACCCGCACCCACCTGCAGAGTCAGTGGGAGGCCCCGATGTGGGGCTCCCAGATCTCAGGTTGTCTCTCATCTCCTGCTCTGCTTGGAGCTCCAGGTGTGCCCTCACCCCCCGCCCCCCAAGGCTCCTCATTCACGGCTCTACTGATGGCAGCTGTGCCAACCTCAGGGGCAGAAACACTGCGAGCAGCACATGCCCCAGACCCAGCAGAGCTCAGAGACCAGGAAACCAGACACAGAGTAGCCCACAGACAAAGAGAGCAAAGCCAGGACAGTCTCAGCCACTCCAGAGAAACCCTCAGCCTCCCACACTCACCTCTGCTCTGCTGATCCTCCTCCCAGAAAAACTCTCTTCCCATCTATTAGAGCCCAGCTCACATCCTGCCTCTGTGCAAACGGCTCCTTGCCCACCCCAGTTTTGCAGTGGCCACTCCAGGCTCTGTCTACCTCTCTCCCTGACACAGGACACACTCTACTGGGGGCCAGCGGCAGCTCTCTGGGTGTGTCCCTACACCCAGGCTGTGCTCAGACTCCTCCACCCTGCCCGTCGCACCCAGCACGGGGCTAGGAGTGCAGTGGCAGCTCAGGCTGTATTTGCAAATGGATGCCCCAGACCTGCGCCCTGACACCGGTCCCAGCAGGCTCTACCTGGGGCGTCGTAGAGGTCCACTTCCTTATACGACACAGACATGACGGGGTGCTTGAGTTTCTCGCGGAAGTCTGTGATGGTCTGGTAAACCAGGAAGACGGCCACGGCCATGAGCAGCAGGTAGATGAAGATGAGCAGGACCGAGAAGACGTTCTTCAGGCAGGCCTTGCTGAAGCGGATGCTGCTGGTTGCAGACTCGCTGTCGAGGGCTGAAGGACAACAACACACACGTGACCCAGAGGCAGGGACAGGTGTGGCCGGGGAAGCCGGCAACCTCCAGGCCCCTTACCTGCTTTAGCCAGGGGGCCAGGTCACGGCACACCCGACCGCCCCACCTCAGCCTCCACCGGCACACCTGCCAACATTCACTCAGCACCTGCTCTGTCAGGAAGGGGACCCTGAGCCGAAGGAGGCTCGGTATTGTCTTCAAGGGGTCTCTTCTCTAGAGACAGACAGTTACACTCCAACAAGGGAGCTGGCCCTCCTACCTCTCTGGCCTGAGCCCCCAGCACCCCCAGCGCCAGCTGTGCTAGGTGACCTTCCGTCCCTCTAGCGTGCCCTCCACCCTGAAGCACAGCCTGAGCACTTTGCCCCCCTAGCTGGCTAACTCGTCCTTCAGGGTTCGGTTTAGAAAGGCATTTCCTCGAGGAAGCCTTCCCTGACCCCTAACTTTATCTGGGCTCCCCTCCCTCAGTGCTCTCAGGGCACCCATTTGTCCCCTATCATCACTCTGCAGTGCATTATGCCACAAAACAAGTCTTAAGTAAATGTAATAAGACTAAAATCATATCAAGCATCTTATTAGATCACAATAGCATGAAACGAGAAATCAATTATAAGAAAACTAAAAAACACACATAAATAACATGCTACTACACAACAAATGGGTTAACAATGAGATTCAGGAAGACATCAAAAGATAACTTGAGACAAATGAAAATGAAAACATAATGGCCAAAAAATCTATAGGCCACAGCCAAAACGATTCATAGGAAGGAGGGAAATTCACAGCAATACAGGCCTACCTCAAGTAACAAGAAAAATTCAACTAAACAATCCAATCTTAAACCTAAAGGAACTAGAAAATGAAGAACAATGTCTAAAGTGAGTGGAAGGAAGAAAATAATAAAGATCACAGTGGAAATAAACGAAAGCCTTACAAAACAAAAAAAAAGGATAAATGAAATCAGAAACTTGGTTCTTTGAAAAAGTAAACAAAATTAATAAACCTTTAGTTAGACTCATCAGAAGGAAAAAAAGAGAGGGCCAAATAACTAAAATCAGAAAGAGGAGGACTGACAAATCTACACCAGAGAAATACGCAGGATGACAAGGAAATACCACCAACAATTACATGCCAACAAACTGGACAACCTAGAAGAAATGGATAAATTTCTAAAAATATACGGTCTTTTCAGGCTAAATCAGGGGGAAAGAAAAAATTGAACAGGCCATTAACTACTAACCATATCAAATCAGTAACCAAAAAACTCCCTACAAGCAAAAGTCCAGGAGCACATGGCTTCACAGGTGATTTTTACCAAACATTCAAAAAATAATTAATACCTATCCTTCACAAACTATTTCAGAAAACTAAAGAGGGAAAGGCTCCCAAACTCATTTGAGAAAGCCAGCATTACCCTGATAACAACAACAAAGACACTACCAAAAATGAAAATTATAGTCCAATACCCCTGATGAACATAGATACAAATAGTCTTTAACAATATATTAGAGAACTGAATTCATCAATAAGTAAAAAAGATCATATACCACAATGAAGTGGGATTTATTCACAAGATACGAGGTTGGTTCAATATCCACAATTAATGTGATACACCACATAAACAAAATGAAATATATTCGTCATATGATCATATCGGTAGATTTAGAAAAAGCATTTGACAAAATTCATCCATTTATGATAAAAAAATAAAATAAAAAAATGGGACTAAATCAAAATAAAAAGTTTCTGCATAGCAAAACCATCAACAAAACAAAAAGACAACCTACTAAATGTGAGAAAATATTCACTAATGATATATCCGATAGGGGGTTAATATCCAAACTATATAAGGAACTCAAAACTTATCACCAAAAAGACAATCTAATTTAAAAATGGGCAGAGGACCTAAATAGACATTTCTCCAAAAAGGGCATACGGATGGTCAACAAATACATGAAAAGACACTCAACATCACTAATCAGCAGAGACATACAAGTTAAAGCCACAATGAGATATCACCTCATACATGTCAGAATGGCTATCATCGATAAATCAACAAATAATAAGTGTTGGCGAAAATGAGGAGAAAAGGAAACCCTCATGCACTGTTAGTGGGATGCAAGTTGGTGCAGCAGTATATGAGTTCCTCAAAAAATTAAAAACAGAACTGCCACATGACCCAGCAATTCCACTTCTGGGCATTTACCCAAAGAAATCCAAAAGATATAGCATTCCCATGTTCACTGTACAATTATTTACAATAGCCAAGATATGGAAGAAACCTAATAAACCAATGATAGACAACTGGATAAAGAAAGCCATAGAAAAGAATGAAATCCTACATTCTTACAACACGCATGGACCTAGAGGGTATTATACTAAGTGAAATAAGTCAGACAGAGAAAGACAAATACCATATGATTTTACTTATATGTGGAATCTAAAAAACAAAATAAATGAAGAAACAAGACTCATAGATATAAAGAACAAAATGGGAGGGGTGTGGGGGGACTAGGTGAAAAAGGTGAGGGGATTAAGAAGTACGAATTGATAGTTATAAAATAGTCATAGGGATGTAAAGTATAGCATAGGGAATATAGTCAATAATACTATAATAACTATGTATGATGTTAGGTGGGTACTACACTTACTGGGGGGGGGGGGGTCACTTTGTAAGTTATATAAATGTCTAATCACTATGCTGTACACCTGAAATTAGTATAATAATGAATGTCAACTGTAATTCAAAAATTAAAAAAACAAACACAATGTCTGAGACAATAAACACTCGTAAAGATGTATGTACCTCTATGTTCATTGCAGCATTATTTACAATAGCCAAGACATGGAAACAGCCTTAATGTCCTTCGACAAATAATTAATATATGACACATATATTCCATGGACTACTACTCAGTCATAAAAAAAAAAAGTGTTGCCATTTGCAGCAACATGAGTGGATCTTGGCCCTGGCTGAGTAGCTCAGTTAGCTAGAGTGTCATCCTGATACACCAACATTGAGGTTCGATCCCCGATCCCCGTCAGAGCACATACAAGAATCAACCAATTAATGCATAAATAAGTGAAACAAAAAAATCAATATTTCTCTCTCTCTCTCTACACCCCTCCACTTCCTCCCTACTTCTCTCTCTCTCTCTCTCAAATCAATAAAATAAAGAAAAATTTTTTAAAGACATACATACATGGATGGATCTTGAGAGTTTTATGCTAAGTGAACTAGGTCAGAAGGAAAAGGACACAAACTGCATGATTCCACTCATATGTGGAATATAAAAACAAAAAGGAGACATGCAAAGAAAAAAGCAAACTCATAGACCCGGACAACAGAATGGTGGTTACCAGAGGGGCAGGGCATTGAAGTGAGGACAAGGGTAAAGGAGGTGAAATACATGGTGACTTCCGGAGGCGAACACGCAATACTGTAAACAGATGTCATACTATCAAGCTGTACACCTGAAATTTATATAATGTTATTAACCAATGTTACCCCAATAAATTTAACTTGAAATATAAGCTTTAAATAACAAGATATTAAAGTATTTGTCATAATTATTTCATGTTACTTTATTTAAAAGCACAAAAGCAGGATCAGCACAGAACTACGGACGTGTCCTAGGCTGGTGGCGACAAGGAAATCGCCCATTCTATAGTTCTACCAACACGCAGTGAGCACCAACTCTACATGCAAGACACTGTGCGAGGCGCTTTGGGAAGATACAGAGACCAGGACTGATGGTCTGTGCTACAACTGCTACAGGATTCAGAGCATGTGAAATGTGAAATGTGAGGCTTCCTTTACTCAGAAGAAAGAAGGGAGAGCATGTGGAGAAAGGCAGAGGTCAGCAAAGGCTTTGTGGAGGAGGTCACATGGCTCTGTGCCTAAAGCATCAGGAGGACTTTGAGGAAGAAGTAATTTGGGTGTTTTATTCACTAATGTTCTGAACTGAAAGACCAGAAATCTAGCCCAGTTGTTAAAACCATGAGATGTAGCCCTAGCTGGCTTGGCTCAGTGGATAGAGTGTCAGCCTGCAGACTGAAGGGTCCTGGGTTTGATTCCGGTCAAGGGCACATGCCCAGATTGTGGGCTTGATGCCAGCAGGGGACGTGCAGGAGGCAGCCGATCAATGATTCTCTCTCATCATTGATATTTCTATCTCTCTCCCTCTCCCTTCCTCTCTGAAATCAATAAAAATATTTTTTTAAAAAACAACACACACACCATGAGATGTAGAGTCAGAGTGATTTGGGTTCCAGCTCTACTACTAACTATTCTGTGATCTCAGGATAAGTTACTTAATGACTTAAGCCTCACTTTCTTCATGTGAAAGGAAATAATCATCTCAATGTTATAGGATGCCTAAGAGAAGTATATAAGAGAATGTTGCAAAATGCATTACAGTACAGAGTGCCTGCTCAATGGATTAGTTACTGAAGAAACAGAAAGTACCCTCTACACCATAAAAAAAACAAAAGCCCTCAATGATGAAGCTAGCACAAATGAAGACCATGGCACTACAACTTCTTAATAAGGAATTAGAAAAAAATAGCAAGAAAAAAATAAATAAATAAAAAATAAAATGGGAGAAACCAAGATGGCGGCATAGGTAAACACCGGAGATTGCTGCCTTGCACAACCACTTCAAAAATACAACTAAAAGATGGAATGGACATCACCCAGAACCACAGGAAGGCTGGCTGAGTGGAAATTCTACAACTAGAAGGAAAGAGAAAAGCATACCGAGACTCAGAGGAGGCGCAGTGCGGAAGTAAAATACTAAGGTGC
>NW_005357346.1:1921308-1938735 GCF_000412655.1 Myotis brandtii | reverse complement strand
CCTACAACCAAGATTACTTTATCCAGCAAAGCTATCATTCAGAATTGAAGGTCAGATAAAGAGCTTCACAGATAAGGAAAAGCTAAAGGAGTTCATCACCACTAAACCAGTATTATAAATACTGCTGAAAGGTATCCTTTAAGAAGAGGAAGAAGAAGAAAGAGGTAAAGATACAAATTTTGAACAACAAATACAAATCTATCAAGTGAAACTACTGAAAATCAAGTGAATAATCTGATGAACAGAATGAACTGGTGATTATAATAGAATCAGGGGCATAGAAAGGGAATGGACTGACTATTCTTGGGGGGGAAAGGGGTGTGGGGGATGCAGGAAGAGACTGGACAAAAATCGTGCACCTATGGATGAGGACAGTGGGTGGGGAGTGAGGGAGGAGGGTGGGGTGGGAACTGGGTGAAGGGGAGTTATGGGGGGAAAAAAAGAGGAACAAATGTAATAATCTGAACAATAAAGATTTAATAAAAAAACAAACAAAAAACAAAAAAGAAAATGGAGGTGGGGCAGAATACAGTGTCTTTCACATAGTAGGCATGTAATGTTTCTATATCTGTTAAATGAATGAATAACCCAAATAATAGATCAACTAAGTCTTGCAACGCTAACTAGCTACCTTTAACCTGTCAGAGAACACCAGTGCACTTCAGGCATGTAACACTATAAACAAATTGGTGTGCCTTGCTATTTCTGACAAAATACCTTAGAAAGTTTTTATTTTACACAGTGCAAAGTCCCTGACATGTCTGTGAGGCTCCTCCAGGCCGTAAGAACAGGCTGCTGTAGGCAGGAACGCTTCCTCTACAGCTGCAACACAAGTGTGGAACCAGGAAGCTCCAAGAAAACCGTTGGGCAGCTGAGAGCTAAGCCACCAAGGCACGCAGCGGCTCTAGTTCTACAAAAGGAATTCAGCAACTCTCTTTTTCAACTTTATAACTGATTTCAGAGAGGAACGGAGAGGGAGAGAGAGATAGAAACATCAACGATGAGAGAGAGTTATCCATTGGGTGCCTGCTGCAGGGCATGTGTCCTGACCAGGAATCAAACTGTGACCTCATGGTTCATAGGTCAACACTCAACCACTGACCCACACTGGCCGGGCTCAACTTCACTTGTGTCTGATTCTACTTCTGCTGCTTATCAGGACTGTGTCAATTTCTGCTCCTTCATGGCTTTGCTATCTGCCTTCTCTCATGTTTCTCTCATGACCCTGCTCCACTTTACTAAGTCCCTCTCCGAGAGTCCTCCATTCAGATCTCCTCCCCAGTATCCTGTACAGGGTGCTCCGTTAGACATGTCACAAGACACGCCCCTCCTTCACGCCCAGTCCATAGACGGCTTCGCTGAGCTAGGGGCTGACCGGTTACATGTAGCTGGGCTACAGGGCCACAGGACCCAGAGTACGGCGCTCTGAGCACAGGGAACTACCCGCTGTTTTGTTTGGAAGGCGCCCCAGCTCCCATGGTTCCTGTGGGACCAAGGGTCCGCTTCCAAACGGCACATTCACTGCCATGAGCTGCTCATAACTGTAGTCAACAGGTACCAGGTTGCTACATTCTAATGGGGTTTGAAAGATCACACAACAAAACTGAAAGAACTCCAAAGTGACTGATGCGGTGCCTAACATCTGAGTAAAATTTTTAAGAGTCGGTAGGGAACTAAAAGGCCATCTGGTCCAAACTCACTCCTGTTTAGTGATCTAGGTCCCGCAGCCATAACTGGCACAATCAGACTGAGAGTCCTAGAGTCCTGACTCCTAGTCAACCCTTTCCATACACGACAGAGTGCGCGTCAGTACTGACGATTCCAGTTACTAATTGCGATAAAAGAAGACCTGCCTGAAAGTCTATCACTGCATCACGAGCAGAACTCAGACATTTGTAAGGCAGACTGCCTACTACCTCCAGCTGAACCACACAGTCAAGATGAACAACGATGGGCATTTGTGGGCAAGATCCACCCTGTCATAAGCCAGATAAACATGACGTGAAGCGCTCTAACTTTGGTGAGGGAAAGAAATGGATCTCTCCCCCACATGTTCTTGAAATTGGGAAGGAATTTGCTTTAATTTTTTTAATGCCCATGACCGGAATCGAACCCAGGACCCTTCAGTTGGCAGGCTGGTGCTCTATCCACTGAGCCAAACCAGCGAGGACAGGAGGTGGTGCCTGCAGGAGGCACTCAATGGATAACTCTCTCTCATCGTTGATGTTTCTCTCTCTCTCCCTCTCCGTTCCTCTCTGAAATCAATTATAAGAATCTAAGGCACAAAAAGGTCACATGACAATTGCATCACTTGGGTTCGTTTCTTTTGGACAAATTACTCTCGTGGAAACACTGGCCAAGAGTCTCCTCTGTTTCACTGACAGAAGCCAAGTTTAGCTTCTTTGTAGGCTTTTCCTTGATCCACCAATTCGCATGTAATATAAGTAAAACCTGTAACTCCTTATCATCCATATGTGCTACAAGTGTCACTCAATTCTGAAACTAGACACTACTGCATTTTTACCATTAAAAAAAAAGATGCTGGACATTTGACAAAATGTTCTATGCACTCTGCAGTCTGAAAAGCAAACCCTGGCTTTTTTGTGGCAAGCTGGATGAAAGTATTTTTTTAAATATATTTTATTGATTTTACAGAGAGGAAGGGAAAGGGATAGAGAGTTAGAAACATCGATGAGAGATAAACATCGAGCTGCCTCCTCCTGCACACCCCATACTGGGGTTGTGCCTGCAACCAAGGTACATGCCCTTGACAGGAATCGAACCTGGGACCTTCCAGTCCGCAGACTGACTCTCTATCCACTGAGCCAAACCGGTTAGGGCTAGATGAATGTATTTTAAAAGTAAATATCCTGTCCTCGCTGGTTTGGCTCAGTGGATAGAGCACCAGCCTGCCAACTGAAGGGTCCTGGGTTCGATTCCGGTCAAGGGCATTAAAAAAATTAAAGCAAATTCCTTCCCAACTGCAAGATGATGGTGGAGTCGGTGGAAGTTACACTCCCCTCCTCCTAGGACCATGTCAGAGTCATGGCTCAAGTACTGAAAAATCCACCTCAATAACTATCTGAAGATGCTGTGCAGAAGCCTCATAACTGAGGGTGCACAGAGGAACCCGCATCAGACCGGCAGGAAAGGCAGGCACACAAAGGGCTGGCCCGGCACCCACGTGCTGCGATTGAGAATCCAGAGAAAGTCCCTATGGAGGAGCCAGGGCCTCATCCCCATGCCAGGATCCTTAGCCAGAGCACGAAAACCAAGAAAAAAGCCCACAAAATACCTGGCTATGGAAATCAGCAGGGGTTCTGTCTGCCCTGGTGAGAGGGTACTGCTCTCCTAGGGGCCATGGCACTCACCCGGGGCTCTGCAGGGGGATGGCAGCTGGAGTGGACCAGACTGAGCGGAATGGCTGCGGGTAGAAGGTGTGAGTGACAACAGCAAGTGTCCCTGTGCTAGGTGCCACCCAGGGACGCCATCTTGGCTGAGTGGAGCATTCCCCTCCATTCATCTGCCTGGGGAGTGGCAAAGAGCCCCTCCCAGCCGAGTCCTGGAAGGCCCACCCTGCCAGGATTGCACCTGGTGGGGCGGTCTGTTTCTGCCTCCAGCCTGAACCGGTGGTGCAGACTTTATTGAGGAGCTCCGGAGGAAGCTCGGGCAAACTGGAGGAGTGCCAGAGGCACACAGGGAGGGAGAGAGTTGTGCAGCTATTGGGCAAAGCCATTTCCCCTTCACACGCCTGATCAGTGCCACTGTCGCTGGGTGGAGCCTTCTCTCTTCATGGTCAAAGCCTGGTCTGTTTTAGCCTGGTGAAATCTGCAGGTCCCACCCCGCCTCAAAGGTCCACAGGTCCCAGGTGGGTGGCAGCTAGCACTGAGCACTGGTGTACCCTGCACTTCTGCAGAGTGGCCTCAGACCCACACTGGCATTGAGTTTGACTCTCTATCAACCTGGTGAACATCACTTCCCACTACCTAGTGACTCACTGAGAGCCTATCTCATGCAACTCAAACACAAGAGGCTCTTCTGGTCACTGAGCCAAGCAGGCAGCCAGTAGGCGGAGACAGATTCCGGGGGGTTTTGGGCCTTTTACTGACCTGTCCCTGGTCTCAGTGCTGGCAGAAGCCAGTCTTGGTACACAGCTTGGACCCTTCATGCACCTCAGCAGAAGCAGACACAAATTGCAGATCACTTGGTAGATCCAGACAGGTAGCCCAGGGTCAGTTACAGGCATCTGACACTGACCAGCACCAGAGTCCCTCCCAAGAGGCTCCAGAACTAACAGCTGGTGGCAGGCTTGGACCCCATCAGAGCACGATCCAATCAGCTCCACAGCAGCACACCCAGAGGGAGATCTCGGCAGACACCTCACCCTACTGGGGAGAATTCTGCTTAATGGGGTCAGCCCTTGCACAGCAGCTCGTACACTGTGATTGTAGTCAATCCTCACAGTCAGTTGCCCTGAAGGTCAACTGTACACACAGATGACTCAACAGCAATCAAGACTCAACAGGAGGGGTCACATAACCCACATGGGGGACATTCCTGAAGCACCAAAAACAGGTGATTAGGGAGACTGTGCCATTGAGCCCAAAGGCCACCTTACCAAGACTGAAAGGCACAGCAGATCTCCATAATATACAGAAACAAATACTGAGAGGCAGCCAAAATGGGAAATAACAATAAACGTGCCCCAAATAAAAGAACAGGAGAAATCCCAAGGAAAAAAATGAAAAGGAGACAGACAATATGTCAAACACAGAGTTCAAAACTTAGTGGAAGAATGGATGCACTCAGTGAGAACTTAAACACAGAGACAGTAAGCATAAAAAGGGCACAGAACACATAAAAAAGAACCAGTCAAAAATGAATACACTAGAACAGCGGTTCTCAACCTGTGGGTCGAGCCCCCTTTGGCAGTCAAACGACCTTTTCACAGGGGTCGCCTAAGACCATCCTGCATATCAGATATTTACATTACGATTCATAACAGTAGCAACATTACAGTTATGAAGTAGCAACGAAAATAATTTTATGGTTGGGTCACATGAGGAACTGTATCTAAAGGGCCAGAAGGTTGAGAACCACTGCACTAGAAGGACTATATAGCAGATTAGATGAAACAGGATCAAATCAGTGATTTGGAAGACAAGGTAGCAGAAAGCATCTAATCAGAGCAAGGGGCAATTTTTTTTTTAATAATGAAAAATGAGGATAGTTTAAGGGACCTCTGGGACAACATAAGCATAACAACATCCATATCATAGAAGTACCAGAAGGAGAAGAAACTGTAAAGAAATGTTTAAGGGACCTCTGGGACAACATAAGCATAACAACATTCATATCATAGAAGTACCAGGAGAAGAAACTGTAAAGAAATGGGAAAAAATATTTTATTCCAAGGGAAACAACAACAAAAAGCTGGAGTAGCAATATTTACATCAGACAAAATAGACTTTAAAACCAAGGCTGAGAGACAAAGAATGGCATTACATAATGATAAAGGGAGCAATCCATCAAGAGAATATAACCCTTGTAAACATTTATGCACCCAACATAGGAGCACCTAATATATAAAGCAAATATTGATGGACTTAAAGGGAGAGAAAGACATAGTAGGAAACTTTAGCACCCTATTAACATCAATGGATAGATCTTCCAGACAGAAAATCAACAAGGAAACAGTGGGCTTGAATGACACATAAGACCAGATGGCTTAATTGATACTTTCACAGCATTTCACCACAGAGCAGCAGGATATACATTCTTTTCAAGGGCAGCCCTAGCTGGTTTGCACACGTACCCAGGATAGACCACATGTTAGGACACAAAATAAGTCAAAATAAATATAAGAAGACTGAAATCATATCAAGCTTCTTCTCTGACCATAATGGTATGGATCTAGAAATCAATTACAAGAAGAAAACTGAAAAACACACACACACACGGAGGCTAAATAACATGTTACTAAACAATGAATGGCTTATCAATGAGATCAAGGAAGAAATCAAGATACCCTGAGACAAATAAAAATGAAAATACAACCCAAAATCTATAGGACACAGTGACAGAGTCCTAAGAGGGAAATTCATAGCAATACAGGCCTACCTCAAGTAACAAGAAAAATCTCTTATAAACAATATAACCTTACACCTAAAGGAACTAGAAAAAGAAGAAAACACAAAGCCCAAGTTGAGTAGAAGAAAATAATTAGGATCAAAGGGTAAATAAACAAAATAGAATCTAAAAAAAAAAAAAGGAGCGGATTCTTTGAAAAGAAAAACAAGATTGATAAACCTTTACTCAGACTCATTAAGAAAAAGAGAGGACCCAAATAAAACCAGAATGAAAGAGGAAAAGTAACAACTGACACCAGAGAAATACAAAGAATTTTAAGAAAATACTAATTGCCAACAAACTGGTTAATCTGGAAAAACTGGATAAATTTCTAGAAATATACAATCTTCCAAGACTGAATCAAGAAACTGGAAATATGAACACACTGATTATAACTCATGAAATTGAAGCAGTAATAAAAAAATAAAAAAAAGAGAGAGAGAGAAAGAAAAAAAAAACACCGAAGAAAAAAAAAAACCTCCGAACAAACAAAAGTCCTGGACTGGATGTCTTAACAGGTAAATTTTAACAAACATTCAAAAAAGACTTAACACCTATCCTTCTCAAACTACTCCAAAAAATTCAAGAGGAGGGAAGACTCCCAAGCTCATTTTATGAGACCAGCATTATCCTGATTCCAAAACCAGATAAAAACACTACAAAGAAAGAAAATTATCGGCCAGTATCCCTGATGAACATAGATGCAACAATCCTCAACAAAATATTAGCAAACAGCCCTAGCTGGTTTGGCTCCGTGGATAGAGCATAGGCCTGTGGACTGAAGGGTCCCAGGTTTGATTCCGGTCAAGGGCACATGTCCAGGTTTCGGGCTCGATCCATGCAGGAGGCAGCTGATCAATGATTCTCTCTCATCAATGATGTTTCTATCTCCCCCTCCCTCTCCTTTCCTCTCTGAAATCAATAAAAATATATTTTTTAAAAATATTAGCAACAGAATTCAGCAATACATTATAAGGTTCATATACCATGGACAAATGGGATTTATTTTGGGGATGCAAAGGATGATTAAATATTCATAAATCAATTAATGTGATACACCACACCAATAAAATGAAAGATAAAAATTATATGATCATATCAATAGATGCAGAAAAAGCATTTGACAATCCAGCACCCATTTAGGATAAAAACTCTCAGCAAAGTGGGAACAGAGGGAACATATCTCAACATAATAAAGGCCATATATGACAAACCCACAGCTGATATCATATTCAAAGGGGAAAAACTTAAAGTGTTTTCCTTAAGATCAGGAACAAGACAGGGATGTCCACTTTCACCACTCCTATTCAACATCCACAGCAATCAGACAAGAAGAAGAAATAATAGGTATACAAATGAGAAAGAGGTAAAACTGTCATTATTTGTACACGACATGGTACTGTATATGGAAAACCCTAAATGTTCCAACAAAAACAACTAGAACTAATAAATGAATTCAGTAAAATAGCATGATACTAAATATTCAGAAATGGGTTGCATTTTATGCACCAATAATGAACTAACAGAAACTAAGAAAACAGTCATCACATTTACATTAAAAAAAAATACTTAGGAATAAATTTAATCAAGGAGGTAAAAGACTTAGAAAATTATAAGAAATCGAAGGAGATAATAATAAATGGAAGCTGATAACAAGCTTATGGTTATGAAGAATTAAAATAATTAAAATGTCCATACTACCCAAAGCAATTTATAGATTCAATGCAATTCCTATCAAAATACTGATGGCATTTTTCACAGAAGTAGAACAAATAACCCAAAAATGTGTGTGGAAACACAAAAGACTCAGAATAGCCATTTGAAAAAAACAACAATGAAGTAGGAGGTATCACACTACCCGATATCAAACTATACTACAAGGCTATAATAATTAAAAACAGCATGGTACTGGCATAAAAACAGACACATAGATCAATGGGACAGAATAGAGAACCCAGAGATAAACCCCTATATGGTTCATTAATCTTTGACAAAGGAAGAGATGGCATACAATGGAGTAAAGACAGTCTATTCAATAAATGGCAGGGGGAAAATTGAACAGATACATGCAAAAAAATGAAACTAGACCGCCTTTTTACATCATATACAAGAATAAACTCAAAATGGTTTAAAGACTTAAATGTAAGGTCTGAAACCATAAAACTCCTAATGGAAAACTTAGGCAATAAAATCTCGGACATTACTCTTAGCAATATTTTTTCTGATATATCTCGGGCAAGGAAAGCAAAGGAAATAATAAACAAATGGGACTACATCAAACTAAAAAGTTTTTGCACAGCAAGGGAAACCAATAAATTGAAAAGACAACCTACTGATTGGGAGAACATATTTGCCAATATTATAACCAATAAGGGGTTAATAGCCAAAATTAATAAAGAACTCAGACAACTCAACACCAAAAAAACAAACAACCCAATTAAAAAGTGGGTAGAGGACCTGAAAATACACTTCTCTAAAGAGAACATACAGATCGCCAATAGACATCTGAAAAGATGCTCAACATCACCAATCATCTGACAAATGGAAATTAAAACCACAATAAGATGCCGCTAACACCTGTGAGAAAAGCTATCACTAATAAATCAACAAGTGTTGGGGAGGATCTTGAGAAAAGGGAACCCCAGTGTACTGCTGAGGGGAATGCAGATTGGTGCAACCACTATAGAAAACAGTTTGAAGGTTCCTCAAAAAAATTCAAAATGGATCCACCTTATGACCCAGTGTTTCCACCTCTCGGTATATATCTGAAGTCACCGAAAACACTAATTCAAAAGAATATATGCACCCCTATGTTCATTGCAGCATTATTTCCATAGCCAAGAATGGGAAGCAACCCAAGTGCCCATCAGGAAACAAATGGATAAAAAAGCAGTGGGACAAGGGAATACAGTAAACCCTCAATTTAATGGACTTTGGATTTAAAGGACAAAATGTCCAGTCTATATGTCATATGTGAAAATTAACACCCTGTTAATTTTAAAATGCTTTTAACCAAGATGTGTTTATAATTAAACTTACAGGGTATTTTTTGTTGTTGTTATTTTTAACAAATTTTAGCAAATGGCCATATGTTGGAAAAAACACTGTAGTAATTTCGCTAACATAAATAAATATTACATATCTACAACGATACATACTTAAATCCACTTATAAACAATGTTCGGGGAATGATTAGCACGTGATCACACCGCATCTCGCACAGTAACTATAACTAGTTCTGCTGCTGCATGGCGTGACAATCTGCAGCAGTTTTAATGCGTGCCCGGTTATTCCCAGGTGCACTAAGCCACGCCCCAGTTGTCTGCATTTGTTTACTCTTGGTGACCAGTGAATGCATGCGTTTACTAGACCTATTCAGTATAAATTTAAAATTACAGTAATACATACAGAAAACTTTTCTGTGAAATTAAACTTTTCATACATACTTACTTTTAATTACACAAACATGTCTACATAAGTAAAAAGAGGTAAACTCATTCGTCAATTGTTTAACATATGCATTGGGAAACCTACTTTATTATATAACGGACTTCAGGCTTCAATGGACACTCCCTCACCCGAACTAGTCCTTTCTATCAAGGTTTTACTGTATTACTTGGCCATAAAAAAGAATGAACTCTTACCATCTGCAACAGCATGAATGGACCTAGAGGGTATTATGCTAAGTGAAATAAGCCAGAGAAAGACAAATAGCGTACGTGGAATCTAATGAACAAAATAAACTAACAAAACTGAAACACTTATAGATACAGAGAACAAACTGACGGAGGCCAGAGGGGATGGACGTTGGAGGACCAGGATGTAATAAGGCGATGGGATTAAGAAGTGCTAATTGCTAGTTACAAAATAGGCATGGGGGTGTAAAGTACAGCTGAGGGAATATAGTTATTAATACTGTAGTAACTAACTATGCTGTGAGGCAGGCACTTGTGTTATACGGAACACTTTGCAACCTATATGAATGTCTATCTACTGTATGCCTAAAACTAACACAAAATAGTTTTGAATGCAAACTGTAATAGAAAAATAATTTTTTAAATTATATTTCCTTTATATGAATATAAACTTGAGGTAGTAGCAAGACAAAAATAATGCACAAATGTTCTTGAAAGAAAGGTAACTTTTGAGTTTTGTAAAATCTACAACACAACTGCTTCAAAAACCACACTTCCCAGACAGTAAGTCCGGCCATTAAGGGGATCTGTGACGAGCAATTCACTTTCTGAAAACAAGCTGGGTTTTCTGCTCAGAGGAAGGAGAACTGGGTGGCTACCTTGCAGAAAGCACTGGGCAAAGGTGCATTCTGAGTGCAAAGAAGGAGTGAAAGTTTTTGTCTCTTCTTCTATTTAGTGACTGTTTTTGGTTTTGGTTTTTTGAGATATATTTACATACCATAACATTACCCTTTTAAAGTGAATATATTTCATAGTTCTTAGTATATTCACAAGGTGTACAACCATCACCACTATCTAATTACAGAACATTTTCATAACCCAAAAAGAAACTCCATACTCTTTAGTAGTCCTTCCTCCTCCTCCTTAGTCCCTGCTAACCAATAATCTACTTTCTGTCTATGGAATTGCCTATTCTGGACAATTCACATAAAGAGAATCATTCGATATGTGGCCTTTGGGTCTGACTTCTTTCATTTAATGTTTTCAAGACTCATCCATGTCATAGCATAATCAATTCTTCATTACTTTTTATTGCCAAGTAACATCCCACTATATTAACATACTATTTATTCATTCATCGGATGGTGGACACCTGGGTTGTTTCCATCTTTGGGCTATTATGATTAATGCTGCTATGAACATTCTTATACAAGTTTTTGTGTGGATGCAAGTCTTCCTTTCTCTTGGATATATACCAGGATTGGAATTGCTGGGTCACAGGATAACTCTGTATTTAACCTTTTGAGGAACTGCCAGGCTGTTTTCCACAGCAAGTGCACCATTTTACATGCCCATCAGCAATGTACAGGGGTTCTCATTTCCTGATATCCTCACCAAAACTGGTTGTGGTCCATCTTATTGATTGTAGCAATCTGAGTAGGTTGAAGTGGTATCTCCTTGTGGTTTAAATTTGCATTTCCCTGATAATTAATGGTGTTGAGCATCTTCTCATGTGCTCATTATCAATCATTTGTATATCTACAGAAAAAAACTTCATCTTTCAAAGTCTGCCCTCCCTCCTTCTTCCTGCATCTGTCCTTTCCTAATTGGAGGCAAGAGGACAGTGTAGGGTACAGAAGGCAGAAGAATGGCCCAGCAAGGACTCCTAACTCCTAACTCTTGGAACCTGTAAATGCATCCAGTTATATCTACAGAAAAAAACTTCATCTTTCAAAGTCTGCCCTCCCTCCTTCTTCCTGCATCTGTCCTTTCCTAATTGGAGGCAAGAGGACAGTGTAGGGTACATAAGGCAGAAGAATGGCCCAGCAAGGATTCCTAACTAACTCTTGGAACCTGTAAATGCGTCCAGTTATACGCCAAAGAGAAATTAAGGCAGAAAGATGGGATTAAAGTTGCTTACCATGTACCTTAAAACAGGGATATCATCTTGGAATATCTGGGTACACCCAATGTAATCACAAGGGCTCTTTAAATGTGGAAGAGGGAGGCAGAAGTCAGTGGCAGAATGACAATATGTGAAAAATACTCCATCCGCCACTGCTGGTTTGAAGATGAAAGAAGGCCACAAGCCAAGGAATTGGGGCAGCCTCCAACGCTGGAAAGTCCACTAGAACAGATGTCCCCCTGGAGCCTCCAGGAACGAACGCAGGTCTGCCAACACCTCCACTGCTAAATGTGGAAGAGGGAGGCAGAAGTCAGTGGCAGAATAACAATATGTGAAAAATACTGCATCCGCCACTGCTGGTTTGAAGATGAAAGAAGGGCCACAAGCCAAGGAATTGGGGCAGCCTCTAACGCTGGAAAGTCCACTAGGACAGATGTCCCCCTGGAGCCTCCAGGAAGGAACGCAGGTCTGCCAACACCTCCACTGTAGCCCAGGGAGACCCATTTGGGACTTCTGACCTCCAGAACTGCAAGGTATTTGTGTTGTTGTAAACCACTAAGTTTGTGGTAATTTGTTACAGAAACATAGACACTAACAAGGCTTTTATCTGAATCTGAAAGATTTCTGATGGGCATCAACATGTCCTACTCTAATGCACTGCACAGATTTTCCTCAGTGATTTCTATAGAGTCATGCTCTATATCAGTGATGGCGAATCTTTTGAGCTCGGCATGTCAGCATTTTGGAAAACCCTAACTTAACTCTGGTGCCGTGTCACATATAGAAATTTTTTGATATTTGCAACCATAGTAAAACAAAGACTTATATTTTTGATATTTATTTTATATATTTAAATGCCATTTAACAAAGAAAAATCAACCAAAAAAATGAGTTCACATGTCACCTCTGACACGCGTGTCATAGGTTCGCCATCACTGGCCTAGAGTCAGAGAGGGGGCAGTCATGCGACTACCTACCTTTTATATATTGGCCTTTAGTAAAAAAATGTTTTAAATATTTTTTTTTAAACCACTGGTGCAGCAGAGTTTGAGGTCAGAAAGAACTTGACCCAGTCTGCTTGTTTACCAGCCACGTGATCGTCCCACACTATTTAACCTTGGGGCAATGGCTATGACAGTGCCTGGCCCAGAGGTCACAATCAGTAAACATCAGCTGCCCTTGCAGCCTCCTTCCTTCTCCAAAGTCTTCTCTAAGGATTAGACACACCACAGAATTTCCTGTCCCGTTCTCCTCCCCTACAAATACCGGAACGAAGAGGAGCAGAATCCCACCTCCCCCCATCCACCCAAGAAGCTAGAGTCTGACTGAGCCTTCATTCACTTATTCTTCTATTCAGCAAATCTCTATTGCATGGCCAGGGCTAAAGAAGTGAGCAAAACAGACTGGTCTCCACCATCAGGGAGCTTACATTCCAGTAAAACAGACAGATATTAATCAGTCAGGCAAACAAATACACCATCCTATCAGCAACAGCTACAAGGGCGAGGTGCACAGGCTATGCAGTGACAGTGTGGGGGGGTGGGAAGTGATCTAGTTGGGAGGTCACAGAAGGCTTTGTAGAAAAAAAAATGAGTGAGCTGAAGAATGATTAGGCATCCACTAGGTGATGGAGGGAGGAGAACTCCAGGAAGAGGAATTCCCTCCGATGGTGGGAGGGAATGAGCGCAAGATAAAAGAAGGCAGGCACAGCTAAGAGGCAGAGAAAATGGTGAAGAAGGGAAGGAAGGAAAAAAGAATGACTCCCAGGTTCAATTGGGTGGGTAGTGGTGCCCTCCCTCCTCTCTAAAAAAATCTCGGAAACAGGAAACACTGGAAGAGGGTCAAGTGGGGAGATCAGGAGGGCGAATCTGGATGTGTGGAGTTCAGGGTACCTGTGGAACAGCTAAGCAGAGTTATCACCTGGGCATTTGGATATACAGGATAAATAAGTCCAGAGTTTATCAGTCACCGCTGGGCGAGAGATGTGAGCATGGCAGGTACATGTGAGCAAGCAGTGGGTGAAGCAGGGGAGGAAGAGGTGGTCAGTGGTGCCAGAGGTTCCTGCAAGGCTCCATAAGAGGCCCCCTGACTGACAGGACCCTGCTCGCCCAGCTGGGCGACTATCCTGGAGAGGTCTGATATCGGAGAGGTGGTGCCTATTAGATATTCTTCCAGAGGCTCTGGGAAGTGACCCAGATATTAGGGGCTCAGCTACCACCTGCTTCTTAGGGGAAAACTAACAGAAGAGCAGACACCCAAAGTCCTTGCTATTGTATCCGAAGACCTGGCCTCAGGAACTGGCTCATGCGGGTACAGAAAAGGGTAGATACGGGCCTAGGCACAGCCTCTGTCCCAGGCTGGTTAAATATGCATAGCTTTAAAACTAGGGCACCACCTGAGATCTGACACCAAGGCGCAAATAGGGGCTCCTCCTCGGCCACGGTACCCACAGGCGAGGTGCCTGGCCCGGGGCTTCCCGCTGCGGCAGCAGCACCCCCCATTTTCCCACCCTTCACCCCAGCACTGAACCCACTTACCTGGTAAGATTCCTGAACCCTGGACTCTGACTGCCTCCTTTTCCTGCTCGTCTGCCCGCTCTGAGTTCTCAACCACCTGATCCAACTCCTCACTCAGCTAAAGGAAGACAAAGGGGACAAACAGGTCAGCCACATCCGCCTTGCTTTTCCAGACTAGACTAGGAAAGCAGAGCTGCTTCTCACTTAATCATCACACACACACACACACACACACAAAAAAAAAAATCCCATAGTGCAGGGTGTCCTACCAATTCTGAAGCTCAGAAAACTCAAGTAACTTCCTGAATATTCATTTCCTAGAGGTGCCATGACAAGCACCACAAACGGGGTGGCTTAAAACAACAGACATGTATTCCAGCAGGGCTGTTCCTTCTGAGGGCTGAGGGGACTTCCCCTGCCTCTCTCTCAGCCTCTCATAGTGGCCAGCACCCTCGGTGTTCCTTGGTTGTAGCTGCACCCACCTCCAATCTGTGCCCCCATCGTCACATGGAGTCTCTGTATAAGGACACCCTTCATACTGGATGCGGGCCCTCCCTACTCCAGTATGACCTCATCTTAACTAACTACATCTACAATGACCCTACTGCCTAATAAGGCCACATTCTAAGGTACTGGGGGTTAGGACTTCAACACATTTGGGGGGGAGGGGGACACAATTCAACACATCACTTCCCATGGCCACAGATGTACGAGTCAAATCCAAGTTGGCCTAGTTCCAAAGCCCATGATCTTAACCACTTCCCAGAGGAGGAGGAAATGCAGCCTGGAGCCTGCTGAGCAAGAGGGAACAGGGAAGGGGGTGTCAGAGCTCTCCAGACTCTGGCCAACGTTCACTGATGCAGGCAGCACGTGGCAGAACAAAGTGGGAAGGGCCAGTCCATTTCAGGGGCAGATACTCCTTAGCTGCCAGTAAGCCGGCAGCCTCAACCTCACTCCAGCAGTGTTCTCACCTGTCAAATGGGGGAAATGATGCCCTGAGGAGACTGGCAGAGAGGATACAACAATAACCAACAAGTCTCTGCAGCATTAAGGAGGAGGGGGGTAGGAGAGGTCAAGACCAGAGAGAGAGGAGGAGCTATCACTGCATTGGGATGAGAGGAGGAGGGGAGAGCTATCCCTAATATTTTCTTACATCCACATTGTAAATGTCTAGGGTCTCAAGATATTTTTCATTAAAAATTTATCTCCAGCCTGGCTGGTGGGGCTTAGTAGTTGAGCAACAACCAAGAGGTTTGACTGGGTTGTGGGCTCAATTCCCATTAGGGGGTGTGCAGGTGTTTCTCTCTCATCAATTCTTCTATCCCTCTCCCTCTCTCTCTAAAAAAATCAGTAAGAACATATTTTAAAAATTCATCTCCAAGAGACATGCATCTATTATTCTTGCAGGTCCCTCTCCATGCCTCCACTCCTGCCCCTTAGGTGAAACTCCCAGCTTTAAAGCCTTCCAGTCCCAAAAGAAAAGAAAAGGTGGGAGAGGGCTGGGAGGCCAAAGAAGTCACCATGAGACTCAGGATGCTAATGGGAGCACAGATCAGGAGGTCCCAGGAGCCTTCACTGGCCAAAGGGAAGAGAGGACGACAGTCTCAGGAAGGCCCAAATTCTCTACTCCAAGCATCAGTGCAGCCTAAGCCAGGTGGAACACTCGCCTCACCCAATTCCCCTCTGATTACCTGCAGCTATGTTGAGCCCACCTCCTGGCCTGCCCCAGCCGAATTCTCAGCACGCCCCATCCCCTAAAGCCAAATCTCCACTCAGCAAAGAAACCTAACTCAAAGCTTGGTCCACTCTCAGGATGATCCAGGAAAGAAAGCTGCAGGCCCCTCTCTGGGTGGCCGCTTTCTTTTGAAGGCGAGAGATAGGGATTGCAGAACAGGCCCCTCAAGAAAGGGGAGGCGTCCTTGCAGTGCCTTGCACCGTGGAGGTGCCCCCAGATACCAACTGATTCCACCTCTGGCCTTGCCCTGCAAGCAGGAGAACTGCCTAAATTTTAATCAACATTTTAGGTGATTAGTGAGGAGACAGATACTGCAGGCTGCCTGTGGTCAGTGAGGGACATGATCCTGTAAACAGGGACACCTACGCTCCCTAGAAGCAGGAGCCGCACATGCGCTGTTAACAGGAGCTATTATTCCATTCACCTGCCAGGCTCTGAGCTAAGCACTTCCCACAAACCAACTCACCTAACCCGCAAAACCCCAGGAGACAGGGCCTACCGTTACCTTCATTTTGCAGATAAAGAAACTGAGGCTGAGAGAAGTTAAATGACTTGATAAAAGTCAAACAGCAAGAGTTAGAGCCCGGATAGAAACAGGGAGTTTTTCACTTCAAAGTCCTAGTATTTGTCCACTATGGTCTCCTCCCTAGAACCCTGAAAACTTTCAGTCAGGGAGAGACACAACTCATTCCCCAGGATTCCCCCACTGTCCAGGACGTGAAATCTAGGGGCCTGAGAATCCACATCGCTGGTTAAAAGCCCATCAGGCTCCGTTTGGATAAAAGAAAGAGGTGGGATAAAGATGATGGTAGGAGAAATATAAAAAGTTGTCCCAAAGTCACATTCCAGCCCAGCTCCTACACTAAAAAATGGCCAGCCAGTCTCAGGCAACTCATCTGACTGCAATTCAGCTGCCTCTTCTACTATGGGGCTAAGCCACCTGTTTTGTACACTCCACACTGTCACTGACAAATGGAGACATGCACATCATACTGATCAGCACAGCAGCAAGTTTACCTGAAAAGGACAGGCAGCATGCTAGACTGGTATGGGAAGTCAGTCCCCAAAGAACGTGTGGGATTTGAGACTCTCCTTGAATAATTGGGGGCTTTTAATCAATGGAGCTGGAAAGGGGTTAAAGGAGAAATGGTGTGAGCACAGGCATAGAGGCCAGAAAGCAGAAGCACATTTTTAAACAGTGAGCTTCCAAGTGCAGCCAGAACCTGGGTGGGCGAGGAGATGAAGGCAATGGGGGATACAGCCGCTGAGCTGTGCAGGGCTTTTAAAGCTTGCTGAGAAGTTTGGGCTGTTCTGAGTAGACCAAGGGCAACATCAGGTGTATGGAAAAAAGGAATGCTCTGGGATCAAGGCAGGGCCTCAAAGCGAATCTGCACACTCACACAGCGTGGGGAGACCAAAGGGGGAGATGATAACACAGGATCACACTCAGGTGGTTAGAGCGGACGCAGGGACACAAGCGGGAGGACTGGGAATGTGGCACTGCCT
>NW_005357346.1:1920044-1920864 GCF_000412655.1 Myotis brandtii | reverse complement strand
CCGAGGTTTGGGGCCTGCGAGGAGGAGGAGGAGGAGGGGGAGGAGGAGAGCAGTTCACTAGTCGCCGTAGGAGTCAGAAGGAAGAGCTGGTTTGAGGGGAAAGCTGGCTCAGGACAGGCAAGAAAGAGACAAAGAACTGGAAAGTGATCGTTAAAGTCGCGGGAGGAGGTAAGACGGGAGAGAGACAGAGTGGAGCGAGAAGCCCCTATGTCGGTGAAAGCATACTTGAAAGTCAGGCGGCCACCAAAACAAGATGTAATTATCCCTATCATTATCAGCTGCAGGGGCCACGAGGCCTGGGGCTGGAGGAGGGCTGATGCCCACCGCGCATCCACCCTAGCGGGGAGCAGGGCGCAGGCGCTCCCACTTGTTGCAAACAACACTGGGGTCCCCGAGGCCAAGCCGGGTCCCGCCCGGCCCGCCGCGAGGCCGCCGGGGTCCGACCAGGCTTTAATCATTCACCTGCTGGTTACGAATCGCCGCTCCGGGGGGGTAGAGGGGGGGCAGCTCTGGCCGAGCAACGGCAGCATCCGGCCGCTTCCCGCCTGCTCTGCCCCTCCTCTGCACTGGGGGACCCCTCTGCACGCGGGAGCCCCAATCTCGACGCACTCACCAGCTCCTCCGCAGCACCCCCCCCGCACCCCTCCCGCTCAGACTCCCAGACTCCCGGGACCCGCTCCTCCGCTACATAGGAAACTTTGTTTCCGCCCCGCGTCCAACCCAAGCTTTGTACCTCCTGGTAGGATGTGGAGAGCTCTTGCCGGATCATGGCACTGACGGGAGCTAAGCACACCAGAGCCCGCTACGCCGGGAGCGGACC
>NW_005357346.1:1912866-1919973 GCF_000412655.1 Myotis brandtii | reverse complement strand
GCGTTCTGAGGGGCGGTGCCGAGACCTGGCGGGGAGGCACTCGGCGCATGCGTCTTGCTCCCGCCGCAGCTGGGGCCGCGAAAGGGTTGCTGGGAAATGTAGTTCCGCACGGAGGGCACGCCTCAGCACCCAAGCTTCAGCGAAGCCGGCGCTTACCCAGAACCAGGCACAACCCTGGCGTTAGGAGCACGTGCTCTCTTTCTCTCTCACTTCCTCTCTTTGTTGAAGGGAGAGGGACGGAGAATATTAGTGGAAAGTGGAACAGGGGGCCCCAGATCAGATGAGTAGGAGAGCCTAATCTATCATTGCAAGAGGAAGGTTATAACCGTAGTAAATATCTGGAGAACACTTTGTATGTTAAAAGCACTTTCACGCACTTAATGCCCTTGATCCTACCAGGACCCCCTGTAAGGGGGGCATTTTTCTTCCTGTTTTCCAGATGCAAAAACTGAGATACCTTGTTTCAGAAAGGATGGCGGGGAGGGCAGTGATCAAGTGAAGATTATTTAATCCAGGAATGGACTATAAAATCCAAGTTCTTTTCATTATTTCTAGGCAGACACTTGGATTCAGAACCTCTAGGTTCTTGTCCTGGCTCTGCTCCTCTCCCTCAGGTTTGTAATGTTCTGAGCGCTCCTCTCTTGCCTTAGAATGCAACTGCTAACCCTGTCCTGCTTCACAGGGCTTTCTGAGAGCCAAAATAGATCAGGCACAAAAAAACCAAAGGCGCTGTTCACCACGTAGAAGCCTCGCGCCCTGAATTTGGTGGAGAATTGGGCGCTTGCCCTGTGGCAGAGTGACCTGGGACCCCCTCCTCCCCACTGCCTGAACAGCTGTTCCGTGTGGCCGCCCTGGGTTGTGTAGTGGTGAAGCAGATAAAGGTTGCTTATGCCTTGGTGAATGCTGCTCTGTGTCACCGGCAGCTGCAGCTCTGCCAGCCGTTGCACTCAGGCCACTCTGGGCCTCTTCCCTCCTCAGCGGCACCACAGTAGCACCAACCACGTCAGAGCACCCTGGGCCTCCCAGTACATTAGCAATGAAAGGCCTCCATCACCTCTCCTGACTACCCTCCCCCACCCCAGGCTCTCTGCTCCCACATCTATTCAATGTGAGGATGCATAGAGCACCTAACACATGGTAGGCACTCAACAAACATTTGTTACATTTGTGACTGGAACAGTCATTCCAGCCATTACATTTAACACTTCGCTTGACAAAACAAATAGCAACAAACAACCATTAATTTCCTTACTGTATTAATACAAGGGTGGTTGATAGAACAAGTCATGGAATCAGAATTTTAGAGCTGGAAGGAACCAGAGAATTCTAGTCCAGCCCTATTATTCCCCTCTATCTTTGCTGATATGACCAAACTGGAAAACGGCGGGCTCCCGTATTTGAAGGAGATACTGACGAGCACAGTATTCAGCACGGCTTACCAAATGCAATGTGCTGGGCACTGGGATAATGAATGAATGGGTTACTCCAAGGTCCTTGCCCTTGTGGCTCTTCCATGCTAGAGTAGAGAGGCAGACCATGAACACAAATAGAATTTTCTGTCCTTGCTGTCCCAGGTCCCTTCCTTCCACTCCCTCAAGCACACACCAGTCAGGCTTTCATGCTGTCCACTCACTGAGATGGTGCTTGTCATGGTCACAAATGACCTCTGAGTTGTCAGATCAGATGGCCGTCTCCCCACCCTCCTTTTTCTTGACCTATCACAGCTGATTGTCCCCCTTCCTTGTACACTTTCCTCCCTTGGCTAACAGAACCCTACCTCACTCGCTGCTCCTTCTCAGTCTCCTTTGCTGGGTTGTCTTCATTGCTCCAACTCTACAGGTGACAATGCTCAAACTAGATCTTTGATTCCCTTTCTATTCACTTCCTAGGGTCTTGTCTAGTGAAATGGTCTTTTCTAGTCTCATGGTTTGAATTGCCATCTATACCCTAAAGATTCCTGTTATGGACTGAATGGTGTCCCCCAAAAAGATATGTTGAAGTCCTAACCCCTGGTACCTCAGCATGTGACCTTATATGGAAATAGGATTGTTGTGGATGTAATTAGTCAAGACGAGCCCTAACGGGCTTGGCTCAGTGGATAGAACATCGGCCTGCGGACTGAAAGATCCCAGGTTCGATTCTGGTCAAGGGCATGCACCTTGGTTGCGGGCACATCCCCAGTAGGAGGTGTGCAGGAAGCAGCTGATTGATGTGTCTCTCTCATTGATGTTTCTAACTCTCTATCCCTCTCTCTTCCTCTCTGTAAAAAATCAATAAATTATATATTTTTTAAAAAGATGAGGTCTCTGCATGTCTTACGACTCGTGTCCTTACAAAAAGATGTAAGGTGATGTAAAGAGAGACACAGAGAAAAGGTCTTGTGATGACAGAAGCAGATTGCAGTGATGCAGCTGTAAGCCCAGGTGGCTTTAATCATTCACCTGTGGTTATAGGTCATGGCCTGGGAGGCCAGGCTCCATCCTGGGCCAAGAAACCATCACCTGAGATTAGGAAGAGGCAAGGAAGCATTCTATCCAGAGTCTTAGAGGGAGCATGACCCTGCTAATATTTTGATCTCGAACTTGTAGCCTCCAGAACTGCAAGAGAATAAATTTCTGTTATTTTAAGCAGTCTAGTTTGTGGCATTTTGATATGGCAGTCCAGGAAACGAATACAATTCTCAACTGTATACAAATGAATAACTCCTCCAGCTCTCCCCTGCACCCAGGCTCACTCATCCAGCTGCCTGGCACCTTCTCCACTGGACGTCCACCTGGCAGCAGCAGCAGGTAGCTACTGGAAGCATGGACCCCGCAACCAGACTGCCTGGTTCTAAGTCTCACTGTGCCGCTCACCAGCTCTGTGATCTTGGGCACTTCCTCTCTCTGTGCCTCAGTTACTTCACATGGAAAATGGGAATTCAGGGAGCCCTCACTTAGTATCGTCGATGGGTTGTGCAACTCTAAGTGAAACAACATAAATGGAAACCAATTTTACCATAGGCTATTGATATAAACGAGAGTTAATTCCTATGGCATCTCAACATCATAACAGAATAATGATGTTGAATGAAACGTTATTGAAGGACCGGCTATATTACCACTACCTATTCATAGAGTTCAAGGAGGATTAACCAAGTCACCAGATGTCAAGTACTTAGAACAGCGTCTGCCACATGATAAATAGTATGTTAGTGTTACTGGTTATGGCCAGGCTCAAAACATCTTCCTTTCCCAACTCTTTCTCATAAACGCCATCCTCCCATTTGCTCTGACCAAACTCTGCAGTCATGTTTGGTTTTCCCCTTTCTCTGACACCCACATCTACATCAGCAAGTCCTGCGGGCTCTCCTTTAAACACTTATTTAGAATCTGACCATATTTCACCACCACCACCATCACCACTCGCGTTTCTCGTGGACTACTTCCAGTCACCTGCTAGCTGCTCTCTCTCCTTCCACCTTTTATACCCTGCAGTCTATTCCCAACACAGCTGCCAGTGAGAACCTGCTAAACCAAGTCATATGATGTACTTCTCTGCTCCAACCCCACAAAGCCAAGGTCCTCACAGGGACCTGAATGGCCCAACAGGAGCTGTCCAGCAGCCCCCACCTTTCCTATTACTCCTCCCCTTACTCTCTCAGCCTCAACTTGCTGAGCCTACAGCCTTTGCGCTGGCTGTTCCTGTCCCTGGGATGCTCTTATCCTGGGTATCTATGACTCACTTCCTCACTTCCTTCAGTTCTTTCTTTAAATATTATCTTATCTTCTCAGTGGTGCCTCCTCTAAGCATCCTGTTGAAACAGCAAGCCCCATTGCCAAGAGTTACCCTGCTTTATTTATCTCCTGGGAATGTACCACTTTCTGACTTTCATTTATCTCTAGTCTTCCTCAACTAGAATATAATTCCCATGAAGGTGGGGTTCTTATGTGTTTTATTCAGTGCTGTATCTCAGTGCCTGACACTTATTGGTACTTAAACAGTCCTTTGAATAAACAAAATAATTCCACATAGTACCAAGAGCTCTGAAGAAAATTTTAGAAGGGTATATGCTAAAGATCGATAGGGCAGCCGTGCCGAGGTGCTGAACTATCCCTTGGGCCTCAGGATGGTAGTGACTTGTGAGCTGAGACGTGGATGGCAAGGGGCCAGCCATGATGACTTGCACCCCGGATGGTAGTGACTTGTGAGCTGAGACGTGGATGGCAAGAAGGGGCCAGCCATGATGACTTGCACCCCAGGCAGAGGCACCAGTACAGTACAAAGGCCCAGGCTGGAACCCAAGCAGAAAGCAGGGTGGCTGGAGGGGACGGAAGGAGGCCGAACAGGAGAGTCAGGGGGATGGGCAGCAGCCAGGTCCTGGAGGCTGGGTTGTGCTGATCCTGGGTTTGTTCGTTCTCAGATCTGGTCCTCGCCTCTCAGCTCTGGGTTGCAGGGGCTGGCCCTGTGGGCTGGGTTTCCACAAGCTGGCCCTGGGTTTGGTCGAGGGGAAGCACTGCTGAGAGGTTGAGGGGGTCAGGGCCAGGGAGCAGCGAGGGTGCTCTTTCCCTTGCTGTCTGCACTTGCAGCTTCCCTCCATGGCCCCAGCCGCTGCTGCAAGGCTTTTTGTGGTTCTAGCTTCAGCCAGATGACCCAGGCCCCCAGACTCTAATATCACCACCTCTTCCCTTGACTGGCAGGATGTTGCTAAACTTCCCACAGCTGCTAAGCTCAGGGTTGCTTCTCATCCTCTCTGTCACCTATGTAACCAACTCCCTGCCTTACAGCCACTCCGTTTCACTCAGAACGGTTTCTATGTTCCTGGCAGGGGACTGACTGATTTGTTTGGAAAAACAAACCTGGGTTCAAGTAGACAGGGGGATGCCTGGAGCACGCTCAGGGCGGCATACGAGCAGGCTATGCAGTTATAGACTTGTACGCAGCATCTTAAGGAGGAGGAAACTAGATCTGACCAGTAGGAACTACAGGGAGTATCTTGGGGCTCAAAGGGGTTCCTACCAGGTAGGACTGTAGAGAGAGAAAGGGTTTGAGCAGAGAAGTAGCACAGCGTGTGCCAGGGATGTTATCAGAGCACAGGATGCATCAGGTAGGGGAGGATATTCTATTCAAGGGTTTAGAAGGGCCTCTTCCAGCCTGGGGCTCCTGTGGCACAGTGGGACACATATCCTGCACGCCGCAGCTCACACCACCTTTCGCATCCATTTCCATTCTTAGCTTCAACACAATCCTATCAGGGAGGCTGCCGGCCTGTTAGTCATGTGGACATTGAGATTCAGGGGTTTGTGGGCAGAACTTTGAGGCCATTCTGCAGGAGAGGCCCAATCTGTTGAATAAGAAAACCTGGTGCAGTCCCTGAGGGGGTTGTCGCCTGGTGGTTGGGGGCAGACTCTGGGACACAGGGGCTGTGCTCCACCAAGTCTTGGTTCTGTGACCTACTGTGTGACCTTGGGCAAGGTATTAGGGTCTCTGCGCTTCAGTTTCATCATCTGTAAAATGGGCGATAATAGTAGTTCTTACTGCACA
Organism: Myotis brandtii; assembly: GCF_000412655.1. NCBI lineage: Eukaryota > Metazoa > Chordata > Mammalia > Chiroptera > Vespertilionidae > Myotis > Myotis brandtii. The sequence goes on along the minus strand of NW_005357346.1, from coordinate 1,914,450 downwards.
GAGTTATAGTGAGGACGGCCTGAGTTAACGCATGTAAAAGTGCTGAACTAGTGTTTGGCACACAGCACGCCCTGCACTGGTCTCCTTTGCCAGTTCTCCCAACCACAAAATGTTGGCAGGTCCCAAGAACTCAGTCCTCGGTCCCCTCCTTCTCCCTATGCACGTGTACTTCCCTGACAACCTGTCATTCTGTGGCTTTACATACAATCTACATGCCAATGATTCGAAAATTTGCATCTCTAGCCCCCAATTCCAGACTCATACAGCCAACGGATACTTCCACTTAGGTATCTACGTGTCTCTAACTGAACAGTCTGATCTGGAACTCTCCCCAAACTAGCTCCTCCTATCATCACTCATCCTTTCCGTTGCCCAGGCCAAACCCTCAGGGTCATTCTTGACTCCTCTTTGCCACTCAGGCCTCATGTCTCATCCGTCAGCAAATCCTACTGGCCGCACCTTAGAAACATATGACAATTCAACTGCTTTTCCCCACCTCCCTTGCTACCAGCCTGGTCCCAGCCACCAAGATCCCTTGCCTGGGTCATGGTGGTAGCTCTCTGCTTCAGCCTGTTGTCAACACAACAACCAGAGTCATTCTGTGAACACTGTAACTAATTCTTCTGTTCCGTTCACTCAGTGTAAAAGCCTAAGTCTTTTAAAAATAAGTTGTGAGGCCCCCTGAGATCTGCCCCCCCTCCTCTGTCCCCTTGACTCCCTCACCCCCTGACCTCCTACCCCTCTTCCCTCCTTGCTCTTCCTCCATCAGGCAGGGCACTCTGCTTCCTCAGCATTTATGCGCATGGCTGTGACTTGCCCTTCCCAGGGATCCCTCTCCCCTCCAGAACACGCCCCCCCACCTTAGATTTTTATACAAATACCATCCTCTCAGTGGGGCCTTCCCTGGTCAGCCAATTTCAAATTGCAACTCTCCATGCTCCCTATTTCTTTGCCCTGCTTAATCCACCCCCCCCCTCCCCCGTATTCGTTGCCATCTAACATACTAATGTATCCTACTTCTTGTCTATCTGCCCCCAGAATGCAAGCTCCATGTGGACATGGCTCAGCCCTGTCAGGGGCTATGTCCCCAGGGACATCAGAAAGTGTGTGCTAAATAAATTCATGGAGGAAGCCTTGCGCAACTGTTGGTTATTAATTATCATCTCGGTGCATATCCGTCCGTGCCCTACCCTTTGCAAAAACCTCCTTGGGGACCCGAAATCTAAACACAGCTGGGGAGAAGAAAAAGAACCAGCCCAAAGTACCAGCGGCATAATAAAGTGGAAGTTCTAGTTGGTAAATACAAGGGTGGGCAAAAGTAGGTTCACAGTTGTGAGCACGCAAAATAGTTTAACCAGACGAACAACTGTAAACCTACTTTTGCTCGCCCCTGCATACCTTCCCGGGGGCTGGAAAGTTGGGCTGTGGCATCGATGCACCCCATCAGGAACCACTGCACCACGTCGCTGTTTGGCTCCCTTTTCAGCCCGCAGTTTGGAGTCAGGAGCGCTGGGTTGCAATCCTAGTTTGTTTCCAGCGGCGCGGACAGGCTGACTCCAGCCCCGGGCTGCGGGCGGCGGGGCT
>NW_005357346.1:1908067-1912541 GCF_000412655.1 Myotis brandtii | reverse complement strand
GGAGCTGGGCGCCTGGCCTGCCCGGCCTCCTCTCTCCAGGCCCCATGGCCGCCCAGGGATAAGGGGGAGTCCTCAGCAAACGAGGCGCCCAGCTTTCCCCCTTCACTAAACCAGAAGACCCCACCCACGCTGTCCTCTTTCTTCCCTCGAGCTGCCTCCTTGAGACGCACTTTGGCTGGTGGTCTGTAAGGAGCCTCAGAATGTTGGGGGGCAGACACTTCTGCCTACTCTTTGGGGGGAGTGGCAGGGAGGGAGGGAAGCTGAGCCTGCTCCTGGGTCCGGCGGGAATTGGGGCTGCCCAGGGGTGATCCAGGCTTTCCCTGCACTTCGTTTTCCTGCCCCTGTGTCCCAGGCCTCCCCTGCAGCTGACCCTTCACCTGCTCCTGGCGCCTGTGCCCTTGAGGCTGAAAACCGCTGCTCCAGACCCCATGTCCTTTTCTCTTGTGCTAGGCGGTGGGTCCTTACCACATCGCTGTAACCCTACTCTGAGTACAACCTTATGCTGAGTCCAGTCCTACTAGTGAATGTCCAGACATGGGCGAGATCTGGAGGGGCCCCAGCGCAGAACCCAAGGAGAGAGAGTTCCATGTGGGGGGTAGGAGCAGCAGCACTACCAGGGGCTGCAGGATGGGGACGGAGGGAAAAAAATCTTTGGTTTTTTAAGCTGATGTAATTGGTTCATACTTAACTGAGGGAAGGAAAGAGGGAAGCTTGAGCTGGAAGCAGGGTAAGCAAAGAATATTTTGGGTAGGGGGCCCATTGGATGTTTGCAGGCAGAGGAAGGGAGGAGGGGCGGTTGAAATTGGTCTATGTGCTCATGGGGGCTGGCTAGGCAAGTCTAACATCTGTAGGGCAGGCTGCAGGAAGGACGGCCGGAAGCCTGAGCTGGAGCTGACGCCGCAGCCCACTGTGGGCTCTCTTCTTCCTTAGGAAAATCTCAACTCAATCCTTAAGGCCTTTCAACTGATGTAATCAGTGCCCCAGATTATCCAGGACAATCTCCTTTATATAAAATCAACCGACTGTTGATGTTAATCACATCTACAAAATACCTTCACAGCAACACCTCCCTAAGTGTTTGGTTGAATGACCATCATAATGGCTAGAATAAGAGTTCCTACTCTAGCCTGGCTGGTGTGCCTCAGTGGTTGAACATCCACCTGTGAACCAGGAGGTCACAGTTGTTTTTCTGGTCAGGGCACATGCCAGGGTTGCTAGCTTGATCCCCCGAAGGGGGCGTGCAGGAGGCTGTCAATCAATGATTCTCTCTCATCCTTGATGTTTATCCCTCTCTCTCTTCCTCTCTAAAAATCAATAAAATATATTTATGTATTTTATATATGTAGAGTTCCCACTCTATATAGATTTTTGGGGAGTGAGAGTTAAATGAGATGGTGATGTGCGAAGTGCTTTTCTCTGTCTGTTACCTGTGGTCATGAAAACACTTGAACTCAAGCTCCATGAAGGCAAGAACCCCAGAGAATGCCAAGCAGCATGTTTTGGAACATTTTGAAATTCTTATACACCCAGCTGTGACTCCCACCCTCACCCTGGCCTGTGAGCCACCTGGCTGCTGTCCCTGTCCCTGGACGGGGCTCAGACAAAGGAAAGACCAGGTCCTGGGTGTCCGAGAACTGCCAGCCACCCCAACCTGACCCGACTGCATGGAGGCTAGAAAATCGCACCATCTGCTCTTGTGTTATCCTCCTTTGGGAGGAAATTAAGGTAACATTGTATACCCAGGAATACAACAAAAAATAAAGTATAGAATTTCTCAGAACTGGGGAAACAGCATTACTTGTATTTTCCTAGCTGGTAAATTGTGTTTTGAAGGACAAACTGATAAAATATAAAAGGCGATTATGTTGTTCATATTCTTTGGCCCAAGAATTCCACATATTGAAACAGGCCTCAAGGAAATAATTCACCAAATTAGAAAGTAACTCATAGAAAGATATTCATAATTCTGCTGTTGATAGTTCTAAGAAATTGGAAACCACTCAAATACCCAAAGTAGAAGAATAGCTAAACAAACAGGTACTAAGTATCACTAATACGAAATATAGCTGTTTAAGGGGCAGCCATTTTGGTTATTTCAATACATGCAAATGTTTATATGATGTAACGTCACCTATAAGAAGCAAAACATGCCCAGCCGTTGTGGCTCAGCATTGACCTATGAACCAAAGGTCATGGTTTGATTCTCAGTCAGGGCACATGCCCAGGTTTCGGGCTCGATCCTCAGTGTGAGGCGTGCAGGAGTCAGCTGATCCATGATTCTTTCTGATCATTGATCTTTCTCTCTCTCTCCCTCTCCCTTCCTCTCTGAAATCAATAAAATATATTTTAAAAAAGCAATACATAAAATAGATAATTTACACTAATTATGTCCATGTATGTACATTTTCATTTCCTTTCACGAAGATGAAAGAAAATTTGGAATGATTTAAATAATTCATCATTTAATATTCTTTTGAATTTTTGTCTACATAGAGTTGCTTCAGTTCCTGATTTAAAAAAAAAAAATGGTATAGCCATGGGCTTGTCGTGATATTTCTAACTCTTCCAAGTTCTTGTGAGTGGGCATGACCATGGTGCAGGTAGGGGTGAGCATGCTGAGGACGCCTTACGGAAGCTGCTTTGCGACTCTACCAGCTCCTCTCCTCTCTGCTCAGCCCAGGAGGGAAGAGATGTTACTAACTTGAGCTGGAAACGCTGGGCTCTTCGCCTCCTCCTCACAGCTTCTCTCCTGCTTTCTAGGAAGATCAGCCCATCTACATGGCGGTGAAGGGCGTGGTGTTTGATGTCACTTCTGGGAAGGGTAAGTGGCTTGGCTTTCTGAGTCCTTATTTCTGGGGAGCTCGGCAGGGTGGGCCCTGGAGGGGTGAGGAGAGGGAGGGAACTCGGGGCAAGTCCTTTGTCCCCAGATGGAGGGAACAGTCTTTGTCAGTGTTGGGCAGATGTTTCCTAATAATGTCCATCTCTTGCTCAGAGCCTTCCCTGGCTCCCATTCCTATGGAATCAAATCCATATTTGATGATTTACCCTAGTTGAAGCAGTGAGAGGAAAAATGTTACAAAGAGTTGGGATCGTAGAACATTTTAATGCCATTTCATGGTTTCCCAACTGGTAACTACAAATGCTATGGAAGTAGTTTTGTCATGGTTCATTGTCTGATACCAAACAAAGGATGTTGAATGGAAATAAACTTAGATTCTACCAACTTTTTAAAAATCCTCACCCAAGGATATTTTTCCATTAATTTTTTAGAGAGTGAATGGGAGGTGGGGGGAGGGGGAAGGAGAGAAACATTGATTTGACCAGGAATCAAACCTGAGACCTTTTGGTTTGTGGGATGACGCTCTGACCACTGAGCAGCCAGCTGGGGTGGTTCTCCCAACATTTAAGAAAACTGAACATTTTCCTTGCTTGGATTTTAAATATTTTTAAGAGATTATTTTTGTATCTCAGCCCAGCAATGTGCGACTCATTCCATATTCTGAATTACTCGAATCCAAACTGATGGCTGGGGGTTACTGCCTTCCCTCCCCTCGGGCCTGGAGCCTTTCTTAGAATCGGGTTGGATCTCAGACCCCCGCCCCCCCGGCCACTGCCACGTGCAGCCTCCTGGCTGCCCTGCGTGCACATCCACACTCACATCCCGCTCCTTCCTCCCCACTTCAGAGTTTTATGGACGAGGAGCCCCCTACAATGCCTTGGCCGGGAAGGACTCCACCAGAGGAGTAGCCAAGATGTCCCTGGATCCTGCAGACCTCACCCATGACACCGTGAGCCAGATTCTGAGCCTTTGTCTAATGTTCCACCCCCTTGGCCATGGCCTGCTTTTCTTTCTTTCTTTTCTTTTCTTTCATTTTTTTTTTCTTTTTACAATAGCAAAGCTTCCTAACTAGGCTGCATTCCAGTCCACTTGGTGTGGCGGCCAACTGTTTTCTTGAAGTAGATATCCTACGGTGCCACTCCTGGTCAGAAACCTTCCGTGGTTCTCCAGGGTCAAGTCCAAACTCGTGAACTCGTGATCACGTTCAGGAAGCGTCACAGTTTGGCTCCAGCTGGAGTTGGCAGCCCCAGCCCTGACAGTCTGCACTGCCACCCCCGCCTCTTACAGATCCGCTGTTAGTCTCTGCGACGCACTCCCCAGGCCACCCTCGGTAGCTCAGGGGATGAACGGGGTTGAGAAGCTGAGTCTCCCCCATGCTCACATTTCTGTGAAGGAGAAGGAAGCATGAACTAAAACCACCTCAGTGCCTGTGTAATCCCAACAGAAAGGCTGGCCTTCACCCAGCTGTGCTCTGATGAGCCAAACTCTTAAACTGCCACATTACAGAAACAAATTAAGAACTTAGGAGGGTGTATAAGTCTATACTGGGAGGACGTAGGGAGCCATGGAATGAACCAGTGCACCCCCGTCCTGTCCCAGGCTGGGTGTCCTCTGGGGTCCTGAATTCCTACATTA
>NW_005357346.1:1848339-1908022 GCF_000412655.1 Myotis brandtii | reverse complement strand
CACTCCCCACCCCACAGGGTTGTCTCTTACAAAGTCAGTTGTCCATTATTTGGTTTGTTGAGGTGTTTTTTCTCTTGCACGAGGGGTGTGGGGAGAGTAGGGTGGGGTTGGCAAAAGGCCGTGCCAAGCATGATTCCCTTATTTCCACCCCCCACCCGTTTCTTGGGTTTTTCTCCTCAAGACGGGCCTCACGGCTGAGGAGCTGAAAGCCCTGGATGACGTCTTCACCAAAGTGTACAAAGCCAAATATCCCATCGTCGGCTACACAGCCCGAAGAATCCTCAACGAGGATGGCAGTCCCAACCTGGACTTCAAGCCCGAAGACCAGCCCCATTTTGACATAAAGGACGAGCTCTGATGTTCTGTCTGTAGGAGGGTGAGGCAGAGAGACGCTTGGCTCTCTGGTCACCTGGGTCTGAATAAAGCAGACGTCTGACCGGGACGGACGCCGAATGCCTTTACTGTCCTGGGTCACGTGCTCTGTGCACCTGGGTCTCCTGCCCACACGCCAGCCCGGGTGGTAGTAACAGCCTCGTCAGGGTCCCTCTGGGTGGTTGAATTAACCAGTGACTTTCATTTCTTCTTTATTATTTTTCTGTACTTGCCACCTTTCTTACTGTGACCATGTTTGCTTTAGAATAAGCACAGAAATAAACTTATTTTCATAAAAGAATTCTTCCACATATGCCCTCTCCTTGGAGCCTCATCAGCACCACTTATAATGGGGAGCCTCCTGCTCTGTCTCCCCTTCCTGTGAGGGGGCCAGGCAGCAGAGGGCACCCACGAGCTGAGAGCTGAGGGTTAGGTGGACGGATAGAGAAAGGGAGAGGGAGGTAGTAAAGGGTCTGGTTTCCCTCCACGGCCAAGAGAGTGAACTGGCTTCAGCCCGCTCTGTAGTGGAGGGCTGGGGTCCAGTGTGGGCAGAGCCTGGCCTGGAGGTCATTTCAAGGACAGTGAAGGACACCCAACACACTAGACTTGGGTCTGAGTTCATAAGGAAATCCCTTTTGGAGGAGGATTTTCCCCTTTAGTGGACATTTGCTGGTGTCCAGAGATATTTTTAAATTTGTGGTTGTCACAACTGGTCTCCGGTGCCCAGGATGTTGTTGAACATCCTACAATGCACAGGACAGTCCTCCAAGATAAGCAGTTATCTGGTCCAAAATGTCAGATGTGCTGAGGTTGAGGATCCCTGTTATAGACTCATCCTGGAGATTTTACAGTAGAGATGAATTTCTTTGATACAAAAACTTAGTCTTTTATTAAAATAAATAGCAGCTACCCCTAAAAGAGCATTTGTACATTAAGCAGCAGAATCTTCTAGGGTGACTGGTCAGAATGCTGATGCCAGGCCCCAGGTAGTTCTAGAACATGGCCTGCAAACTTCATTTTTTTAAAGAAAGGTTTTTATTGATTTTAGAAAGAGAGGAAGAGAGAGAGAGAGAGAAACATCAATTGGCTGCCTCCTGCACATCCCCTACTGGGGATTGAGCCTGCAACACGGGCATGGGCCCTGACCAGGAATCTAACCGGTGACCTTTTGGTGCATGGGACATGCTCAACCAACAGCCTCAGCGACCAGGGCTTGGAACTGCATTTTTAACGAGCTCCCGGGAGATTGTGATACAGATGGACCCAGAAGTACTTGGAGAAAGGCCACCTTTTGCCTCACCAGTCCCTTCAGGAGAACTTTCTGAGGACCAGGTCTGACCTCTGCTTTACTCTTTAGTGTGTTCAGACTAGAGAGTCTAACTGTGAATTCCTGGGTCCCACTCAGGAAGCTGGGAGCTTGATGGCCATCCAAGACTAACTGGCCTGGAACTTATTAAGCAGAATTCTTTGGCTTGGAATTCAGGCCAAAGTTGTTCATGCGGCCGAGGTAGTCCTCACTAGGACTTTTTACCCCAAAACAAATGATGTAGAAATGAATACAAATGGTTAGAAGTCCTCAGAACACTCAAGAGATGACTCACGTTTGTGCCACCCGTTTCCTGCATCATGAAGCAGCATGTGGGCTAGGACTCCATTCCTTAGGGCCCATCTCTGCAGAGTGGGCAAGGTCTCCACCGTCAGGACCTGGGAGTGGCCCAGGACCACTGTTTCCCCACTCCCCGCTCCTTCTCCCAGGACCTTCAGCTCTGCCCATTCCCGGCCCTGCACTTCAGAGGCCTCCTGCACCCCAAGGGTCTTTCCTGAATGAGACTCTCATGTGGAGACCCCACATCTGCCTTGACCAGGACCAAGCACACAGAAAGCCAGGCAGCCCGAACAGGCCCCACACAGGGTGGTGCAGCTCAGGAGAGGGACACAGGCTGGCAGGGGGGTTTATATCATTGTGCATCTGCAGGACCCAAAGAAACAAACAGATCCTGGAGCCCACAGCCTGCTGCCCGTTGGCCCCTACTTCGGCGTCCGCTTTAAAGGATTATATTTCCTCCTTACAAGACTCAGTCCAGACGCACCTCTGCCAGGAAGCCTTCCTCACCTCTGGGGTCCCCGGCATCTTACACTCACCTGAAACAGGAGAGCCTCATCTAGGGTGGCCAACCTTTCTGGACTTTCCAGGTTCTGCACTGGAAGTCCTGCATCCCAGGAAACCCCTCGGTCCTGAGCCAACCTAGCACAATGCTCGTGTTTGAGAAAATGAATGAATGAATGAATGAATGAATGAATGAAAGCACTGGTACCCTCACACCCAGGTCACCCCTCTCCCTGGTGACCTTCTCCCACCCACACTCAGGGATGTGGGTCTGAATCCCAGACCCCTTCCTGGGGCATCAGAACAGCTGCCAACCTCCAGCCAAGGTCTCCAGCCCAGCCCGCTGGGCATCGCTTTCAGGATCACTCCTGGACCTACCACACCTGAGCCTTTCCACAGCCTTGTCATGTGGGGAACATATAAAAATAGTAAGTGGTTTCCCTAGCAACCACCACAGCAGATGGTAACCAGCATGGGCAGTCTGGGAAAGCCTGAGGCTGGGAGGAAAGAAAACCCTCCCCCAAAGGTAACTATCCCATCCCATCCTGTCCCGTCCCGTCCTGTCCCATCCGGCCTGTCAGGGGCTGTCAGAGCTGCCTCTCCTCTTCAGGATCACTCCTGGACCTACCACACCTGAGCCTTTCCACAGCCTTGTCATGTGGGGAACATATAAAAATAGTAAGTGGTTTCCCTAGCAACCACCACAGCAGATGGTAACCAGCATGGGCAGTCTGGGAAAGCCTGAGGCTGGGAGGAAAGAAAACCCTCCCCCAAAGGTAACTATCCCATCCCATCCTGTCCCGTCCTGTCCCATCCGGCCTGTCAGGGGCTGTCAGAGCTGCCTCTCCTCTCGTGGCTTCCTGCAGACCACCTGCTCTGAATCCTGCTCAGACTTCATCCCTGCCAGTCCCTGCGTGGCTGCCCGTCCCCTCCCTGTGGGGTCACTGAGGTCCTCCTCTGACTGCCTGGTCCAGTCCAGGGCCTCACTTCAGGAGCCACCCGCCCGAGACTCGGCCTTGTTGCAGAGACTTGGCCTAGTATCAGGTGTGCACATTGTGCCGGGCCTGTCCAGACCTTACCTGGGCTGCCTGGGCCTCTGCCCAGGTCTTCAGTGCCCTGGCTCTGGGCCCAGCTCCACCCTCCAGCCAGGCCCAGGGCCTTGTTCTTCCAACTCTCCCCCTCGGCTCAGTCTAGGCACCACCTGAGACCCTGCTCTGGTCACCACCATGACTCCCCTCTGGGAGGAGGAGAGGGCTGGGACTCCCAGGCCGAGATTCTGGAGGCCCCTGGGGGTGGGAGTTGGGGGCATGAGCTGTGGAGGGTGCTGGGGGAGGAGAACTGAAAAGTGTTGCCAAGGGTGAAGCAGAGTGAGCTGCAGACTGAGGGAAGCGGGGCTCTCGGAACCAAGAGAGGGAAAACCCAGCGGCTGAGAGGGAGCTCGGAGGCAGAGCCTGGAGTGGGACCCTGCGGTGTCCTGTGTCCCAGAGTGGAAGCCCAGGTCCCCAGCGGGTGTTGGGGGGTGGCCCTATTTGGAGCTGTCCTGGTCACTCATGCTCTTGCTGTCTTGTTGGTGAGACTTTGGCTTCCCTCTCATCCCCACTTCCTGGGATATTCAGTTTGCTGTATCTTCTTGGCTGTGAGCAAGCCCACCCTGTACTCATCCCGCCCAGCCACACCTGCTTCCTGCATCCTCTACCCACTCACCCCATTAGTTGGTGTTGCTGTGGCCCAGTGGGCCCCTGGTCCACGCCCACTGCTGTGTCGATGATGATTTCAACGGTGGCACTTCACTGCGCTGGGCCTGAGCCATGGGGCCGACACTCAGTGTTTGCTCTTTTGTTTGATCCTGGGCAAGGGAGTATGAACATTTTACAGATGACAAGCGGGGTCTCAGGAAGGAGCGGTAACTCGCCAGGGAAACCATGCCTCTCTCGACTAATGGGTCCTAGAGCTGGGATCCAACGCATGTCTCACTCTGTTCCACTCTGCTCTTTATACCCGAAGATCCAGTCTGCTGGAGGAGGCCCACCCCAGGGCAGGAATTAGGGCGCAGGACACTGGGCTGTAGCAGAGACTCTCAAATTCCTGGCCTTCTCTTGAAAAAAGTTCTCTTGGATGAAGGATGTGTGATGGAGTTCAGGTGCTGAGCCCCCGAGGAAGGCAGTGTGATCCAGGCCCACCTGTGGGAACTCACAGCCTGATGGTGGCAGCTGCAAACCGCCCCAAAGACAGGAGAGGGTAAGGATGGCCATGGGGCTAGTGATGCACACCTGGAGGACAGCTGAGCAATGGCTGGGGGCTGCTTGGGCCCACCTGCCCCATATTCCTGGTGCTGCCACCCAGGTGGGTATTGCAAACCTACCATGTGTCCAGCACTGTGCTAGGTCCTGGAGGAGGGATGGAGTAGGGGAAGAGGCCAGGAAAATAAATGCAGAAAAGTAAATGCAAGAACTGTCCCTGCTCTTAAGGGTCCCCAAGGAGGAGAGCAGGGGCTGAGTTACAAGAGGTTTCCCTAGGACCAGGAGCTGGTGATCTGTGGGGACCTGGCCACAGGGTCCTGAGCAGGACAAGGCTGGGCCATGAGGCTGCTGAAGGGAGCTGGGATTTTCATGGAAACATCTGACCACTTTTGGTGCATCAGCAACCACTTTCACGGGACGATAGTGCCCCCTGGTGGCTGACGCCTGGAACTCTCCAGAGGCTGTTTTGGAAAGCCCAGGGGATTAAGCTCCCCTAAGAACTTCTATTTTTGGTTCCCAATAGTTCCCTAATGAAATGCTAACAGCAGCAGCCAGAGGGCTTCCCGAAGGACCCGAAGGTGGCACTGCTGAACTCCTCTTCCTCCAGCCACCTGTGCTTCAGGGCTCAGCGCTGCTTTCGGGTCTCAGGGGCAGAGCTCTCTACCGCACGGTTTGATGGAAGGTCCCAGGGCAGCGGCCATGTGTTCTCTCTGCCAAGGACTGAGTCTGGCCTCAGAGGGAAGGCTGTGTGCACATTCAGAGTGACGTGTTGGAAAGAACACTGGATCCAGGATCAGGAGGCTTGGATGCTCGCCCCATGTCAGCCGCTAACTAGTGGTGAGATAATAAGGACAATAATAGCTACCTTTATTCAGTATTTACTCTGAGTCCGGCATTGCACCAAGAGCTTTAGGCACAGGGTTGACTTTGATCCTCACAACAAAACTCTGAGGTTGGGATGCTGTTATTTCCATCTTACAGGTGGAGAAATCGAGGTACTGAGAGGTTAAGTAACTTTCCCAGGTTCACACAGCATGTGGCAGAGTCAGGGCTTAAGCCTGAGTTTCTGGAGACCCACTAGGCTACACTGAATTATAGACCAAAAGAATCAGAAACGAGTGGTGGGGTCCACAGACTGGTGTCTTCAATGTCCCCAGGTGGTTGTGATGGAACCCATGGGTCCCACTAGCTCTAGCGTTCAGTGAGCCCAATGTCTTCAGAGGGTGAGGAAGTGAAGCTGTGATGAGGAGAAGCCTGGGTTAGGACCACAGCGCGGCAGACATGCCCTGGAGGGTGCCTGCCATCCTCTTGATCTGGGTATGGTTTGTCGGAGAGGAGAGCAGCCGCCTTCCATAACATTCTTCTCAGTGTATGCCACACCCACCACACATTCAGAGATCCACCATCCTTCAATCTATCGCTCCTCGTCTAGAACCGTTTGATATTTTTAAGTCGATTATCTGACAAACCCTTATGGAGATCTACCAGGTGCCAGGCTCTGGGCCAGGTCTTGAGTGTATCGTGGGGGAGGAACTGGCATGGCCCTGCCCCTGTGAGTCTATCTAGGGGAGAAGACGGGCAAAAAAACAAACCCGAAGAAAATAGAATTGCACACCATGACATGTGCCCTGAAGGAAGTGACAACACAGTGATGGAGAGCAATAGGGTGAGAAAGGGGCCCGAGTAGACAGAGTGGGTGGGAGGATCTCCCCGAGGCGGTGACATTTAACAGAGACCCGAAGAGCGAAGAGCGAAGAGCGTTGTTTAGCGAGAACCTCCTGTTGGTCGAGGAGTTCCATTGTGTTTCCCTTGTGCGTGGAGGGATGTGGTGCAGAGCTTGCTCCCCTGAGCTCCCAGGACTCTCCTGCAGGACAGTGGGGACAGCACTGTTGATGTGTCTTCCTTCATATGCCCACATGGCCGCCCAGAGATGGAGAATTCTGAGCTTCCTTTGGACAGAAGGGTCACAGACCAGGAGCTGTTTTAGGGGTTCATGGGGCCCAGGGGCTGGAGGTTCAGAATCAGTGAAGTACCTGCCAGTCAGGGCCATGAGTTTTGCTGGCTTAGCTGTGACACCCAAGGGGCAGGACACAATCCAGTCGCTTTGTGGTTCTGGTGTGTGTGTATACCTGTGTGTGTGTATTTATCTCTCCATGTGTGTATCTGTGTGTGTCTGTGTGTGTATTTGTGTGTCTATATCTGCATGTGTATCTGTGTGTATCTATGTATATCTGTATGTATTGGTGCATATGTATCCATGTATGTGTATCTGTATGTGTATACATCTGTGTGTGATATATGTGTGAGATCTCTATCTGTGTGAGGATCTCTATGTGTGCATCTATGTGTGTGTGTGTGTGTGTGTGTGCACATGTGCACAAGAGCAGGTGCCAGCTCCAGCCCACGGGTATACAGGTCTTCCTTTTCATTCCTGTCGGTGGTGCTGGACTGGCCCTGGGCAACTGCTATTGGCTTTGCCAGCTGTTCTGTTAGGCTCTGCCGGTAGAAGGCGCTAGAAGAGGACTGGAAAGGGGAGAGGAGCGTCTGCTCCTGGGTGCCTCCCTCCTGCCTGCGTCCTGTAGCACTTCTCTGTCCCAGCAGCAGTTCCTCCCACAGCAGCAGCCAAACCCACTTGGCAGTTTCCCAACACTCGGAGAACCAACTCTGTGGTCCCCTCCTCACCCAGAGATATCAGCACCAGCTGGCAGGCGCCCTCCCTCAGATGCTGAGTCCCATCCTGTTCAGGACGCTCTGTTCCTAAGTTTTAATATGGAGTTATTAAGCTTCCCTTGGTTGCCTCACTGGCCCGGCAGGAGGAGGGGGAGGGGGGCGGTGCTCTCCGATCCCGGCTGCTCAACGTTCCCTGACCTGAGTGCCAGGAGGCCCAAACCATTTCCGGGCCTCAGGAGGCCTTCTGTGCCCTGGCCCAGGGGAGACCAAAGCTGTCTTTCTAGCCTTGCAGGTAGATGGTTAGAGCTCTCCCCTGAGAAAGAAGGGCCAGCTTGTCCTGGGTCAGTGGACATCCCTCCGCCACGCCGGCCTCAGGGCAGAGGTGCCCCGCAGATGCCCGGGTTCTGGCTCACAGAGGAGGCACCGCCAGCGTGTTGCTGAAAGGACTGGTGTGACCCCCTGTGCCGTCAGGCCTTTCCATGCCTCTTCCAAACCTCACATAGCTCCCCGCTCAGTTGACTCTCAAGCATCTGGGACCTCGATTTCCCCAGCTGCACAAGTCTCGGGTAAACAATGGTCCTATAAACAGGAGCTGTCAGTCTTTCTCGGGCTTGGTGCCTGCCTCCGCCTTGGGGTGTCCCCTCTGAGGCTGTCCCAGGAGGCACCTACCTGAGCTGGGGAACTGAGTCTGGCTTCTGGATTCAGCTCTTTGCCGTGACATCCGCAACAGCTGCCCTCGGGCCTCCAAAGCTTGACAGGTGCTACATGGGGCGGGGGAGGGGCCAGTTGGGTGGATGTTGCCCTTGCAGGTACCAATTCCACAGAGTGAGCCAGACAGCTCTGGTGCAGGGCGCCCTCCCGTGAGGGGAAGGCTCTGCCTCTCTGCCCAGGGCCACATGTCAGTTTCCACGCTGGTGGCCTTAGGCTCCCCGAGTCTCACCAAGGTTCTTGGGTACACAGCCTTCCTCAGGCACTAGCCTGTAGGGGCCAGGCTGGAGGCTGACTGAGTGGCCAACACCAGTAGTCCCCCGAGCTGTCCCTCCTCTGTTCCGTCCCCAAGTATGTTCTCATCACTCTTGGCCAAAACCATCTACCTTTTCTCTTGAAATAAGTTCTTTCTCAAAAAACACCAGTGGACTCTTGGTGTCCAAGACTACAAGACATGTCTAAATATTAGAGCAAAACCCCACCACGCACAGGTGCGATCTTCACATTGTGGGTGGGGAAACTGAGGCCCTGAATGTTAGATGATTGCCTGAAGTCACAAAGAGTCTTCAAATCCCTCATATCTCGTCAGGCCCATGTTCTTTTCACGATATCACGCTACTCATCACCTCCCCGTTGTTTCCAGATCGCCACCTGGGCTGTCCAGGCCCAGCAGGTCTCACCTGGGCGCTTCGAGGCATCTCTGCAGGGGCTCCCACCCTGGCCCCACATCAGAATCGCCTGGGGAGCTTTGAAAAACCACAGATGCCAGAGCCCAAGCCCAGGAGATCCGGATCAGCTTCTTCCAGCTGGGCCCAGGCACGCACCTGTGTGCCACTAACCAGACCGTGAAAAGGCCACTTGTTGCCAGTGTGGGAGCTAAAACAAGACGCAGAGTGTCGTCTTGTGACCTCAGCTGAGAATGTCCCATCAGGCAACTCGATTGTCACCTCAGGCACCATTCTTCTCCAGAAACCAGCCTGTAGGGGCCAGGCTAGAGGCTGACTGAGTGGCCAACACCAGTAGTCCCTGAGCTGTCCCTCCTCCTTTCTGTCCCATGTGCATGTGTCCACGAGAGAACACGGAAGAGGCCTGAGTGTTGGTTTTGAGGTAACAAGTTTTAGTCAGTAGGGTGGTTGGGGGGGGCGGTGATGGAAGGTGCAGAGGACAGACTGAGGGGCAAGGGGCTGCTCTGGAGGTTCAGGGGAGCAGCCTGGGCTGGTGCCCATGGAGGGCCTCTAACCAGCCCAGCAGCCACTGCAGGTTCTGGGCTGACTTCCCCCCTCCCCTCAGGAACAGTTCCCTGCCAATCCTGGCCTCCCATGCCTCTGCACGCCAGGGTCCAGGATTCAGAATTCGATTTCCCCACAGAAATCGTGTGTGGTGGCTGGTGCTGAACCCAGGTCACAGAGGCCCACTCCATATCAGACAAAACAGTGGCATTGTGGGGGCCCAGGCCCAGCCCTTCCAACTCTCCCATCCTCAACTCGTGCATGAATCGTGCGCTCCGCCCCCCTCCCCTGCATATCTAGCGGCCTGCCTGTGCCCCTGTGCCATGTCTCCCGTTGCCCGCCCGACCGACCGACACCCCCCACTTCTTCTAACACCACTTCTTCAAAATAGACTCGCCCAGGCCGAAAACCGACTTCTGTGCATGGGCCACGAAGTTTCAATCGCACTGTACGTGTGCACCTGCACGTGGTATTTTGTGGAAGAGCTACACTCAAGGGGCCAAAGAGCCGCATGTGGCTCGCGAGCCGCAGTTTGCCGACCACTGCTCTAAGGCATAGGCATGGGCTGAAGGAGACCCCAGCAGCTCTGCAGAAGTTTCACAGTGTCTGAAGGGGTGGGGGGTGTATAGCCAGGCTATGTGCCAGGGGGTGGTACGTGTTGGTTCCTCTCACATCTGGGGCAGGACCAGGTCTGTTGGGAACCCCCTGTTTCCCCTGGAGCTGACATATGACTAAGGCGCCCCCTATTCCTGCCTCAGACACTCTTGCTTGCCCATCCCTTCAAGTCCAGCTGAAGAAGCAACAGACACAGCAACAGGGTGGGGCCCAGAAGCTACAGACTCCCAATAAATGCATAACCTTGGTTTCCGTGAGAACGAAGCTTATCTAACACCCATTTTTTACTCAAGGCACACCGCAGACTTCTTGCGCAGCCCGGGGAATGGCCTCCCAGTAGATGGGGCTTCCTGCGCTGGGAGCAATGGATGTGAGGGTTAGAGGTGCAGCCTGGCTGACTTTGCATTCCAAGACTGACAGTCACTGCCTGCAGGGACGCCGGGCCTGCCCTCACAGGAAGCTCAGGCCCTGCTGCCTCGATGGGTCACTAGGCTCCCAGCTCTGTGGGTGAGAGGGAGGTGGCCTTCTAGAAAGCCCTGCCACTGGGCTAGTGTAGCTCCAGGGAGGGAGCAAGGGTCAGGGGTGAGATGCTTACTCAGAACCTGTCAGGGACTGTGACACATACAGAAAGCTCCTCTCCAAATGCCATCTCATTGTCTCCTAAAGGGCTTAATATTCACAAGCTTGAAAACGTTTATTCAGTAACATCATTCAATTAAATACTCCTCATTGGTGATTGTTTCTTTTTTCTTTTCCTCCCTCAAGGACAAGAATTACCCAGCTAAACTGATCCATTCTCTTCCTGTCTCCCTCCTTCCCTCCCTTCCTCCCTCCCTCCCTCCCTTCTTCATTGATTTAATATTTGCTATGTGCCAGGGGCTGGTACATGTTGGTTCCTTCCACAAATTGATGCCTTTGTTTGTGGGTCCCCTGGCTGGCTGCCTGGCCCCCAATGCCCCCTCACCCACCCCCACTGAAACTACCACCTCAGGGGCCCCCTGGGTGAAGTGCCCCATCCCACCGTGGGCACCAAGCATGGCCTGCCCGGCATTCTCCTGGCCCGGCTGGCCTGGCCGAGGTGTGTGGCCCACCCTCCTTGGTACTGTGTGGGCTTTGTCAAGAATGGGGTGGGTGTCCCTGGGCACTCTGAGGTGGCTACAGGGGCTCTGGGGGGCTTTTCTGTTGGACATAACATTGGCCTTTTAGAGTCAGTCCCAGGACCCATATCTCTACTTCCACCCTTCAACCAGCTGAACTAACCTGCCTGCCCCAAGCCAGGGATGGCACGAGATCCAGCCTTCATCCCGAGGGACGAGGGACGCCTCTGTCCTGGGAAAGCAGGGCCAGGTGTGAGCCGAGTGGGAGGCCGGGAAGAGGGGAAGCTTGGACACCGGGGAGCTCACATTAGTGGGGGTGGGGGTGGCGGGTTGCCCCTGAGAGAGGGGAGGATGGGAGCTGCACTGGCAGTTAGTGACCTGCCACAGGAATGTGGAGCAACAGGTTTGCAGGTCCCAGGAGGGGAGCTGTGGCCCTGCAGGCCCTTCTGGCCTGATCCTCTTCCCACAGCCTCACACCCTCACCTGTCCGCCAGGAAGGCTGTCCGCCAGGAAGGCCTGTCAACGTTATAGAGCACCAGGGTCAGGAGGGCAGGGAGGCCCAGGCTGCCCAGAATACTGGGCGTCTTAGAGATGGCTTTGTGTCCCAGAAGTCATTCCCCCTCGAACAAACAAGCTGAGCAAGAAATACATCCAGGATACAACTAGGAACGGGAGATTCTCCTGCCCCCTGCCCGCCCAGGGCCTCTGACCCCATTTGATGCCAGGCCCCGAAACACAATTCCATACTTGGGGACGGGGCTTACTTACATAGCCTTCCACCTGTGGGCTGGGCATCAAGACTGCGTTTCCGTGACAGAACCCAAGCAGATAAAATAAAACTCAGGGCGTGATTTCCCACGGCTGTGGGCACCTGACTGAGATGACCCAGAGCCACAGGGACACTCAGGCAGCCCTCCTCGCTGTGGGCTGCATGGTTTGATTTTATACTGTGGCTTCCTGTTTGCTGCAGTTCACCTTCTAGACATGCCTGGCTCCAGAAGAAATGGAGTCCAGTTTGGATCAGCGGAGCTCAAACCAAGCAGTGGAGCTGGGTGGGCAACCTGAACCGAGAGGCGCGTTACTCTTTGGCAGGGGCGTCGGTGGGAATGAGGCAGCGGGGACTCCGCAGCGTGAAATGATCTGAAAGGCGAGAGGCCAGAAATCCCTTCCTTTGGGCTAATCAGAGCCGTGTGGCCCAGCCCTGCGCTGGCTGCATGGCCCGAGGAAGATGCTCCTGCTGCTTCCATCTGCCCCCAGCTCCGCATCCTTCCTCCCCACCTCGCTCTGGGCCCAGGGAGGCTGGCCTGCAGCAGCGCCAGTGTGGGCGTCAGCTGAGAGATAGGACAGTGAGGTCCCAGTGTCTTCAGCCTGAGTCCCTCCCTGCTGGGCTGGGGAGGAGCAGTGGCTGCTTTCTTTCCCAAAGGCCCCCAGTTCTCACGGAAGCCCTCTCCCACGCTATAGCACACCCAGATCCTGAAAACTGCCCCTTTCTTCCTCCCCTCGGGCCGAGGGTGGCAACAGTTTTTTGCAGGGAGCCCGCCAGCCCTTGTTGGGCCCTGACTCTGCCCACACCTCTGTATAGTCTCCTCATCAAACCCTCAGCCCTCTCCGTTTTGCATGTGCTTCTGTTCCTGCCAGAACTGCCTGAGTCAGTGCTGAGCACGCAGAGCTTGGTTCCCGTCCTCATGCTGGGGGTGACTGACATCTGTCTCATCCTCCTCTGTGACACTGAGGCTTATCTTCTAGGATGTGCTCCCCTTTGGGGTAAGACAGTTCCGGTCACCTCTGTGTCTGACTGGGGAGGGGTACAGCTGAGAGTAATGAGGGGACAGACAGAAGGGTTCTTTTCACTGTTTTCCAGGGCAGGCCATGCTGCCGGGACGGAGACTGGCCATGGGGTTCAAAGCTCATAAGTATGTTGCCTGGGCCCCTGTTCAGAGGCCCCGCAGGGTGGAGTGGCTGGGATGGGACAGGCAGGTCCAGCCAGGCTGGGAGGGCCCCGCAGCCCATCACGCTGGAGCCCTGGTCTTGCTGCTCTCTGAACATGACTCCCTGCTCTCCTGTACTAGGGGGTGCTAGACAAAAACAATAATGTCCCCTCCCTACCAAATATCCCCATCCTGATCCCGGGAACCTGTGAAGATGGCAAAAGGGACTTTGCAGGTGTGATTAAGTTAAGGATCTTGAGAGGGGGATTATGCTGGGTTATCTGCATGGGCCCTAAATGTAACAAGGGCCCTGGTGAAAGGGAAGCAGGAGGTCAGAGAGCAGTAGAAGTGATGACAGAGCCGGGTTGGAGTCATGTGAGGAAGGGGGCACGAGTCAAGAAATGTAGATGGGCCCAGCCGGTGTGGCTCAGTGGTTGAGCACTGACCCATGAACCAAGAGGTCAGCGGTTGATTCCCGGTCAGGGCACATGCCCAGGTTGCGGGCTTGATCCCCAGTAGGGGAGCATGCAGGAGGCAGCCAATCAATGATGCTTCTCTCCCATTGATGTTTCCATCTCTCTATCCCTCCTCCTCCTTCTCTCTAAAAGTCAATAAGAAAACATATATTTTTAAAAAGGAATGAATGCAGATAGTTCCCCGAAGCTCAAAGAGGCAAGCACACAGATTCTCCCTTGAGCCCCCAGAAGGAATACAGTCCTGATGACACCTTAGGTTCAGCCCAGTGAGACTGACTGTAGAGACCTGGCCTCCAGAACTGTTGAGATCATCCATCGGTATTATTTTAAGCCACTAAGTTTATGGTGAATTGTTACAGCAGCCACAGGAAACTTATACACAGGGCAAGGTCCAGGTCCCAGAGAAGTGGAGGCGATCATAAATTCTGGGCTCTGCTCCAGCTACAACTCACTCTGTTGCAGGAGCAGCAGTCACTGGGGACCTGACTATACCTTCCCAGTGGCTCACTGTCTTCATTTTGGTCTAGAAGGCATGTGTATTTTCCCCCAGGTGAAATGCTGACACCATATTGCTTCATATCTCAGGAGTCTCAAAATCCAGTGTCATCAGGAGCCATAGTAACATGATAACTTGGCTAATTGGCATAAGGCAATGGGGAGTGGTGGGGTCTGTGGCAAAGGAGAGAATACAGGCCTTGCTTAAAGACCTCAACTTTATGTAACATCAAGAGCAATAAATCCAGCCGAACAAAATCAATGTCTAATCTCTCTATGGGGCTTGTGGATTGGGATCTTGGGATCCCATATTTACCTTCTAGTTTCTGGCTGATCCCAAAGGGAGGTGGTCCCTGGGGTAAAGAATAGCACTGGGTGTGCTGAGGGCTTCCCAGCCCTGGCTGTCCCCCTCCACACCCCTGCTCAGACCTCCATTGTATGAGCCTGTATGTTTTATTAAAAAAATTTTATATAGTCAGGTGGGAACTATGGGACCTGATGGCTAGCTGGCTCTGCCTCACCTCCCTCATACTTCCCACCTGCACAAACCCTCAAAGTCTATCCGGGGGATCTCTTCTCATTAGCTCCGGGGCAGTCTCTCTCCTCCCTCTCCAACAAGGTAGGCCCTTGTGTGGAACAACCAAGAGGCTACTGTGGTTGAGACAAGCTGTATCCAATCCAAACCCTGGGTGAGACTGCAGGGGACTCAGAAAAGAGGAATACTGTCCCAGAAAATGACCAGAACACAGATGTTATAGAAAAGTGCATGGGCTTTGGAGTTAGACAGACCTGGGTGAGGCCCCACTTCACCACCAAGCTGTGTGACTTTGGTCAACACACTTAACCTCCCTGAGTCTCAATTTTCCCATCTTTAAAATGGGGATAATAATCTTTGCATCGTTGCTGTGAGGATTAAATCAGATAATGTGTGTAAAGGGCGGTGCCTGGCCTATAGGAGAGGTTCTGTGCACAGACTCTGGAACCGATAGCTTGGTGTAGAATTCTCTCTAGTGTTTGCATGGCCTCAGTTAAGTTACTTTATGCTTCTGTGCAGAATTTTCTCATCCACAAAATGGCTTCACTGACGCTCTCATAGGGCTGTTGGGAGGATGAAGTGGGACAGCACATGTCAAGGATTTAGTCTGTGCCTGCACTTGGTAAGGACTCCATGAGCACATTAATGATTTCTTGGGTCCATTCTGACATTGGTGAGCATGTGTCTCCTGTACCTGGTTTCTGGGTGTGGAGTGGAGACGTCAGAGCCTGTTTCCTGGTTTTCACTAGAGGCTGACCACAGTGTCCCTGCACTTCTCTACCTAGTTCCTTCCTCCATTTTTACAATTATTTTTTCTCCTTCTGTCCCCAGTCACCGTCTGTAACATCCCCAGACACCGATCTGGGGGGCAGGGCCGCTGGGCTCCACAGTGGGCCTGGGTGGGGCCCAGACTGCCCGCTATCTGAGAAGCCCCATTAGTCACTGGAGAAGATGAGCGTTGCGCGGCCCTTGGCCCAGATGAATGAATCACTTTGCACGCTGCGCTGTTATCTAGGCTCAAAACAGAGGCCCTGTGTGCTGCTTTTGTGTGCATTGTTTCTCTCCATGCCATGATTCAGAAAATGCCAGTCACTCAGCCACGTGACCCTCATCTTCTGCCAAGGAGCTGAGGGGAAAGGTTGGCTGGGAAACCCTCGAAGCACGAAGCAGGGGAGGGCTGCTGCGACTGAGCCAAGAGAGCCAGAGGCTGGAATCATGAAACCATCATCAAGAAGATTCCTGGGGGGCACAGGTCTCACAAGGCCGGAGACCGCCCACAAGAGCAGCTGCTGGGGGCAAAGGGCTCTAACATGCTGCACAGATTCTACCCATCCCACCCCCGGCAGAGGAATGCGGTTATTTTGTCCGATTATAAATGTAAAGCTTGTTTATACAAAAATTCTGACCAATACAGAAAACTATAAAAAAGAAGGACGTAGCTCCTGTATGCTGCCACTGGACACCGCTTTAACGCATTAAGACATTTTCCATGTGTCTTCAGGCTCAGGCTCTGGTCCACTGAGCTACTGGCCTTAGCCCAGGCCCTATCCTGGCTCCTGCCCCAAGCCCCGGACACTGTGCCTACAAATGTCCTGGGGAGATGGGTCAGATGCTGGTTCCGGCATCTGGGGTCTAGTCCCAACATGGCCATTAGCTGGCTGTGTGCCCTTAGGCAAATCACTCTGAGTTCTATTTTTCTATGCAGTTAACAATGGGATAATAATTGGGCGAATTTGCTGAGAGGATTAAAGGCATGAGGGGAAGTTAACTGCAAACCTGTAAAATCTCTTCAAATGTAAGGGAGTGTTGGCTTGAGACCCCTTCCCCTGTCTCGGCCGATATAACCTGAAGGGTAGTCTTGCACCCAGCGCCCCTGCTCCACGGCTGAACTGGGTCCGCCCATATCACCAAAGGCTTGCCCGAGAATTGGCTATGAGGAGGAAGGTCTCGGGCTGGGCCCCCAGTCATGGCGGCACCACGACTGAACATGGGCTGGGCCCTGAGGCAGGCAGAACAATGCAAGGCCCTATTTCATCACTGGTTTTGAACCAAGATAACTCTCTTCCATCACCTCCCATGCAGATCCTCACGCTTGCCATGCCTGGGCTAATTCTCAGTGCCACCTGCTCAGAAGCTGTATCTGATTTCAGGAACCTTTGTGAATCTCCCGATTTGTTTTATCATTTTAGATGGTAGTGAATGCTAATAAAATACTTAGCACGAAAAGGGGTTGTGCACTTACGCCAGGGATGGTAATGACAATATAAGAACATTAGTTTAGTGCTGGCTGGTTGCTCAGTGGTTAGAGCATCAGCCCTCAGACAAAGGGGTCGCAGGTTCTGTTCCCAGTACCTGGGTTGCAGGATCCCCGCCCCAGTGGGGTGTGTGTGTGAGAGGCAATCAGCCGATGTGTCTTTCCCATGTCAATGTTTCTCTCTCTCTCTCTCTCTCCCCCCCCTTCTCTTCTACTCTAAGAAAACTGATGAAAGAAAATATCCTCGGGTGAGGATTAACCACCATAAAGAAAGAACATTAGTTTAGCTGTTTCCAAACTACTTCTCATATCCTCTCAGTGATACACCTACACACTTACATATTGGGGATTAACGCCATTCCCACCTACAGAAGAGGAGGAGGCGGCTCCTGGGACCCACGTCTCTAAGTAGCAGAGTATTTCCCAATTCACAGTTAAAAACACACACACACACACACACACACACACACACACGCACAAAAACACCAGCTGACCATGCTGATAGCAAGGAAAAGGAACAGACTGAATAGTTCATCTGTCTCAACTCCCCTTTTGATACAAATTTACCCATGAACCTTCTAAAAATGCAGACACTGTGGCAAGCACTGGGACTCTGAGCACGAAGGGAAGGCTCCAGGGGAGAAGGCATAGGTGCCTCTCTTCAGAGTTCATGTTTCACTGAGATTCAATTAGCCATCACATGACCTTCGACGGAGTGGGAAACAGATTGAGTGAGGCTAGTGAATGGGATAAAGGACAGGTAAAGGTAAAATGCTCCCCAAGGTGGTTTTGGGCATCATTGGATGACCAGCATAAAGAGGGGGGAATAGCAAGGGGTTAAGAGCATAGCCTAGGGAGTCAGCCTCCCAATCCTGGTTCGATCACCTCAGCTGTGTGACTGTGGGCGAGTCCTACTGCCTCTCTATGCCTCAGCTTTCTCATCTGTAAAATGGGGACATACAGTAATTGCGTTTAGTTCTTAGGGATGTGACCTAATCAATATGCCAATTGTTGGTGCTATACAAGAGGCTGCTGACCTGTCCACACAAATTAGGCTCTAACTCTAGCCTGTGAGGGTCAGAATAAAGCACTGAGCAGCTGGTATTAAGCGGCGTCTAAGAGGTGGGAGATGTTAAACCCCAGAAATGCTATAGGCCCTATAGTATAGGGCAGTGATGGCGAACCTTTTGAGCTCGGTGTGTCAGCATTTTGAAAAACCCTAACTTAACTCTGGTGTCGTGTCACATATAGAAATGTTTTGATATTTGCAACCATAGTAAAACAAAGACTTATATTTTTGATATTCATTTTATATATTTAAATGCCATTTAACAAAGAAAAATCAACCAAAAAAATGAGTTCGCATGTCACTTCTGACACACGTGTCATAGGTTCATCATCACTGGTATAGGGCAACAAAGATCCCTACACCATGAGAGATGTACGGTGGGATTCAAAACACTCTCACCCAAAGTGAGGGGGCGTGGTCCTCAGGCTCAATAGCACCCAACAAGTAGGTATGAAGACCCGTCATTACCTAAGTCACATTTCCGCTGGCTCACCTGTTCACTGTGCCTATCTCACAGCACAAGTTAACGGCCCTTCTGCCCTCAGCAGCGTTCTCAACTGGCAAGGGTCCCTCACTTCTCCAGTTCTGTAGGGCGGCTGGAGTAAGCACAGGGGTGGGATCGGAGGGCTGCAAAGGCCTTCAGATGTAGAGTTCTCAACCCCCAGCATGCCTTCGGTCCTCTCACAAAATTTTTGCAAATCCCAGAGTTAAAGACCCAAGTGTTGCTAAACACCCCACCCCCAGAGTATTGATTTAGGTCTCTGAGTTGTTATCAAGATTCTGGGGCTCAAAACGTGCTACCAGGCCAGCAGCTTCCTTCCATTCTGTGCATAAGACGGGGAGTGTGGGTGTCTGGAGTCCCGGGTGTAGCTCTGTGACTCTGGCATCACCTGCTGTCCCCAGCACACGTCTTGAATGAAAAAATAGGATGAGTTCTCTTCTCTCGATCCCATGATCCCACGGACAACACTTAGCTCAGGGCCTTGGCTTCACTCACTGGACTAACTGGTCTCCCTCCCACCAGCCCTATCCAGTTCCACATTCCACACTTTTGTGAGAATGACCTTTTTAAAGTGCAAATTTGATAATGCTACCTCCCTTCATCCCTCTATTGCCACCCTGCATAAACCCTCAGGAGGTTCCCACTGCCTGCCATGCATTTGAAACTCCCTCAAGGCACAGCCTCAGCTCCTCTCTCCAGCCTCACCAGACCTTCCAAGCCCTCCTCTCAGGCCCTACCAAACACCTTGCATGCCCTGATGATGCAATATAGTCTCAAACCATCATGCTTTTGCCTGTGTCATTGCCGGTGCCTTGCCTGTCACAGCCCCTCTGTAGAGAACTGCCATGCTCAGCGGAAGCATCGTATCCCCTGGGAAGCTTTCTCCGACTGCAGAGCCAGGAGCTCCTCGTGTTCCCACAGTGCCCACACAGCGACTTTCAAGGAGGCAGCTGAAAAGGCTTGACTGGCCTCCCCTATCTGGACACTAGGGGGCAGTGGAGTGTAGGTGAGCAGCGGGTGGACAGCTAGCTACCTGAGGCTGCTGAGCTGGTGCTGGGGAGTTACCTGGCTCTGTCCTTACACACACACACACCTCACCTCTGGAATGCTGACAGCTCTCCTGCGGGTCTCCTGGCCTCCGCCACGTCATCTTCACTCCTCTTTATGCACAGGGCTGTGCCCAACCACCATCCTTAGCCATTATTTTCATCACCTTTTCTCTTCCCCACCCCACCCCACCCCACCTTTCCTCAAGAACATTCAGTAGCTCCTTATTATTTTCATATTATGGCCAAGCCTCTCATTTGGGGTTTCTTTTGTTTATTAAAGTTTTGCAGCTGCAATAGCAATAAAAAAATAAGAAAAATAATTTATAAGTCCATCCATAATTTATATTTTGTGTCCTGTGTATGTATGGTCAGGGCATAGATACATTTTTTGAATTTAACTGCTAAGGCCTAATTTAAAATTATAGGAAATTTTCAAATTATCAATCCGACTTTATAAACATCAGTATGAAGAAATGCCAGCTTGGCTTCAAGGCCATGCCCGCCAGCTTTCCTGTCCCATTCAACCACTCCCAGCACAGCTTCTGCTGCTCCTTTGAGACCAGACTCCTTGCTCAGTCCCTGTCCTGGTGTCCACACCTACCAGCCTTTCTGAAACACCCTCCCCTTCCTTCTCTACTAGGTCACTGATCCCTCCGGACCTCTGCCCAAACCTCTCTTCTATCACAGCAGGCAGCCCGGTTGGGCAGCACACCCCTTTCTGATGCAGCTTCCTGAGGGTAGACCTGGCCGGGGGTCCTGCCATCCGCCGAGTCTATTCGTGTCCTACGGCAGCTCTAACAAACCATCACAGACTTGGTGGCTTACAACAACAGAAGTTTAGCTCTCACAGTTCTGGAAGCCACCAGTCTGAAATCAAGGTGTCAGCAGGGCCACATGCTCCACAGAGGTTCCAGGGGAGAATCCGTCCTTGCCTCCTCTGGCTTCTGGAGGAGGCCAGTATTCCCCGAGCACAGCCAGTCTCTGCCTCCGTCTTCACATGGTCTTCTCCCCTGGGTCTCTTTGTCTCAAATCTCCCACTGAGTCACTTTTATAAGGACACTTGTTATTGTATTGGGTAACCCAAGGTAATCTCCTCTTCCAAGATCATCCACAAAGATGTTCTTCCAAATAACGTAGCACTCACAGGTTCCAGGGATTCGGACGTGGACATATCTTCTTGGGGCCACCATTCAACCCACTACAGTCTCAATTATGAGGCTAGTCAGGGCCAGCCCTCAGGATCAGTGTGGAACAAAGTGGGGGCTCCCTAACCTAGCTGACCACCAAAATCACAAGTGGGACCTGGAAATGACTCAGCTCGACTCACAGAAATGCAGATTCAGGAGGTCCAGGACAGTGCCTGGCCATCAGTTGGAATCAGATAGGTTCCGCTACAGTAACAAACAACCCCAAGCTGTCACTGGCTTGACACAACAAGCTTCCTTCTTGCTCGCTCTTTCCAATGATCACTTGGATTGGTTTGGGGCTCTCTCATGACTTGTCCTTGCCCCAGGCTGACTGAGTAGCCACCATCTGACAAAGTGGGGGGAGGGGGGAGAGAAACTGTGGTGATTTATGAACTGGCTTAAGGCCATTTCCAGAAAGTGGCACTCATCACTTCCTTGGCCATGCACATACACTTCATACCCGGGAGAACTAGGGCCTGTTGTCTATAGAAAGCACCACAGGTTTGGGGGAGCCTGGCAGTGTCCTTTAGCAGAGTCGTCACATCTCTGACTAGGGTCTCCTCACCGACCAGGGCACCAGGCAGTGAGTACAAGGGTGGGGCCTGCCGCCTGCAGTTCTTACCTGTGAGTGCTCCTCTGCAAACAGCAGAACTCACCCAGGTTAACTCAAGCTGAGAATGAGCTGCATGGTTTGCAGAATTAACTAGAAGCCTGGCCAACCAGGTTCAGGAAAACGGGCGGGGCATACCCAAGTGCAGCCAGGCAGCTGAGACCCTAGTCACAGCCACTCAGTCTGGTTAGGATGCCAGCAGAGGTGCTGCTACTGGTGTCATGATGACTAGACCCTTGACCCCACTGCTACAGCTGTGTCATCTCTAACTGCCCGTTTCTCCCTTGAGAGACAAAGCCACAAGCATCCCCTGGGCTGAGCCTGGGTCACAGGTGGGCCTAGAGGACTGCCTCCCATTAGGACCACACATTGGTGGGCCACCTCCAACCAGGGAGGGGACTCAAATGTGGGCCAGCAAAAACCAACAGACATCCTCTACTGAGGTGACCTGCTCCTTCTCCAGAGTGAGCTCATTTTGTGCACTTGATTCTCTAACGAGCTCCTTCATTCTTTTTTTGGGAGGGGTGGGGGGAGGAGGTGGGGTAAAGAGAGATGTAGCATTTGCTCCATCGTCTCTGCATCGGTCCCACGGAGGCCACCAGCATCACCCAGCAGAATCAAGATTTAGATGTGTTGTTCCCCAGAAGGACAAGGTCAGGGAGCAGGAGGAGGAAGCAGGACAACCAGGCTGCACAGAACAGGGTACAGTCTGTCAGGGAAGTGAAAACAATGTGTGAAGAAACCTGTTTGGCTTGAAATGGTTGTGCAAACTGGCATAGCTGTTTGTCCTAAGTGTTGGCTGCCGATCAAGTTATTCTGACCCTTAAGAACTCTGATGCTTCAGGAAACTGAGTCCATTTTTAGCAGCAAGCCTTTCCTCACATCATGGGGCCACACAGATACCTGGGATCCAGGCAGTGTCGCTGGGGAAGGAGGTGCTGACCCTGCTCAGAAGGAGAGCAGCCCCAGAGACGGGGGAAGGGAGGCAGAATGGGAGAATCATGACTTTCCTAAAACAGCGGTTCATACAAGGGACTGCACAGGCCCAGGACAGGTAAAATACACAACTCCCAGTTAAATTTGAATGTCAGGCAAACAACATGCAATATGGGGGTACACTTATACTTTTAAGATTGCTTTTCTGATATTCAAATTTAATGAGATGTCATGTATTTTTATTTGCTAAACCTGGAATTATTACTTGTGTGCTGCTTTTCTTTTATTTATTTTGGGGCTTAGGTTAGATTTTCTTGGAATCAAGGTTTTTCACTGCCAAAAGAATACAAGTTTTGAATGTCATAGCTAGTCCTTCATTTTTTTCCACACTGAAAACTTGGTTGTAATGAATGTTCAATGCATTCTTTCATTCCATACATATTCTATGGAGCCCCTTTGAAATCCCAGGCACTGGTGCACACCATGGGGATAAAATTGATGCCAAAATTCCCAGTCAGGTCCCAGTTCATTGTCTCACAAAATTGAAGAATGAGTTCAAGGACAAAGATGGTAAGCGAAAACAAAGTTTATTGAGAGATAGACTGACTCCTTGCAGCAGGCAGCAGCAGGGAGGGGGCCCAAAGCAGGTTTCCAGTTAAGATTCTTGGTCTAGGGGTAGATATATGTTTTGTTGGCTTCTGATTTGTTTTTTCAAAGAATTCTGACTTAGCAACATCAATACATTTTAAAGCTCAAGTTCCCACTGGTGAAACAGACCTGATTAGAGTACTGCCACTTCAGGTCCAAGGTGACATCATTGTCTCCACCCAGCTGGGTTGCCTTAGCAACTCCCACCTATCTGGGTTCAGCTCTAGGTTACTTTGTTTTTCTCTGCAGTTTTTTTCTTTCTTGGAATAGGATACAGTCAGCAAGCTGCATTCTGCCAGCGCCTGTAACATTCCACTCTCCCTCCCTGCCATGGCCGGTCCCTGACTGCCTAGCCCTCCTCTGTCTCCTCAAATGAGGTGAATGAGGCAAAGCCATTGCCCTCCAAGAGCTCTCTCAAATTGTCAAGGCAGATGGTGAACCACAGATCACGTGTGGCTGAAAGAGCAAGGTACAGAGAGGGAGTTGACACTATGTGGATCTTGGCAGAGCAGAGAATAAGTGAAGCAGTAGGTGATGCTAAGCAGGCACTGCCACTGGCACACTGGTTTCCAAAAGTTGTTGGTCAACATTGATGAGCACAGCATTTGGGAAGACACTGATCCTATTAACGTAGGAAAGCAACCACTTTCTGTTTGGTCGGCTTGGAAAATATGACATTGCAGGACATTTCCTTGGGGTTGACTTCAGGATCTAACACCAGGGATGTGATCTTATGATTTATAATAACAAACATATATGTGGTCTTCCCAGGGTCCCAGCACAGAGCTTTTAAAACCCCTGGAATTCCCTAAGTGATGAGAGTGCTAAAGGTGTCATGTTAATGAGGTGACTTCTGGACCTGAACCTGATGGTGGGGACTCATTGCCAGGAAGCCAACCACATGATTAGAGGGTTGGAACTTTCAGGCCTGCCCCCCAGACATCCTGGGAGGAGAGAAGGGCTGGAGGTGGAGTCAACTGCCAGTGGTCAATGACTTAGTCAATCATGCCTGTGTAACGAAGCCTCCATGAAAACCCAAGGGGACTGGGCTTCTGGGTGGGTGAACACATGGGAGGCTCGAGTGGCCCCCTCAGAGACCATGGAAGCGCCACGCCCTTTCTCAGACCTTGCCTATGCATCTCCTCCATCTGGC
Source organism: Myotis brandtii (assembly GCF_000412655.1). Lineage (NCBI taxonomy): Eukaryota > Metazoa > Chordata > Mammalia > Chiroptera > Vespertilionidae > Myotis > Myotis brandtii. The sequence goes on along the minus strand of NW_005357346.1, from coordinate 1,884,142 downwards.
CGTTCCTGAGTTATGGTCACAGTGAATAAACCTGTGATCTTTTAAGTAAAATGTTTCTCTGAGTTCTGTGAGCTGTTCTACAGAATTAATAGAAGAGAGCACGGGAACCTCTCATTAATAGCAGAGAGCACGGGAACTTCTCATTAATAGCAGAGAGCACGGGAACCTCTCATTAATAGCAGAGAGCACGGGAACCTCTCATTAATAGCAGAGAGCACGGGAACCTCTCATTTATAGGCAGCTGGTCAGAAGCACAGGAAACAACAACCCGGGCTGTGATTGGTATCTGAGGAGGGGCGGGCAGTCCTGGGGGACTGAGCCCTTAAACCCGTGGAATCTGATGCTATCTCTGGGTAGATAAAGTCAGAACTGAGTTGAATTCTTAGATACTCTGCTGGTGCCTGAGAATTGCTTTTTGGAGGTGAGGGACCAACACACATGTTGGAACTGGGTTGGGGAACCTAATTTAAGGGTCTGGCCAAGACCTACTGGTTTGGGCTGAGGGGAGGACACAGTCTAGGACAGTGATGGTGAACCTTTTGAGCTCGGCGTGTCAGCATTTTGAAAAACCCTAACTTAACTCTGGTGCCGTGTCACATATAGAAATTTTTTGATATTTGCAACCATAGTAAAACAAAGACTTATATTTTTGATATTTATTTTATATATTTAAATGCCATTTAACAAAGAAAAATCAACCAAAGAAATAAGTTCGCGTGTCACCTTTGACACGCGTGTCATAAGTTCGCCATCACTGGTCTAGGAGCCACGTTGAGCCATGACTGTGAGACTCTGTCCCGGCCCTTACCAGTGACAGGAATGTGGCTGAAACGAAGATATTCTGGAGGAAGGTTCAAAGGGCAAAATGCTCTCCACCTTATTAACTCCCAAGTAAACACCTCAGTTCTAACAGATGAGTAAACCCAAAGGAACTCAGTCTTATGAGTTGTTCTTTATCGCCTGAGGAAACAGCAAGGGCAAAGGAAAGTACTGTGTTATCCTGAGCATTATTATCCTTTTTTTTAAAAATCATTAGAGGATATTACTTCCTTTCTGGAAGAGCCTCTCTTCTGGGAACTGGGACTGACTTTGGAAGGGCGCTGCCCTTCCACACTGAGCTCTGGATTGGGTGTCTGACGATGGGTGGCAGCCGGGCTCGTGGTGGCCGGTCTGAGGTTCAGGAGACTCAGCCCTGGAGCTGGGTCATACTCCCCTAGGAAGACGTGAGCTCTCCAGCATGTGACCAGGCCGTGGTGGGCTCAGCCGCAGTGTGGGCCGTGGAAACGAGGCCCAGCCGGTTTTGTGAGAGTCCAGAACAAGTACACGTAGCCCGAGGGTGTGTGAGCCAACCGCAAGCCTGTGGAAACCAAGGACGTTGTTGTCTCCTGCTCCCATCGGAGTCAGAAATAGAACTCTGCCCTTTGTCCTTGAGGAGCTGAGGCAACTGCTCGTGGGTGTCACCAACCACAGGTCCCTTTGTTCCTCTCTCCCGCCCACTCTCCTGCTCCATCCCTCCCTCCCCTGACCTCAACCACAGCCTGTGGACACTGTGGGCTGTGCTCAGCCTGCTGTCTGGCATCTGGGCGAAGATGGACCCCCCCCTTCCCTGCACGAGGAGCGCCTCTGGAGAATGTGGCTGCTGCTGGAAGCAGCACAGCTGTTTCCTCGCCCACATTAGCATCACACCCAAAACCCTCCTCAAGAGCTGACCCTGACCTGGGGCCATTCAGACACACTGGGCTTTTTCCTGGCAGTAACTCTAGTGCCAGACACGTGTCTAGGGTTTTAAAACTTCATTAACTGAGGCTCACAGTAAGAAATACTGTGTATTTTTCATTGCATCCGTGCATACACTATGTACTGGATGTCTTCCACGCATGCATCCCATCTGGCTCCCTGCCCTCAGGCTTCCCTGGGGTTCAGCTAGTGGGCAGCCCTGCAGGAGGTGGGAGAAAGGGAGAGGATGAGGGTAGGTACTTATTCCCCACATCCCAGCTGGCTGGTCCCCTCCCTCTACTGATGATCACAGCTCCTGTCTGAGCTCTCCACACCATTCTCTCTGTCCTCAAGTTCTGGAAACGCCAGATTCTATTCTACTTGTAAAGAATGCTATTCCACCCACTAAACTGACTCCAAGACCCCCTTGAAGGTCTCAACCCCAGTTTGAAAGCATTGCTTAGAGCCAGCCCAGTGGAGGCAGCTCTCAGTTAGCCTGGCTACAGCATCCAGCAGAAGTCAGCATGGAACATGCCTCAGGGGTTGTCAGATGACTGCAGAGTGGGTGTCTCATGGGAATGCCCTTGGGGAAGGTTGGGCTCCTCTGGGGGGTGAGGGGGGGTAGTTCCTGTCTGTGGTCATCACATTGCAGGGGATGGGTTTCCACACCTGAGTTGGTTAGAAGCCTCAGAGGTAGCTGGGCTCTGGGGTGACTCACATCACAACAGGAATGTAAATACCACGGTGCTAATTCAGCTATTCATGGTGAGGATACTGCCATCGAGTGGGCCGGAGATCCATGCCTGCCATCAGCACCCTCTCCAGTGGGGAATTCTATCTAGAACTCTTGGCTATCCCGGGGAGGCACTGGGCCAGCACAGCCTCAGAGCAGGGGAGTCCTTCGAAGCCTGGAGCCCACTGGGTGTCCTGGGCACCTTCTCTCTGGGGTGCCTGCCTCACTGCCTCTTGGTCCCTACATCCTTGCTGACCCATTCACTGACTCTCTTGTTCTATTGCCTTCTGTGTCTGAGCAATTGAAGCTACTTATTTCAATTCTTGGTGGTGGCAGATGGGGGTGGCTGTGTCCATCATGGCCACCCGACTGTCTGACAGATGGTCCAGAGATGTGTGACCAGCGTCTAGCCAATCTGCAATAACTGTAAGTACATATTTATTGAATGCTTCATAGAAAGCTCTGTACGGCGCCGAGGACTTTTTTTTGTCACAATCTCATTTCTCTCCCATAACAAGCTGATGAGATAGTAACAATCTCCCCATTTTGTACATACGGGAACTGAGGCTCAGAGAGGTCAGGTGACTTGGTTGAGGCCATAGCATAAGTCAATAGCTAAGTGTCCCTAGAAACTGTGACTATAAGTGTGTCCTCTGAAAGGACAGGGAATGTCATCCCTCCCCCTACAAGTTCTCACTCCCTGAAGAAAGGACTGTGCCCCCTTCAGTAACCTGCCTTCCCACCCAGCTTGCCATCTGCAGTGCCCAGGCGTGCCCTGTTACCCACAGTTCCTGATGGACGCAGACTGGGGACCAGCCTCTTGCCAAAAAGGGAAGGCCTATGGGAGCCTCAGACCACAGGGAAGTGACTGCATGGACACAAGAGACCGTGGCGGGTGACTCAGCTGTGCAGCTGATGGACATGGACAGACGTCAGTCCTCAAACCAAGGCCCTTCCTTTCTTCCCCTGGAACAAAGACAAATCCTGGCTCTGTGATTTGGTTGCCATAGGAACTAGAAAACATTGGGTAACATGGGACCTCGGGACAGGTAGGTCCAGGTAAAAACAACCCTTTCCTGACCCTGAACTCTGAATTCCAAGCACCTCACCTATCTGCAGATTAGGTAACTAGCCAGGGGGAGTTACACCACCACCTGGAGTGAATGAGCATGTCTGAACCTGGAAGTCTGGGGCATTCACAAGTCTGCGTGACCGTATTCTGGCCAATATTCCTGTTGTGAAGAAATGGATCTCGAATGTGCTTTCTGCTTAGGAGACTGAAAATGATGTGATGTGCCCGCCTCCGATGTGGGCCCTGTCCTAGGCCCTGTGGGCAACATGAAGAGAGACACCGATCCCCACGCTCAGAGAGCTCTGGGCACAGGACACACACTGGGACAGTACAGCCAGGTCCCAGCACAGTCAGGAATCACTGGGGAACAGTGAGGGAGGAGAGTGGGGAGGGGGTCTGGAAGGGGTGGAGTTTGATGGAGTGACCCAGAACTCTCTATTCCCAGCCAGCCCAGCTGAGGGTGGCCATGTTCACTCACTGGTGAGGGGTCCTGAGTGACAGCTGGGGCAGGGGCTAGGATTCTCGTATAGGCTTGGCCATCTCTGCCTTCTCTGACTGCCGCTTTCTGGTTCTCCTGTCCCCCCTCCCAGTCCCTCAATGTACACTGGGTCCTGCTGTGTAGGACACTCAGCTCAGACGTCCCGACAACAATGTCCCACCCTCCCTAAGATCAAACAGGTTCCCCTCCAGACTCATCCCTCCCTCCCCTCTCCCCAGATGTCTCCTCTTCCCTAAAGTGACAACATATTCCAGGATTAAAGCCATTCTCTATAGTCACACTGTGGCCAACGTCCGATGAGCGGGAGTCTCTCACATGGGACCCTCCCTGCATCCCCAGCAATTCAGACTCCAAACCTCGGAGACAGGACTCACATCCTGCCCCACAGCCTATCACCTTCTTATCTCTTCTCTCTTGGTTCACCACCCAACCCAGTCCCATAACCAGGAAATCTTGTTGGTACCCATGATTCCTCTGGTCATCCCTCACACCCACTGGTCAGCAAGGCCTGTTGACTATGGCCCCGGAATGGCTTCTGCTGGTGTCCCCACTGTGTCAGCTGCCCTGGTGCTGTTGTGGACTCCTTACTCATCCCTGCCTCCTGCCTCTACCTCCTCCATCCTGCATGTGGGGGTCAGAATTCACTTTCTGACACAACTCTGGTCATGGTGCTCCTGCTCCGAAACCCTGCATCTCCTTCCTGCCCAAGAGCGACACCCAGGCTCCTTGGGAGGGCAGGAGGCCTCCCAGCGTGACCCCAATCTTCCTTCCCAGCCTTACCTCCCGGGGAACTCTCTCTCTCTCTCTCTCTCTCTCACACACACACACACACACACACACCATAGCCAGGGCTACATCACCTTGTTGTTCTCTGCTCCTTGTCCTTTTCTGGCATCACCGCTTTGTCATGCTGACTCCCCTGCCTGAAACCCCAACTTCCCCCAACCGAAGGCACTCCTACCCCTCAAGGGCCCAAGCCTAGCTCAAGTGTCTCCCCAACCCCATCCCACCTCCAGGTCCAGGGCAGAGTTCCCTACACCTCCTCTGTGCTCCCACAGGAGTCAGGCATCTTCCACACTGAGCAGAAGTTCCTGTTCCCAGCCTCCTCCACTAGCCTGCCACCTGCTAGCGCTGGTCCCGTCCTGTTCCTCTGTGTGCCTGGCACCCAGTGAGGGCTCCTCGAATGCCACACAAGTCCCTGGGTCTAGCTCTCAGCACTCTTTCTCGAGACCTCTTGCTACTTGTCACTCAGTGTAGGCCTCAACCTCCAGGCCTCTGTCCTCCACCGCCCTCCCATGCCAGGACCGGCCCGGTGACCCTGTGCCACTCACAAAGGTCGCCTGGCATTTCTGTGGGGAGATCACATACTCCACGGCCCCTGTGCCAGAGCCCCCACTGTTCTCTCACCAGAATCTTCTCCCCCCCTAGTCTACCCTCATTCCCTGAGGTAGTGCAACCCAGGCTGCTCAGAGGTGCCTTCTCCATTCCTCTCAGTCAGGATTTACTCCCCCACCCCGTCCCCCGCAGCCTGTGAACCACACCTGGCCTTCCATCCTTGCTGTTAACCTGAGTTTTCTTCCTCTAGACCAGGGGTGGGGAATGTCCAGCCCGTGGACCGAATAAGGCCTGATAAATCATTTGGTGTGGCCCTGCCAAGGCATTAGGGGTGAGTTAATTCAATGTTTGACCAAATATAGCCGGCTAGTTTTAAGTTGATAATTTTGTATGGTCCGTGAATGATGTTATAAACATTCAAATAGCCCTTGGCAGAAAAAAGGTTCCCCACCCCTGCCCTAGACTGTGGGTCCCCCAGGGGCAGAAGCCCGCCTCACTTATTTCCATTTCCCTATGGTACTTTGCCTAGGCACAGAGAACAGCTACCCCCAAATGCTTGTGGAGGTGCTGAATCCTGCCATTGCCCTAGAGTGCCTCCCTGGAGCCTGTGACAGGTTGGCCACCTCGATCACAAAGGGGAGCAGGTGCCCTGTCTCTAACCAGTGGGCTGATGGAGTCCTCGTTTTCCCCCAGAGGGGTGCAGGAGCAGAGGGAAGAGTGGCTCCCTCAGCTCTGAAGTCAGGCACCTCACAAGAACACTCGGGCTCCCAGGCCAGCTGGGGAATCTGAAGGCATTGTGACAGCCCACCTTGCCCTGGGCACTTGGCCACTCCCTCTTCCAGGGTGGGCGGAGGGAGCGGTTATGGCCCCTCTCAGTCCCGTTCCCAGAGGCTCTGCTTCTCAGAACCCCCGGAACCGCTGCAAACCTCGGAGGGAAAGCTGCCTTCCAACTGATGCCAGACACTCCCGCTTCTCCCGTTTGGGTCCGAGTCCCCAGCGATTCGCCCGTATCTGGAGCTCAGAGTCTGAGACTCCCCCCTGACCGAAAACGACAACCGCGCTCTCAGCCACCAGCCCGCTTTGCGCGCGCACCTCCGCACCTGAGTTTTTTCCACACTGCGCCTCCTCTGAGCCTCGGTGTGCTGTTATTTTTCCTTCTAGTTGAAGAGTCTCTCCTCAGCCAGCCTTCCTGTGGTTCTGGGTGATGTCCGTTCCGTCTTTTAGTTGTATTTTTGAAGTGGTTGTTTGCGGCAGCAGTCTCCGGTGTTTACCTATGCCGCCATCTTGGTCTCTCCCCAGCCTATTACTTTCTTATCTCTTCTCTCTTGGTTCACCGCCCAACCCAGTCTCGTAACCAGGAAATCTTGTTGGCACCCATGATTCCTCTGGTCATCCCTCACACCCACTGGTCAGCAAGGCCTGTTGACTATGGCCCCGGAATGGCTTCTGCTGGTGTCCCCACTGTGTCAGCTGCCCTGGTGCTGTTGTGGATGAGGGTGCCAACCTCCTTACTCATCCCTGCCTCCTGCCTCTACCTCCTCCATCCTGCATGTGGGGGTCAGAATTCACTTTCTGACACAACTCTGGTCATGGTGCTCCTGCTCCGAAACCCTGCATCTCCTTCCTGCCCAAGAGCGACACCCAGGCTCCTTGGGAGGGCAGGAGGCCTCCCAGCGTGACCCCAATCTTCCTTCCCAGCCTTACCTCCCGGGGAACTCTCTCTCTCTCTCTCTCTCTCTCACACACACACACACACACACACACACACACACACACACACCATAGCCAGGGCTACATCACCCTGTTGTTCTCTGCTCCTTGTCCTTTTCTGGCATCACCGCTTTGTCATGCTGACTCCCCTGCCTGAAACCCCAACTTCCCCCAACCGAAGGCACTCCTACCCCTCAAGGGCCCAAGCCTAGCTCAAGTGTCTCCCCGACCCCATCCCACCTTCAGGTCCAGGGCAGAGTTCCCTACACCTCCTCTGTGCTCCCACAGGAGTCAGGCATCTTCCCACTGAGCAGAAGTTCCTGTTCCCAGTCTCCTCCACTAGCCTGCCACCTGCTAGCGCTGGTCCCGTCCTGTTCCTCTGTGTGCCTGGCACCCAGCGAGGGCTCCTCGAATGCCACACAAGTCCCTGGGTCTAGCTCTCAGCACTCTTTCTCGAGACCTCTTGCTACTTGTCACTCAGTGTAGGCCTCAACCTCCAGGCCTCTGTCCTCCACCGCCCTCCCATGCCAGGACCGGCCCGGTGACCCTGTGCCCCTCATAAAGGTTTCCTGGCATTTCTGTGGGGAGATCACATACTCCACGGCTCCTGTGCCAGAGCCCCCACTGTTCTCTCACCAGAATCTTCTCCCCCCCTAGTCTACCCTCATTCCCTGAGGTAGTGCAACCCAGGCTGCTCAGAGGTGCCTTCTCCATTCCTCTCAGTCAGAATTTACTCCCCCACCCCGTCCCCCGCAGCCTGTGAACCACACCTCGTCTTCCATCCTTGCTGCTAACCTGAGTTTTCTTCCTCTAGACCAGGGGTAGGGAATGTCCAGCCCGTGGACTGAATAAGGCCTGATAAATCATTTGGTGTGGCCCTGCCAAGGCATTAGGGGTGAGTTAATTCAATGTTTGACCAAATATAGCCGGCTAGTTTTAAGTTGATAATTTTGTATGGTCCGTGAATGATGTTATAAACATTCAAATAGCCCTTGGCAGAAAAAAGGTTCCCCACCCCTGCCCTAGACTGTGGGTCCCCCAGGGGCAGAAGCCCGCCTCACTTATTTCCATTTCCCTATGGTACTTTGCCTAGGCACAGAGAACAGCTACCCCCAAATGCTTGTGGAGGTGCTGAATCCTGCCATTGCCCTAGAGTGCCTCCCTGGAGCCTGTGACAGGTTGGCCACCTTGGTCACAAAGGGGAGCAGGTGCCCTGTCTCTAACCAGTGGGCTGATGGAGTCCTCGTTTTCCCCCAGAGGGGTGCAGGAGCAGAGGGAAGAGTGGCTCCCTCAGCTCTGAAGTCAGGCACCTCACAAGAACACTCGGGCTCCCAGGCCAGCTGGGGAATCTGAAGGCATTGTGACAGCCCACCTTGCCCTGGGCACTTGGCCACTCCCTCTTCAGGGCCTTCAAGCAGGGCTGGCTTTGCAGAGGGCCATTAGCAAGCTGACTAAGGCAGGGGAAGCCCTGGAGAATATTTGACATAACCACTCAACAGCTTCCCTTAGGTTAGGCCACACAGGTCTTCCTTCAGGTTAGGCACAGGTGTCCATCCACCCATCATGAGGCCCGGTGCCTCCTGGGAACATGCATGGCATGAGCTCAGGGCTGGAAGGGGGCTCCCCTCGGTCCTGTCCAATGCCCAGGGCTCATTTGCCTCTTTCTCCTCCTCATCCCCTCTTTAGCTTCTGCATTTTTATTCCCAGCCTCACATGACTTCCTTCCTGTAGACCTTGCCATTCCTTCAACCTGTACCTTCTCCTCCATTAGCACTTTCTATCTAACTGCCGGGTGCAAGCTCATTATACCTCTACCTGAGGCACTGGGGTCTGCCTTGCCCCTTCTTCCCCCTTTCCTCTCTCGGAAAACTGGGTTTCCCAGAGGTCGCCATGCACAATGGTGATGGTGGCCCCTAGAGCCATGAGTGTTGGGGTCCTCAGGAACCCACTTTCCTCAGGCCACAAATTATTTAACCATTCACTGAGCACTTACAATGTGAGTCCTGGGGAAACCAGAGGGGCTGACACCTGCCTGCCCTCAGGGGACTTGTGCAGCAGAGGACCAAGGAGCCATTGGAAGGGCTGTGACAGTAGGGAGATGTGCAGGCTGCAAGGCACAGAGAGGGGCAGCTGGGGCTCTGCTGGGGAAGTGACGGCCAAGGGAGGCCCCAAGAATGGTTGTTGGCTGGGGAAATTTTATTCTACGTAGAAAGAAGCCAGAAAGAACACAGGGTCTTGGGGGAACTGCCAGCAGGTCCATTTGCCTCAGAGTCAAGTGAGAATGGGAAGGGGAGGGAGTAGAGGCTGGAGAGAGGCAAGGGGAGACTCGTGCAGCACCTCCAGTGCATGAAAGGAGTTTGGATTCAATCCAAGAGCAACAAGGACTTGCCAAAGGGCCTTAAGCAGGGAGTGATTATACTGAGTAGCTAATATAGGAAAAATTCATTTCTATCAGATAATGGGGAAAATTCTGGAGGAGGCTTTCTCTTGCCCAGGCTCACATTCATTGAATAAACTGAAGAAGAGACCAGAGACCTGTCCAAGGCCCACAGCAAGCAGGGACCCCATGCCTGTGCCGGGGCAGGTGGAGAGATAGGGGTATACAAAGAGGGGAGTAAGTACTGGGTAAGGTGGAACACTTAGGTGTCAACTAACAGAAGTCAACTTGATCTGACTTAAGCCAAGAGGATATTGGTTGTAAAGCTGGAGGCCCAGGGCAGACGCAGAAGAACTCTCAGAGGAGCCCTGATTCAGAGACAGGGTGTCCTCAGCACCTCCCGTCCATGCTGCCCCTGCCCACCTGCTCCACCCTTCTCTTTGAGCCCTTCCTCAGTCCCTCTGGCTGCTGGTGAGCCTGCTCCCCACTGACCCGGAGGTGGTGAGTGACCCAGGACAGAGACCCTGAGAACCCCAGCACGTCCAGTGTAAGCTGCTGTGGTCAGGGGTGTCCGATGTATAAACCCAGGGCTCCTGCTGGGCATTGGGGGGTGGTCCCCAGAGAAGAACTGTGTACTAATCTTGTAGGGAGAAAACACATAGATCCCTACAACCCAAAGGATTTTCATGACAATAGGTAATATTTTTGAGCACTTACTCCATGCTGAGCACTTTGCTAAGTGATTCACATGTATTTTCCTATTTAATTCTTGTGGCCCAGTGAGGTAGATGCTATTATTGTTTTTGATGTACAGACCAGGAAACAGAGGCACAGAGAGTTCTGACTGAGCTTTCCCATTCAGTTTTTTAAGGCACAACACCCCAGTCCTAGAGCAAAAAGGAAGAGAAAGGCCACCCTCTTACCCAGTGCTGTGCTGGTAAATGTTTAACAACCAGCTCCCTGAGGAGGAAACTCTTGCTGTAGCATTTGCTGGTTTCCAAGGTGTAAATACTCCCATTATGGTTGATTTCAGGCTACCAACGGTCAGGAGCCAGTTGGAGCCGGCTCAGCACACTCTGCCTCTCACTCCCTGTGGGTGACCCCCAGAGCTGTGTCACCGGGCTCTGTGAGGGAGAGCAGTGGTTCTCAAAGTGTGGCTCCTGAATACTTGTTAGAAACTCAAACTACCTGACCTGACCCCAGACCTACTGAATGGGAAACCCTGGGGGAGGAGGGGAGGACCAGCCCCCCGAGCTTTCCCAGCCCTCCAGGGGGTTCTGATGCAAGCCCAAGTGTGAGGTCCTCCGGAGCAATAAGGTAATGTGCCCTTTCGCAAACCAAGCTGGTCCTAGTCTTCATCCTGGAGTTGGGAGAATGGGGCTTATTTCCCACTCTTTGCAGAGAGGCCAACTGAGGCCAGAGGGGTGAAGGTATGCTGGAAGGTGGTGGGTGGGCGAAGGGGGTTAAGGAGTCACCTGCCAGCTTTGGTCTCCCCTCCCATCAGGTAACCGGGTGGGGGATCTAGTCCCTCGGCCGTGGCCCTCCACAGGTCTGTGAAGTGATTTGCTCATGGACCCAAGGTGAGAGGGAGAGTGGAAAGGCTGAGCTTGACTCGAAGCAAATGGCCAGAGCAGAGGGAAGGAAGGAATCCACGGTCCTCCAGTGCTGGCTCCTCTGAAGAAGGGACTTGAGGAAACAGGTGCGTAAAAGCATAAGGCTCAGTGGTGCCCTCGAGCTGCCCAGGGCCTCGAGGCCAGTCCAAAGGGGTTCCAAATTGAGGAAAGTCCCAGGACTAGTGCAAAAGGGGCCGGACCAGCGATCTCTCTGCCTCAGATCTGAGCCCAGAAAACCTGAGATGGCTGCTGGGGCGGGGATGGGCTGGGAGTCCCAGGTCCAAGTCCCGCTAAGCTCTCTGTGAGATATGTTTGCTGTCTGGTTGTCTCAACAACTTCCCTGGACCCCAATCCAGATTTACTGTTAACCAAAGACAAACAGATCAAGAGCCAAGTATCAGAAACAATGCAAATTCTGAGTCAGCCCTGAAAGGCTGTGAAACACCTGGGCAATCAGCGAGGGCATGATGTCACCCGAAGACATGCCTGGCATGCAGACAACGGCGGCCACGTACACAGCCCATGTGCTCTGGTCACATGGTGTAGAGGGGATTCCCCATTGAGCTCAGAGTTTCTGACTGAGAACCAAAACACAAACAGAAACAGTCCTGTCACAGTGAACTCCGTAAGTCATGTGACGGCACCGTTTTTCCCTCAGTGGCTTAGTCACAGAGCAAAGACTCGGAGCGAGTTACTTAGAACCAGTCTGCGGGAATGCTGGCCTGCCTTTGGCTTTGGCGGAAAGTCGGGTCTACCGCAATTTCAGACTCTCTCCCTTCAGGAAAGAAGCTCCGTGTGAGTTTCCTCTGAGGCACCTGCTCTAGAATTTCTTTAGCAAAAATCCTGGACTCAGTACTAGACTTCCCCTCCTGCGCTACTATACTAGACTTCCCCTCCTGCGCTACTATACTAGACTTCCCCTCCTGCGCTACTATGTCCCCGTGGTGTCTTATCCGCACTTGACCTCCAGGTCGGCCCCCAGGGAGAGGTGAGCTACCTGAGCGACCACTCCTTCCTCCCAATCCCGAGGGCGAATGGCAGGTGCTTCAGCAGCCACTGGTCTAACCTAAGGAAGGTTTGGGCTTTCTGCAGACAAAGCATTCTGCTGGGCAAATCCTGAGCAAATAGCAGTTGTAGATTGAAGGTTTTAGGTAGCAGGGAGGGAGGTATGAGGTGATGGGGTCAAGGGCTCATTCCATCCTCTTGCCTCCATTCTTCTAGGATCTCACTCTTTGCAAAGCAACTGTTGCCCACCTGGAATCCTGGCACTGGGCAATGGTGTGGGTGATACATAAATGGGCAGCCAGGTCACAGCCCTCAAGGGGCTTACATTCTATTTGAAAAGATGAAACTATCACAGCCCAAAACAGTCACAAGCAATAGGGAACAGCCTGCAAATTTACCACAAACCCAGAGTAGTGAGGCATAGGTGGTCCCTGTGCTAGACACACCACATCTGAATTCTAGCCCTGCCACTCACCAGCAGCTGCATGACGTTGGGCAAGTCGCTTAAACTCTCTGAGCCCCAGCCTACACTTCTATAATGGGCTGCTAAAAATTCCTAACTCACAGGGCAGTTTGAAAAGTGAAATAATGGTTGCAAAACAGCTGGTAAAATACCCATCACATAATAAGAACTTGATAAATTTGAATAGTCCTCTTAATTCCTCTTTGGGCTAAGAGGGGCTATAAAACATGAGTCATTTATGTCCGGTCTCTAAACTTAGAGCAGACTGGAAGCAATAAAGTGAAGGGAAGCTTTAAAAGAGCAGGGAAAATTAACGCAGGAAAGTCTGACAGCGATGAAATATCTAGAAAAAGTATAAAAGCAGATGTAAACACAAAGCAGCACCTGGGACTACGCATTGTGGAAGCAAACAGACAACTCCACCCCACAGCCTCCAGGGCCATCCTCACATCACAGGACAGCAGAGCAGGTGATGTTCACAATGAAACAGTGCTCACGGCCTCTAAGAAGCCAGGAATGAGCACAGTGCATTTTAAAAATATTTAAATCCAAAGTATTTAACATTTTTTAAAAAGTGCTTAGAGTGTGTGGGGTGGTAAATTTTCAAACGTCCAAAAAATTCAGTTGCTACAATTCCCCAATGGTTGGGTTAGCGGGTTTTTACTCTACTTCTCGTATATTTGTCAGAGAACTTAGAATCATGCTGAGCACACCATGGGGTCCGCACTTGGCCTCCATGTTGGCCCCCAGAGAGAGGTGGGCTGCAGCAGATCCCTGTTTCCTGAGAAACCCATTCAGTGTTAGAATATGGTTTGTTCTGTTTCCCACTGTCAACCATTCTATGCATTCACTGATTGAGGTCAGGGAATGGGCTCCATCTTCTCTTTGAAACGACAATACCGCCTGCCACCCCACCAACCTGTCCCTCCTGTATTCCAGAGTTTAGTTAATGGCTCTCTCACCTATCAGATGAGGACAACAGCAATAATAGAATGTTAATGAAATCAGCAGGTAACTGCAGCCCCAGATCCTGCCTCGGGGGAGGGGAGGGTGCTTTTGGCCAAGGCCACAGCCCCTATACCCTCCAACCCCTGAGCTGCCAAATCTGGGGGGAAACCTGAGGCCCTAGGATTTCCCTGGGCTAGGGACACTCCAGGTGGGAGGAGGGGGGAGTGGAGTGCCCCTTCCACTTCTTGAGCCACACAGGGGAGGAATGTTGCCCCAGGCAGAGGGTACCCAGAGCTTTCCTGCTGGCACCCCACCCAAGGCAAGAATGTTCCCAGGACTCAGAACACCCCAGCCATGCTCCTCACAAGCCTGGCCTTCACCCAGCTCCTGACAGGTGGCAGACTGCTGGCTGCTGCCAGAGCAGGAGGGATCTGTTGTCTGCAGAGAGGCCCACCTGCTCCCCTGCCCAGCCCCTCCTCCTAGCCTCCCACCTTCTCCCTTGCCCTGTCCCCAGCAAAAGTTGCTCTTAACCTCAAACATGTCTCTTCCGTTTTCTATTTGATTTTCAGCTTTTATTTCTTGTTAATGCTTTAAAAAAGAAAAGTAAAACAGATTAAATTCTTCTGGGAAGTAGCCCATAAGTAAATACGATATCTCTGTGTTCAAAAATTACCACCCAGAGCAATCAGGAAATCTCTATTTCTTTTTCCTTCTGAGCTCTGTCAGGGTTCTGTTCTGGAAACACACCCAGGGCTTCCCCATCTCTGAACCTCTCTTCTTTCCTCTCTTTCTACATACCCACACTGAGACTGGGAGGTGGGCCTGGCGGGGAGAAAGTGGCCTGGTGGATTCTGGAGTTTGAATCTGGCCTGCCCTCTACCAGCTGTGACCCTGAGTGAGTTACTGAACAGCTTTAGGTTTCGTTTCCCTCATCTCTAAACCGGGGAGCTGGAACTGCTCCCTCACACGTGGGCCTCCCTCCCCCACCTGTACTTGTGTGCCCAGCAAGTGGCAAGCTCCTATCTGATCCTGCTGTGGCCCATTTCTCCCATGAATTCTTTCTTGATTGTCCCAACTTGTGGCAGAGACAGCTAACTCCTCACACCATCCCTACTCCCTGCTTTTTCTTTACTAACAGAATCCCAATTTTATTCTGGGGGCAGCAATGTGCCTGCTGAGAAACTACATTTCCCAGGCCCAGCATGAACCACTGGCATGGCCAATGAGATGTAAATGGCAATCTTTGGGACCGGCTTTAGAGAAAGCTCTTTTCTTTTTTGTTAACCCTCACCTGAGGATAGTTTTCCATTGGTTTTTAGAGAGAGTGGAGGGGAGGGGGAGAGACAGAGAGAGAGAAACATTGATGGGAGAGAGACATATCAAGTGGTTGCCTCCCACACAGTCCCCACCAGGGCCAGGGATTGAGCCTGCAACACAGGTATGTGCCCTTGACCAGAATCAAACCTGGGACCCTTCAGTCCGCAGATCGATGTTCTATCCACTGAGCCAAACTGGCTAGAGTGAGAAAGCTCTTTTCCAAAAGCTGACTCAACTGTGCCCTTTTGTCCCTTACTCTCATTCCTTTTTCTTGTCTGGAATGTGAATGTGATGTCGAGTCACAGTGACCATGCCAAGACCCATGGCAACCTTGTAGATGGAAGTCACATCCTAAGTATGGCAAAGCAAATGAGCAGAAGGAGACTGGAACACTGAAGGCATGGTCCCCCAGACTTCAGGATTTATGTTACACAAGGGAAGAAAAGCCAGTTAAGATTTCTATTACATGTAGCCCAATGTAACCCCTATATCCGGATATGTGGGTTGATGCCTTGCCCTCTTCTCTGAGCTCTATCGAGTCACACATATGATCACAATTGTATCAGAGAGATTTTGGACATAAGCAAAGTAGCCTAACAATCCAGATTTTTCAGACTCCCAGGAGCAGAAGTTCTGATTCACATAGAATATCTGCACCCCAAAGCTAATGAAGTCTTGCATTCAAGTTACTTCTCCATCACTGATATTTATCATAGAGAAGGAATGAAAGGCAGATGAATGCTGATTGCAACGCAAACACAGTTTGCAGGACTGTAGGATTTGTTAACCCAAGAGTGTGATGGAGCCAGCAGACCTCCAACCCACTTCTGGTTTGGGGAAAACTCAGTCGATACTGTTCATAAGTGTATTGGTTCTAGACCAAGGAATGAGTGAGTTCTACCTTGAGCAGCATAATCATTTCTTCACTTGACCAAATTCTGCATCCCCAACAAGCTCAAGTTTGCAATTACATTTAAAGTTACTTACTGTGCACTTCCCACATGCATGTTTCTATGCTAAGTGCTGGTGGGATTGGGCAGGGGGCAGACTCGGGGATGTAAAAGACCCAGGCCTTTCCTCAGGGAGTTGGCAAGCTGGTTGAGGAATGGCACAGACACATAATTCCCACACAAGTGTGGGCGGTTGCAGAAAGGCCATCAGAGAAGTAGAGAGGGATGGGAAATACAACAGAGGAGGTGACTGGTGCTGCATCTGAACTGAGCTTTGGGAATGAGTGGCATTTTAACCAGGGGACAGGGTGGGGAGGGCTTGCCCAGTGTGAAGGAGCAGCAGTGGGAACAGGACACAGCAGTCACCAGGCATGGAGTGATTCCAAACTGTCACAGTCTAGTAGCACTACAGCGTTGGGAGCCTGAGGCCATGAAACTCAGGTGCTGAGTGTGGGAGATAAAGTGATGACTGAATTAAACATAAAAATGATGGCCAGCATGCACTGGCTATGTAATATGTGCCAGCTACTGTTCTAAATGCTTTCTGTGAATTAAGTCACAACAATCCTATAAAGTAAGGACTATTATTCTTCACATTTTACAGGTCAGGAAACTAAGCTTTCACCAAGGAAAAATCTGCCCAATGTCAAAACTCTGAGAAGAGCCAGGATGCAGTTCCCTCTTGGCTCCAGGGTTTGCTCTCTTAATCACTAAGTACCGTATTTTTCTGTGTATAAGACACTATTTTTTTCTAAAATTGTTAGCTTGAAAATCGAGGGGCGTCTTATACTCGGAAGTCAGCTAAGGAGAGAGCCCCCCGCTAGTGCTAGCTGCCCAAACCTTGTCAGACAGGCTTCCTCCAATCATGAGCCTTATTATTACTGACGTCAGCTGGTGCCTAATTGGAGGTGCAGGTGGAGAGTGCACAGATGCAACAGGGACCAGAGCGTTCTGAGCCCATAAAGATGTCAAAAAATAAAAAGATAAATACCGGTAAGCAATTGTCTTACTCAGTAAAATTCAAAACAGAATGTAATCAGCTATGCAAAAGAGCATGAAAATAGAGCTGCAGAGAGACAATTTGGACCTCCTCCCAGTGAGTGTTTGATCAGACAGTGGAGAAAACAGGAAGAACAACTCCTTAAGGTGCCAAAAAAAGAAGAAGGCCTTAAGAGGAAAACCAGCAAAACGTTTAAAATACTGATTTCTTAATTTGGGGTTGGAAAAGTCTTATACATACAGTAACAGTAGGGCAAGGTCAGACCTCTTCAGTGGGGGTTTTCAACACCACTCTAAGGGGTGTGGCTTCCTTGCATGGATCTGTGAAATGAGCAGGGGACCATCAGAGTGAAACTTATGACTTTGTTGCTTCCCTCTGGGGGCTCCCTGAGGATGGGCTACAGCACTGAGAGAGTAAAGGCAGGGGACCCACTGGGAGGGAGAGACACTTGAGGGCCTTACCTGGGGCAGGGCCAAGGGGACAGAGGGCTGGAGCATCTCTGCAGAGACTGGCCAGGGCTGGAGTGTGTGGAGCTCTCAGTGCACGTGGTGGTAACTGACTGCTACTGAGCAAGATGAAGACTTTTAAGAGATGAGAAAGGAGGTGGGGAACTAAGGTTGTTTGCCGGGAGCTGGTCCATCCTTGCTTGACACAGTCGCTGCAGGGAAGAAACATCTGCACAGCATATGTTTCAAGGGACTCCCCAAGTTTATCCTACAGATGCATCACCTGCAGGTGACCTGACATATGGCAAGATTACTCACTGAGACATTACATGCGACGGAAAGACTGACACCAGGCTAAAAGTCCACCAACGGACACGTTAAATACATTTTGGTCTCCTTGTATATCAAAATATGTTTTTGTACATCCTGTGAGATAAACATGGCTTTCACAATTTTAAATGTTTGGAAAAAATGAAGAATAATATTTTGTGATACGTGAAAATTACATGAACTTCAAATGTCAGTGTCCACAGATAAAACTTTATTGGAACGCAGCCACATACATTCATTTATATCATCTATGCCTGCGTTCCTGCTCCGATGGCAGAGTGGAGCCGTGTGAGAGAGGCCTCTGGCCTACAAAGCCAAAAATATTTAAATCTGGCCCTTTTCAGAAAAAGTTTGCCGACCCAAGGTGGACTATCTCTGGAAAGCTGCACAAGACATGAACCATGGCTGCTGCCTCTGGGGAAGGGATGTCCAAAGGGCAGAAGCAGAAAGGAGACTTCTTACAGTGTAACTTTTTTAATTTTTGAATTTTGAATTATCTGAGCATCTTCAGAGAGTGCTTGGGTGTACAGCCCATAGTCGCCCTCAGGACTCTCTCAGTCCTGGAAGCTTCTGCCTCATTTATGACCCAGCTCAAAACTTTCCTCCCAAACACAGGAGCCAACTTAATGGCTGACCTGGTGGACAAATTTGAGTAACAAAATACACAATGAAATAGA
Organism: Myotis brandtii; assembly: GCF_000412655.1. NCBI lineage: Eukaryota > Metazoa > Chordata > Mammalia > Chiroptera > Vespertilionidae > Myotis > Myotis brandtii. Next base: position 1,865,951 of record NW_005357346.1, on the reverse strand, counting down.
TTATAACTTATAGTATAAGGATAAAATAAGCAATGAGTCCATGCTGATATAAATATTTGAATAAATAAATAAAGGAGAAGGCACAGCTCTTTCTTACAACAGAACTCCAATTAATAAATGTTAGAAGGCACAATGGAAATAGAAAACCATCATTTGGCAAACACCCTCAGTAATAATTGTTTTAAGCAAGAATTATCCATGGAAACAAACATTTGTGGGTGAAAACATCATGAGAAGAAGGATGTTTATATAATCTCAAAGTATTTCCCTATGAGATGCTGATGAATTGCAAAGGAGGAAAATAGTAACTTTATAGTGGGAACACCAGGCAGACACTACCTTATAACATACTGGCTCTGGGTACTGCCTGATATGATATGTTGAGAAGGGCACAATATCACCTCTGTGGTGTTCTGGTCAAAATGCACAGTCTGAGGAAATACCAGCCAAACCCAAATTGAGGGACATTCTACAAAATACAAGCATGAAGGAGTAAGATTCAGGAATTATCCCAGACCAGGAGGAACTAAGAAAATATGACAACTAAATGCTACATGTGATCCTGGATTGGCTCCTGGCCCAGATGAAGACATTAGTGGGGCAATTGATGATATTTGAATGAGGTTTGCAGCTAATGTCAATTTCCTGGTTTTGATGACTGTCCTGTAAATTCATAGGATGTTAACATTTGGGGAAACTAGGTGAAGGGTATTCGGGAATTCTTTGTACTATTTTTGCAACACTTATGTAAGTCTGAAATTATTTTGAAAAACAGAACAAAAGCCTTTCCTCTTTTGTCCAACTTCCCCAGTCACGCCTGTAGCTGTGCGTGGGCAGCTACTTCACACGTTGTACTGGTATTGTTAGTTCACGTCTCTCTCCCTCAGGCTCTGAGTTCTAGGATAGGGACTATGTCTCTTTAATCTTTGCTTTTGCCTCATCGTATAGATCTTATTTGGACAGAAGCTGGCTTCCTGTCTTCCTTTTTAACAAATTCCCCACTCTACTCCCTTCATTCTCCCACCGTTGCTCAGACCAAAATCCTAGGAGTCATCTTTGGTTTCTGCTCAGGCTCCCCCTTCAGAATTCCCATCTGCCCCCAAAGAGAGCAATCTGGCCCTGGAGAGATGTTGACCATAAAAGCCTTGGCCGGTTACTGGGCTGGGTGGGCCTTCCTTGGAGTTTCACGTGCTTCTGGCTGACTGAGAAGAAAAAGGAGGATCTAACCCCCCAGACTCTTTCTGAACTGCCAATGTGAGGTGAGACTTCCAGATGACTCAGCAGGGCCAGTTTCCTCGGAACCAGCCCTCTGGCTGGAAACTGTCCGTGTTGCAACAGGCACACTCAGCCACCCCCAGAAAAGCTGGCCCCCGACTCCACATGCTTCCTGATTTAATACCTATATATAGCCATACTTATAGACATTTCTATATATGTATGCACTTAGGAACCAACGAGGCTAAAAATACCCCCACCCCAGACCTCATTTCTTTGTTTCCTGTTGAGTCCCTTGCTCTAACTTAACAGCTTAGGAGACTGGAAATTGCTGTCAGATGGAGCGAGCTCTGGCCGTGGGCGGCAGGAGAACCAGAGGACAGGCTCTGTCTGAGAAATGGGGAGAACCAGGCCCAGGCCCAGCTCTAACGTCAATGTGCTGAGATGTTCTGGGACATCCTCTTCTTTGTGAGACCTCAGTGTCCTTCAACTGAAGGCGGAATTGAACTTGATCTAGTGTACTTTCTTGCTCTCCATTCTTTGGCTAAGTACAATGGTTTTCATGGGAAAAGTTGACATGGGTACTCCTATTCATTCATTCATTTAGCAAATTTTTATTGAGTACTTACTATGTGTCTGATAAAAATTTCTATCCTTAGGGAAGTTACATTTCAGTCAGGGTAGACAAAAAAATAATACACTAAGTAAATAAGATATTTTTGATGGCGATAAGCGTCGAGGAGAAAAATAAAGTAAAAGGGAGGGAACAGAAAATGGAGAGGAGTGCAATTTTAATTAAGGAAGTTAGGGAAGACTTCCTGAAATGATGGTATTTGCATGAAGACATGGGATGAAGCTGTGCCCAGAAGGAGAGGGAACAAGCATGTAGATACTGGAGGGGGGGGCGGGGGGCGGAATGGGAGCTCAAGCAGAAGAGATGCAAATGCCAAGGCCTCAAGGTGGGAGAGCACCTGGTGTGTTTGAGGCCACTGTGGCTGGCATGGAGTGGGCAGGGAGCCAGTGCTAGGAGTCAGAGGGAGAGGTAAAATGGGCCGCTCTTCCACATGGAATGGGCACCATTGGAGGGCTGAGCTGAGGAGGGACTTCTACTGACCCTTCACGGATATTCTGGCTGCTGAGTTGGTGCATAATAGACTGCAGGGCATAAGGGTGGAAGCAGGGAAACAATTAAGGAGACTTGGCTTCTGCTTTGGCCAATGGAACATCAGCAAATGTGACACAGGCAGATGTTTGAAAAGCACCTGTGCTTTGGGGTTTGCTCTCTCTTGCTGCTGGGCCCTTTCTGCTATCAGGAAGTGGGTTAGCCTGGAGTATGAGACTGCAGGAGCAAAGACAAATCTTTATGCCGAGCTCCCCTGGGCCAGTGGTTCTCCACCAGAGGGCAATTGTGCCTCCCTGGGAATAGTTGCCCATGTTGAGATATTTTTGGTTGTCCTAACTGGGGGGAAGGGGTGCTACTGGAATCGAGTGGAAAGAAGCTAGAGATGCTGCTACACATCTTACAATGCACAAGACAACGAATTTTCCCATCCCGAATATCAATGGTTCTGAGGTTGAGAAAGCATAACCTCAACCAACCAGCCCCCAGGCGATCGCCCAGGAGTTACCCCAGGTGATACCAACAGAAGAGTGGCCCAGGTGATCCCAGCCTAGATTGCTGACCCACAGGACTGTGAGCAATAAGGAAGGGGGTATTGAGCCATTAAATTTGGGGGTGGATTTTTATGTGGCAAAGGCTGACACAGGACACTTGGCTAATGGTGGTCCACTGCTGAGTGTACTTGCAAGTGTCCTCGCTCTTATAGATATTGCCCAGCCTGGAACTGTTTAATCCCAGTCCCCTATTATAGGCCAGGTGCTGTTCTAAGTATTCTATAAGTAATAATTCAGTTCAGCCTTACACCCCATAAGGTATTGCCTTCATTTTACAAAAGAGAAACTGAGGTTCAGATTAACTTGCAAAGGGTCACATGGTTATTAAGTAAGGCCAGAATTTGGACATCTGCCCCTGAGCCCCTGACCAATACTCCACGCTGTCTCCTGTCAGTGACTCTGCTTCTTGGCTTCACGTGTGCTCTGTCCTCTCATGGCCCAGCTTCCCCTTCCCTTGCCCAACTGCCGCCTCCTGGGATGGCTGCTCCCAGGTGGCCACAGGTGTATCTCTCTTGTGACATATTGGACCATGAAACAGGACTCCCCAGGAGGGCCAGTGAGCCGCAGTTCCTGGGTCAGAACCCAACCTCCAAGCCCAGCTCCAGTTCTTATTTGTTGTGGGATCTTGAGCACATTTCTTCACTTCTCTGAGCCTCAGTTTCTTACTGGCAAAGTGAGGCCAAATCGTCAGTGTACAGCAGCCAGCGAAGTGCAGGACACTGGTCTAAACACTGGTGATATGAGGCCCCACTCCTGGAACTCACAGCGTGATGGGGAAAGGAAACACTAAACAAACAGTAAAAACGAGCTTCAACGTGACCTCCCAGGGCACTTGTAAGGACTAAATGGACAGTGATGTGAAAGCACTTAAGTGTCTGGTGGTGGATGCTCCATAGATAGTCGTGGAGCCTTGAATGCAGGCTGCAGTGGTTGATTTCTAGGTTCATGGCTATGACCTTGCTCTCTCACTGGGGGTTCAGGTGGTGGAGCAGGACGAGGGAACCCAGTAAGATAACAGTGACTTTGAAGACTCCCAGGAAATAAAACGTTGCTTCTCTTCAGGAAAAGAGTGATACTTCCTGGGACTGGAGCATTTTTCTCACTCTCTCTGATTATACTTCTCCTGCCATTTTGTGTGCTGGTTCCCAGCCCAGACCCTGGAATTGGACATGTGGGTTCAAGTTCCCTGGGCAAGTGCTTCACTCCTCTTGGTCCTAGTCTCCCATGTGAGCCTATCTCATGAGGTTGCTGTGAGGATAAACTGAATTAAAGGATAAACAGAAGTGCATACTGCATACACTGCCATCAAAGCATTAGCTGGTTTTTCTCATTCTGCTTTGCCTGGTCCCCTCCCAAAGGGGGTTCTCTGGATTCTAGGAATTCTGGCTGGCAGACAACTGACATGTTCCCCGCTCAGGCTGAAGGTCATCTGTGCCTTTTAGGGGCCACGGAACTTTCCCTCCTGTCTTACCCCCCCCCCCTTTCAGGGGAGTCATCCCCTTGTTCTTTATTATTGTTCTTGTTAATTTAAAACACAAAGGGCAGAACAGAGAACCCAGAGACCAACCCAAGCCATTACACTCAATTAATATTTGATAAAGGAGGCAAGAGCATATAATGGAGTAAAGACAGCCTCTTCAATAAATGGTGTTGGGATAATTTGACAGCTACATGTAAAAAAAAAAAAAGGAAATAGACCACCAATTTAAACCAGACACAAGAATAAACTCAAAATGGATAAAACATTTAAATTAAGTAATAAAAATCACTGAAGAAAACATAGGTATCAGATATCAAAATAACATTTAGCAAAATTTTCATTGCTAAAACAGCTAGGGCAAGAGAAACAAAGGAAAAAAATAAACAAATGGGACTACATCAAAATAAAAAGCTTCTGCACAGCAAAAGAAATCAGGATTAAAGTGAAAAGGGAACCCACTGTGTGGGAGAACATATTTTCCAATGATACATTTGAGAAGGGGTTAATATCCAAAATACATAAAGTATTGATACAACTCAACATCAGGAAGACAAACAACCCAATCAAAAAACGGGCAGAAGACCTAAATAGACACTTCTCTAAAGAGGACATACAAATGGTCAAGAAACATATCGAAAAATGCTCAATGGCACTGGTCATCAGAGAAATGCAAATTAAAACGACAATGAGGTACCACTTCACACCTGCCATCAATAAATCAACAAACAATAAGTGAGAGAAGGATGTGGGAAAAAAGGGGACCCTAGTACACTGCTGGTGGGAATGCAAACTGGTATAGCCACTATGGAAAACAGTGTGGAGTTTCCTCAAAAAATGAAAAATGGAACTGCCACTTAACGCACTGATCCCACTTCTAGGAATATATCCTAAGAAGCCTGAAACACCAGTCAGAAAGAATATATGCACCCCTATGTTCATAGCAGGGTTATTTACAATAGTTAAGATACAGAAACAGCCCAAGTGCCCATCAGTAGATGAATGGATAAAAAACTGTGGTACATTTACACAATGGAATACTATGTAGCTATAATAAAGAAGGATCTCTTACCCTTTGAGACAACATGGAGGGACTTGGAGAGGATTATGCTAAGGGAAGTAAGACAGAGGAAGACAAGTATCACATGATCTTACTTATATGTGGAATCTAATGAACAAAATAAACTGACAAAAAAAATAGATCCAGAGACATGGAAGCATGCAACAGACTGAGGATCCTCAGAGGAAAATGGGGTGGGGAGAGAAGAGATCAACTAAAAAACTTATATGCACAACCCATGGACACAGACAATAGTGGGGTGAAGGTCTGGGGAGGGGACGGGAGTGGGGAGGAGGGGGGAGTCAATGGGAGAAAAAAAGGAGACATCTGTAATACTTTCAACAATAAAGATAAAATTTAAAAAATACAAAGGGAATGTATAATCACTATACAAAAATGGAAACATACTGATAAGCATGAATAAATTAAAATCACTTCAAATCCCACCATTCAGAGAGCACTATGGCTAACTATGGTGTTAGAGTATCTCTGAGTTTTCTGCATTCAGTATGTTTGCTTAAATAAATGTGTGTATATATTTAGGCCCGGGGTGAGCATGCTCAGTCTTGGGCCCTCCTCTGAGGCCCCATTAGGTGGGCTGGGCAGCAGAGCACTGTTGGTGCCTCTGGGCCCAGGACCCAGGCAGGTTGGGGCAGGACCTTTCTGCCTGGCACCACTGTGCTCACCGCCTGCCCACAGCTGGGCCTGGAGCGGCCTTCTCCCAGCTCTGCTCGGATGCCCCATCTGGAAGCTGCTTCTGATCCCTTCCATGGAGGCGACTTGCTGTGTGGGACGATTGTGTCAGAAGCAAGGCCCACGAGCAGGCCCCTGGGGATGAATTGGGCCTTTATGCGAAAAGCCGCTCTGGGCTGCACCCCAGCTCCTCCTAACCCACTCTGAAAGCTGACCGTGACATCGCTGATGACCAAGAGAGAAGGGAAGGGGTGGGAGCCCGCTGAATAGCAGTAGCGTAACAACAGTTGGAGCGCTTACTTGCAAACACGAGGGGTGACATTTGCCCAGGCTTTCTCGACTCTCCCAAACCCGGGGGTGGTGGAGTGTGCTTTCACTCACTACCACGGGGTTTCTCAGAAATCTTAAAAATCATAATAGCTATCATTTATTGAGCATATATATTGTGCCAAGCCCTTTACAGAGATTATGCTTATTCCTCACCTCAGTTTTACAAGACAGACAAGGAAACCGAGGCCCGGGAAGGCAGCGGCTTGGCCCAGGCCCTGCTATCAGTAAGAGAATAAAGAGAGATTTGAACACAGGCAATTGGACACTAGAGCCCATACGCTTTATTTTTGAATAAAAATGAATGTTTATGTTATTAAAGTGACCTATGCCTATTTGATTTCTATTTAGAAAAGACATAGCAAAAGCCAGCGGCCCACAGCCCAACCCTCTCTATTCCTCTGCTCTGCTCCCAGAAGCCACCGACTCAGCACCAGCCTTTTTCTGCTCTTTACTCTAGATTTCTTCTTTTTAAAAAAAAAAATATTTGTATTGATTTTTTTAGAGAGGAAGGGAGAGATAGAAACATCAGTGATGAGAGAGAACCATTGATCAGCTGCCTCTTGCACGTCCCACACTGGGGATTGAGCCCGCAACCCGGGCATGTGCCCTGACCAGGAATCGAACTGTGACCCCCTGGTTCATAGATTGACACACAACCACTGAGCCACGCCAGCTGGGCTAGATTTCATTTCTTATACATTTTCCCCCTGAAATAATAACCCCCCTTCCCTCCTTCCCGTTTCTTAATTTCTTCTACTTACTGTATCCCCCCCCCATTTCCTTTCATGGATCTATCAAAGGCCCAGCAATACTTTTCCCACAACTCACCAGACCATAACATCTAGCCCCATCCCTGTGTTCCCCCACTGCTTCAGGTGGGGCTGGCTCCCTGCTCTGGGCCCCTGAGACTTCCCTTTGCTGGAGCCCTTGCTCTAGATGCCATGGCTTCATCTTTCATGACAGGCACAGTTTTTGAGTCCTGCATGTCTGAAAATGTTTTCACTTGTTCTTCACATTTGATGGATCATGTAGTAAGAATCCAATAAATGAAAACCTAGAAGAGTGCCTGGCATGCCACACTGTAAGTGTTAGGTGGAGGCACCAAGCTCAGCTGGCTCTGCCTGGGCCACTGTGATGACAACACTGCCTGTTAGGCACAGGGGCACTTCCTCTATACAAGTCACCTTGTCTGCTCTCTAGGGTTCGGGCGGTCAGCTCACAGGTGTGCCTATCTGCACAGCTGTGGTTCTTAACCTGGGCTCTCTGGGTGAGCCTCAGGGGGCTCAGAACTGCCCAATATTGCTTGGAGCACATGGGTGAATATGCATTTTTCTGGGGCTACAGTTTACAGCTTTCATCAAATCCTCAGAGAGGTCACAAACCCTCCAAATATTGAACATCTCAGTGCTAGAGGCTCTCCCGCACTTACAACATGTGTGCTTCTAATGTTTGGGTTGGGAAATATCATGTTTGAATTATGAATAAAGTAGGTCAAGAGGACCTGCAAAAGAGCCAGAAGGGCTGTCCTGTTGTGGGGAGGGGTGAGCTTCACCATGAATGACACCATGGATTCCCTTTTGGCTGCCCAGAGGCCTGCCTTTGCATATCCTGGCTGGCCTAGCTGTTTGCAAAAGTGGGTGACTAGAGAATTGACCAGCAGTGAAGTGAGCTGGTTTTCACTGTGTTCATGCTATGGGAATTTACAACATCTGCCAGGAAGCCCCCGTGTCCTGAGCCCTGTGTGTATGCTGTATCCTAACCTCTGGGTGGAGCCTGTCAAAGAAATCCCTCACGCTGCACCCAGGAGCAGACAGGCAAGGGTTGGCCTCATCTAGCAACTAGCAGTGACACCTGTCTAAGGAAGTCACCTGCTCTTCCATGACAGGTATTTTCTCTCACTGGTTCTTCTGATAACAGTCACATTTATGACTCAAAGAGTCAGCTTTTAAGGCTGGAGCTTTTACTCATGAACATGCTGTTATATCATTTTTAAGGGGAAGAAATAAGCCCAGCAGAGCTGCAACACTGGATCTAAGTCTCAGTTTAATTTTTCATCATCTTCCTCTCATGACTCAAAGGCAGAGAGAAGAGGCTTCACCCAAATTCTGCGAAGCATTTGTTGACTGACCCGGACCTGAGGAGGGTTGCACAAAACTCTTGGAGTGGAGCCAAGGAGTGACCTGGAACCCAACTCAAAAGCATCCTGGGTAATTCTGTGGCAAGCAGAGAATTCTGAAGCCTGTTGCACCCAGTTGAGGACTATGCAACTCCTCCACAGGGCACCATCTTCCCCCATCAGAAGGCTGCCTCCCTCCCCTTCCCCACCCTCATCCACCCTCATCACTGGTTAATACTGACCCTCAGGTGAGAACCTGGGGAGGTATCCAGGTGTGGGACACCTGGGGGCAGGGTTCCCAAGTTAAGCCTGTCTCTGCAGAAGGCCCCTTCCCCCTGCCTCTCATCACGGGGATTTGGTGACTCACTCTGAATAAGGCATCATAAATTTCCTCCTAATAACACACTTGTCACTGAAGCACTCCAGGAATTTGGCATTGCAGGAGATCTGGCTCTAGGCAGCAGTGCCAATAGGTAATCCTCTGTTTATAAACTCTTCCCACTTGGGCTGGAGAGGGCCGAGGACCACTAAGTCAATGTCACACATCCCTTTGGGAACTGGAAAGAGTATGCCCACTTTACAGATGGGGGACCCAGTGGCTCAACCCCACAGGCTCAGCTGGGACAGACCCTGCCCCTCCACCCCCAGCAGGCTACACTTCGAAGGAGCCTTAGTGGCAGAGAGTGGGGCATTGACTCCTGACTATGCTACTTCCAAGCTGGGCCACCTTAGGCAGGTTCCTTAATCCCTGTAGCCTCTCCTTTCACCACCTGTGAAATGGGGAAAACACTTAACTCTGTAGACCCCGGGAGGTGCGTTAAGTGAAGAGCTTCCAGCATGGAGCCCAGGGAGCCAGCCCTCTAAGTGCAGCTGTTAGCATTGCTGCTCCTCAAGTGCCACAGGCCTCCCTTCAGCTGTGACCCCTGGCTTGGTTTCCTGTCGTCCTCTCCGTTGGCACTCTGTCCTGCCATTTTTCTTTTTGAATAAAAAAAGGTGACCTCTCCTACATGGCATCACTTCCTCTCAACTAGCATTTCAGGGAGGGATTATTATCCCTAGTGGACAGGGGTGAAAACTGAGGCTGAGAGAGTTTGAGTGACTTCCCCAAGGCCACCACTGGGGGTGCGACAGGATCAGGATTTGAACCTGGGTCTAACTGAACTCATCCTCTATCACAACAGCTCCCAGGGGAAGCCAAGATCGAGGCCCAGCTGGCAGCAGGAGGTTCCGGAGGTGGCCAAGGAGCTCTGTCACCACATCCTTCCCAGGCAGGTCACTCTCTGGACTCTGGACAGTCGCCAAGGAGGTAGGGATGAGAAGGCAGAAAAGGACTGACTTCCTGTGGAGGGTGCATTGAAGCGACTGAGCTGCCATTGACTGCGCCCTTGCTCGGTGCCCTCCATGCTGACATCGTGGTCTCCTTTAATCCACACACACTCCTGAGAACCAGGCCTAGGGCATCCCTGCTTCACAGAGGAAGCTAAGGCACAGAGAGGCCAGCCTGTGCCAGCCTGTACCTGAGCGTCCACCTGTTATTCATCTCCCACCCACTTCTTCCCACCAATGTGGCATAAAGTACGGCCAGAACAATCAGTTTTGGAAACCACATCCAGGATAAATGACAGGCCCTATGTTCCTTCAGGAGCCTCCCAGGCCTTTTGCTAAGTATCTTAGAGTCTGTGTATGTACCGGGGGGAGGGGCAGAGGTGGCAGCAGGCTCCTCAGAATTGCCCACCTCAAAGCTACCTGTGTGTGTCTGCAATGACGTTGGACTTCAGTGAAGAGCAAGGCAGGCCCTAGAGCCCCCAGGTCCTCTGTGTCCCCTGCACTAAACTTGCCCCAGCCCACCTCGCCCCGTGAGGATGGGGCAATCTGCTCGAGAGCAGGAGCTCCACCCCTCCCCCTTGGTATCTCTACCACCCAGAAGAGTTCCTGGGCCTCAACAGACATTTGACCACTGAGAGACTGACAGATGATGGAATGACGGATGAAAACCCGCCAGCCCAATGATAAACAGAAGCCAGTGTGACAGGAAATTTGCTGGGCTGTTGAAGGGGGGTCCAGATGGCTCCCTCACAGGTGGCTGCCACGTGGGAGGTGAGGTGAAGGCGAAGCAAGCAGGCTGGGCAAAGGGAACCTATAAGGACTCCAGAAAGCATAGGTTCAAGCCTGAACTAGAGAGACCAACAGGCTGGCCAGGGGTGCCACAGTTGGGCATTCCAACGTTGCCTGACCATATGCCAGGCTTGTACCATACTATGTCAGGGCTGCCAAAGGGCTTTGGTCCCCACCACTGCCTCCTGGGCTGTCACCGATATCCTGAGATCTCCATGAGAAGGAGGTGCGGGGCAATAGAAATTGTCTGCACTGGGATTACAGACGTAGGCTGGAATGACCTTCTTTCTACTTGCTGGGTGTTCACTCCTTGGCTGACCTTGCACTGTCCTTCCACATAAGGGTTGTTTCCTCTCAGCTTCACCATCTGTCCAAGAGGATGTCCCCTTCCCAGGACTGTGTAGATGTGAGAGCGGAGAACGTTCATAGGCCCTGTACCCCAACCCCGCCCCAGCACAGCTGAAGGAGCTAACTCTGCCAGATGCCTCCTCTAGGGCAGACATTCCACACCCCAGCTCAGAGCACTGAGCCTCTCCAGGCCTGGACACCTGAGCTTCCCCCTCCAAATTCCACACTGCCTTCCTGTCCCCCTCCCAGCCCCAGAAGCCTGGCTTCCCGGTGGAGCAGTCCCTGACACAGAAAAGGAAATAATTAGCATAGTCACCAATTTAATTCTCTCCACTCACCTCTCTCTGAAAGTAATCTGCCAGCACCTGGAGGCAGGCTCCTCTCCCAGCCAGGCCAGGGGGTGGAGAAGCTCAGAGAACTGTGGAATCTCAAGCTAATTAAATGGAAAATGCTCTGGGGACACAGGCTGTGTTCCTGCTGCTCTGAACACACCACAGTACGAACAGACACCGCCTCTGGAAGATGTGGAGAAGGCATGGAGGGATGTGAATGGCCAAGATGATTAGAGGCTGGAAAATGAGATGGACGTGAGAGTAAAGGTTAAGGCAATTGAAGTATTTAGCCTGCAGGAGAAAAAGGAATGAGGGGCTGGCAGCTTAATCACCCCTTCCTGTGTTGTAAGAAGAATATTCCCCCTGGGTCTTTCCTCCTCTAAGCTTGAGTTCTCTTGTCCTCAGCTCCCTTTCTCTCACCCACCTTTTTTGTTCTATTCACTTGTCAGTTCATTTTGACCTTTACTGAGCACCGACTCTGTGTCAGACACTCAGCCAGATTCTCAAGATAAAAAAACAGAGTCTCTGCCTCGTGAGTTAAGTGGAAGAAATGGGCCCATCACTCCAAACTCACTGACTGCAGGCCTGGAGAGTTCAAAGTGAGCTGCTCAGCCCTGTCTGGGCTTCAAGGGAAGTTTCCTGTAGGAGATGGTACCCAAATGGAACCTTGAAGGATGAATCTGTGAGCCAGGTGAGATAAGGTGGGAAGGACATTCCAGGCAGTGGGAGCAGCCTGAGCAAAGGCCCAGGACATAACATGTAGAGTGTATATGAGCAAATACAAACTTTGGGCTTTACTGGGGCAAAAAGTAGGAGCTATGAGGTATGAGGTATGGCTAGAGGGCCAGGCAGGGCCCAGATCCCAAGGCCCTGGACTCTGCGGTAGGGAACATGGGCTTGATCCAGAAACAGTGCTTCCCAGAATGCTCAGAATAACACAGGTTATGTGCAGTGTTAATAGATGACCCCTCCCCCCCAATAAAAGGTGGGTCTTGGTCAAGTAAGTTGAGTGACATTGAGGTAAATCAGTGATTCTCAATTGAAGAGCAATTTGTAAAAGGGGACATTGGCAACGGCTGGAGATATTTTTAGTTGCCCTAATTTTGGATTGAGGTACCACGGGCATCTAGCGGGTCAAGGCCTGGGATGCTGCTCATCATCCCACAATGCACAGGACAGGCTCCTACAAAAACCTGCTCCCCCCCTCCCCCCCCGCCCATGCTCCCACAGTCCCTGCACAGGTCCTGTGGGTCATTCACCTCCCTACTGTCATCATCTGTTTGCCAGTTGGTCTCCCCACTGGACTGTGCAGGTCTGAATGGCTGGGTTCAGGCTATCTTTCTTTATTTGGGGGAGGGAGGAAGAAAAATTATGGGAGAGGAGGACTTTCTGTCAGGGTTGGAGAAGGGGGTGGCTTTGGGTGGAATCTGGCTCACGGGGGATACCACTGCCATCAGGGTTGGTGAGTGACTCTAAGGACTTTTCCATCCTAGTGGCCCACACCTACTGTGGCTGGGCGTTTGGGAGTCACACAGGATAGGTGTCCAGGGACCTACCCTGTGCTAGGTCCTGAGCGGGCACTTCGATGATCATCCCCTATGACCAGGTTCTTCCGTTTTATTTGCGCCATAGCATCTTTTAACGTACTTGTTCTTAATTTTATTTAGTTTACCTGTCTCTTCTCCTCACTCCCCTTCCAGCTTAAAAAATGTCAGCCCCATAAGGCAGGGCTTTTCATTTGTATTGTTCACTGCTTTGTTATTTTTTAAAAGATTTTTAAATTGATTTTGAGAGAGCAAGGAAGGGAGAGGGAGGGAGGGAGGGAGGGAGGGAGAAGGGAGGGAAGGAGTGAGGGAGAGAGAGAGAGAGAGAGAGAGAGATTAACATTGATATGACAGTGAAACATGGAATGGCTGCCTCCTGCATGCCCCACATCAGGAATAGAGCCCACAACCTGGGAATATGTCCTGACTGGGAATCAAACTGGCAGCCTTTCAGTGCATGGGATGATGCCCAACCAACGGAGCCACACCAGCCAGGGCTTGTTTACTGCTTCATTCCCAGGGTCCAGAACAGTACCTGGTACATAGTAAGTGCTCAGTCAAAATGAGTAGAAGCAATGAATGTCTGAACGCCACACTCCTTCCCGCCACCCCTGCTATACAACTCAGAGTGCCTGGGCCAATATCTGCCACACATGGTCCCTTCTCTGCACCAGCAGGAACCGGGGAAGTCCAAGGAGCGCCCCCCTTCCCCAAACCAGCAGCAGTTTCCATTGTCCACGTGATAATCCCAAAGCTGCTTTAGGGGGAAGATGCAGGAACTTCACACACACACACCCTGATCTTCCCTGAAAAATCTGGGATGATGGACTGTTAGCTGCAGGAGGAGGAAGTGGGACAGGATGACGCAAAAGGCCAAGCAACCTGGCAGCCACACGAAACTGTAGCCAGTTGACAGGACAATGGCATGAACAAAAGCCGCTGCTTCCGGGAAAGGCTGCCAGGCAATGTGACACACAGGAGAGCACAAGGGAGTGCAGGAATGGCTGGTGCGCTGGCAGGTCACTGCACCGCCCAGGAAGCCCATTCATCACCGAGCGAGTGGGGCCCACAGACACTCCCCAACTACACACATCGGGGAAGACCAAAGCAGGGCAAGCAAGTGCCTACGGGTCCCCTTGGAAACAAATGCAAGAAAATAAAACCTGTGGGTAGAAGCAGGTGTCTAGGTGTAGGCAGAGTTGCCAGGGAATTTTGTTAATGGAGGGTCTGTTTATCCCCAAAGCTGTGGCTCATGGGGCTTTTGTTAAGTTGGGCTCATGGCCTGGGCTATGGGCAGAGCAAGGCTGTTAGAAACCTGTGCTCAAGTCACAGCTGACCCTCCAAGCTGCAGAGGCCACAGACCTGATGACACTATCCTACTTAGCTTTGTGGTCTCAGGCAAGTCATCCATTAAAGGAGTATGTGGGTGAAAAGAGGGTTTATCAGCTCTGCTAACCTAACAGGGTTACTGGGAGAATAAAAAAGATGGGGCAAGTGGAAGAGCCTTGAGAACCGTAAATAAAGCATGGAGTGCATGCAGGAAGGCATGAGGGGGTAGCTGTGTCCCTCCTCCCCCCCGGGGGCCGTGCACAGGAAGCAACAGCAAACCACCTGGGGGTGGCCTTTGGTTACCTGTGGAAACCAAGTGGCTTTCATGACACACCCCTCTTCTGCAGGACCTTGGGGTCCTTCTGAGAATCCCATTTAAGGCCCCTTAATGAACAACCTTGTGGCCGCCCAGAGACACACAGTTCGCTTGGATTATTCTGAACGATTACTTTAGGCAGATGAATTTATAGTCAGTTCATAATCGCATGGCATCACCCGTTGTGTAAAATTCATGCAAATTTAATCCTTAAATAACACTAAAAGATAGGCATCGTCATACCCATTTACAGGCTCTGAGAGTTCCCAACGTCACAGCCAATTCAGAAACAGTCTTGGAGTCCAGGCCTCTGACTGCAGGTTAGATTAGTGCCCGCTATGTAGACACGACTCTCTCTCCTTCCAGGGTCCCCTCCTCCCCTTCTTTTATAGGGCCTTTGGTTTGAGGTTTAGTTTTGCTATTTGCATTGCTCAACCACCTTCCCTGACAAATCTAAGCAGAACTCTCGTTCTAAAGAAGACAGCCTGGAACAGAGAATTCTCCCTGGAAAAGCTAATATTCCCACAGCTGAGCCTGAGCAGCTCCTCAGTGGTGCTTGTCCACTGGGGCACTGAGCACGGTTCCTTACATGGCATGGCCCACACATGTCCTGAGGACCCACCATCCGGAGTAAGGCAGACATAACTATTCCAACATCTACAGCCACCTGAGAAGGTGGTTATGGTACATCTCCTGGATATGAGAGGAGAGACACTCTCTCCTTAACCCAAGTACAGTTCACTTACCTCCTTGTGGAGAGCTCGTGCCTGGATTCTGAATTCTAGAAAACAAAAGGAAAAGAACTTTAGTTTATAATAAAGATTAAAGTGCTCTCTGATTTTTAAATGACACTTCACATATTACCAATCAAGTTCACATCCATTACCACATTTAATCCTTATAATATCTTATAACCTTGTGAGGTATTATTCCCACTTTAAAGATGGGGAAAACTGAGGCTTAAAAGTGCATAGATAATTTGTCCAAGGTCATAAGGCTAATACATGGTAGAGATGGAACAAAGGCTTGGTTTTTCTATCTACAAGTTTAAGACTTCACCTATGGCAACAATTTTTTTTTACCACTCATGAATAAAAGATTAATTAATAGTAAATTAAAAGGTTAATTAGAGTTTCTAATGGGAACCCTTTAAATTTCTTGTAACATTATTATCTCTTCTTCACCTAATCAACCCTCACCACAATCCTCTGACCCAATATGTAGCAGGCGATGTGTGAAGACTGATGTTAGGTATTGGGACTCATCAATCTGCTTGAGGTTAGGAGCACGGCACTGCCTCAGGCTGTCCCGTTTAGAGAGTCCTGGCCTGGCTAGTGTTGCTTCACTGATGAATATACACAGAGCAGCACTAATTGGAGCCCAGAGGAATTTAAGAATCAGTGTAAATCACAGTTCCCACTTTAATGGAATTTACAATTGGTAGGAAGATGAGATTTGTTATGAAATCTTTGAAGGGCAATGTACAAAACAGAATAGAATATAGTGCCCACTATCCTTAATACATAGTCCAAGAAGGCTTCATGAAGGAAGTAGGCCTTGAGTGGGCCTTCAGAATGGATAGAACTTGGAGGGGGAGGAAGGAGAAAGGGTTTCCATTCCGGTGGCGGATGAAGTACCAGCAGCAGGTAGGGTGTGGGGATGCGTGGTTCCCAGCACCATTCCCACCCCGACTCCCAGGTTCTGGTGGTTCTGCAACCAATTCCTGGGCCCTAGTAAAGCCAGGTGTTAACGCATCTCTAATGTAATAGCATCTTTGTACCTGCTATTTCCTCTTCTGGAAAGTATCTCCCTCCTTTGCTTCCTTGTTCCCTATCTCTCATGCCCCATCTACCTGCAAACACCTGTCAGTTCAATCTCACTTCTGCCATGTAAAGCACCCCTACAGTACTTCCTCATGATGGTGTGTTCCTAAGCCTGCGTCCTCTGCCACATCAGGACCCTGGTTAACTTTTGCACAGTCATTTGTTGAATAAACACAAATGAAAGATGGAAATGCGGATTAACTGAATGAATGAATCCGCAAAAAGAGAGTCCTGCTATAGGACATATGAGCTGACACTTAGAACCCATGATGCCCCGGGCCATTAGATGTATTATGGCTAATAAATCTGAGCAGAAGTAATGATTCTTTAATGAATGAATGACTGATGGAGTGACTGAGTTTTCTATATAACATGATGAAACCTATCATCACTCTTCAGCTAACTTGATTTTTTAGTTTAATCTTCTTTCCTTAAACTCCGTGAGGCTGAGACCTGAGGATCAGTAGGAGTTAACCCAGGGAAAGGTGCAAAGCACACACTGTACAGGACTTGGAGGCAAGAGAGGGTGAGGGTCTGGCAACAGCTACCAGGTGATGGGCAGAGTCTGGTAGAATGAGAGGACACTGGAGAAGTGAGCAGGAGACAGGCCATGAAGGGACTTAAGCAGTTCCCAGAGGACAGTGGGACACAATTAGACCTTTAAGTGAGGTGTGTTACATGTAGGACTATCATTATTTTTTGCTTAAAGAAAGAGGGCCTGACTGGAATGTGGAGATGGAGCAAGGCAGAGCAAGACTCAGAAGCCAGCAGAGTTTTAAAGATGCTGCAGAAACTTGGGTATGAGATGGTGGGGGCTGAACTCAGGGTATGGTCTATGGGGATGGAGACACGAAGAGAGATTTAAGAGTGCTGAGGGGGGAGAATGGACAAGACTTAGTGACAGCCAGGACTGGCACATGGCTGATGGTGCTGGTGATGGGACTAGAGGAGGAGTCAGGATGAGAATGCCAAGGCTTGGGACACTGAGTGGGTCCCAACTGAGTTGAGGACATCTGGGGAAGAGACACCATGGGCTGAGAGAGGGAAAATAATGAGTTATTTCCAGAAATTTTACTATATATAAGCTTTGTTCTAAGAGTCTAAATTATATTATACATACATACATATAGGTATATTATGTTTTTTCTTTTCTTTAAAAGTTAAATTCTTTATTGTTTAAAGTATTACATGTCTCCTTTTTCCCCCATTGGCTCTCCCCCAGCCCCTCCCCCCCCCCTAC
>NW_005357346.1:1842620-1848234 GCF_000412655.1 Myotis brandtii | reverse complement strand
TGCATGCATACAAGTCCTTTGGTTGATCTCTTACCCCCCACCGCCACCCTCCCCTGCAGTCTCTCTGAGGTTTGAAGGTCTGTTCAATGCTTCTATATCTCTGGATCTATTTTTGTTCATCAGTTTATTATGCTTTTTCAATTAATATAACAATATCTTCTCATGTTATTATAGACTCTTCATAAACACTATTTCTAAGGGACAAGCTGTCAAAAAATATGCAAAGTGTTGGAAAACATGAGTCAGATAAGTTGTCTGAAGAGGATTTCCCATGCCATACAACGTGCAAGAGCAGGTCAACGGGGCCATGAACAGCACCTTCCCGCAGAGGCCTGTTCTCGCATGTTGAGTGATACAGAGAACCTGTAAAGAGCCTACAGCTGTACCCAGGAGGCTCCAGGAGACCAGCCAGGATGTGGCCTTGGACACAGATAAATAGCTTACAAAAGGTGCAAGGGAGCCTGA
Organism: Myotis brandtii; assembly: GCF_000412655.1. Classification (NCBI taxonomy): domain Eukaryota; kingdom Metazoa; phylum Chordata; class Mammalia; order Chiroptera; family Vespertilionidae; genus Myotis; species Myotis brandtii. The sequence goes on along the minus strand of NW_005357346.1, from coordinate 1,847,769 downwards.
GGGCAGTCTTGGCCTCAGGGGACATTGGTACGTGAGGAAGATCTGTGACTATGCAGGAGGTCTGAAGAAAAGGTCCTCAACCAGCTGGTGTTAGAACTGTAGGGCAATACAATCCTTAACAGCCATTTGTAAGCTTCCCACTACAGGAGAACAAAAGGCCAGGAAAAACTTGCTGGACACCAGGAGTCAGACCATACAAGGAACAGAAACTGTCCTAAAGGGACCTGATCGCACACCTGCATTCCCTCCACATTCCAAGCCCACCAGCTCAGCTCCCAAACCCACTGGCGACACCTTTCCCACCAGTGACTGCCTATGATGATGAAACTCCGGCTCTGGGTGCTGCCATCAACCCAATGTCCCCTTGGCTGGTGCTGTGCAGCCCTTCCCCTTGGATAGCCCATCCCCATCCTCTTCCCTTAAATAAATTAAATTTTTCTTTATCCACCATCTGAGATGGCTATTTAGCCTGCCCGCGCACCACCATGCTAACCTTCCATGTTCACCTTTCAGCTGGGAAGAGAAAATGAGACTGTGTCTCTGAAAGTATTTGTAATCACAAAAGATGAATACAAACTCATTATTATCTACGCTCAAAACCATCAATTTAAAACTAATGGAAGTTTTCCTAACATTCACCTATAAAGCAACAGGGGTGGGAAGGAGACTTTACTACATCCTCCCTTGTATCTTTTGAATCATTCAACAATAACTTAAAAATTATTTAAATCTAAGCAAACAAAGTCTCCCTTATTCATTAACAGTAGCGATGGAGAAACAAATCAGATCACCAGAATTTTTTCACTTGTCCAGAAAGAAATCATAAAAACAAAGGCAATGACTACATCTCCCAGGAGCTTTACGCATTTGAAAAGCATGACGCCCATTCCTAGACATTAAAGGATCACATGCTGAGTCAAAAGAAAGTGAGCCAGAGTGGCTTTCGGGGCAAAGTAATGGCATCAATGTACAGGACTTACATTCACGTTGGGTTAAATTTCTTCAAGCCTGTTTTTCCCACCTGTAAAATAGACATAACACAACCTACCTCGAAGAATCATCATGAGACCTAAATGGGTAACTTCTGTGAAGGCAGCGAGCACCAGAGACCTGCAACTCTATGCATGTCTATTTGTTGAATCTTATAGACACCTACTTTTCATGTGCATCCACAGGGACGCTTTCAACCACAAGAAAAACCTGACTACAGCGTCTGAGATAAATAGGGGCTTATTTTTCTCGCTATATAATAAGAAGTCTCTGGAAACGAGCAGTCCTGGCCAGGATAGGGTGACTAGATAGGACCCAGGTTTGCCCAGGATCATTCTTGTTTTAGCTATAAAAGCACTGCATTTCAGGAAACCCCCTCAGTCTCCCAGAAACCCCTCAGTCTCGAGTAAACCAAGAGGTTGGCCAGCCTAGTAATAACAATCAACAATGATACCATCAAGAACCAAGATACTTTCTTTTTTCACTTGGCCATTCTGTTTCTTATTGCCTCATGGTGGCAAGATGGCTATCACATCCCCAGGCGTCATGTCTGCATTCCAGGTAGGAAGTAAAGGGAAGGGCAAAAGGGTCAAAGTCTTTCTCTTAAAGAGGTTTACCTTTTATTCTGAGGAAAAAAACCTTTCCTCGAAGACCTGTACTTACATCGCATTGGCCAGAACTGTTTCACGAGGCAACCCCTCGCTATAAGAGCAGCTGGGAAAACTGAGTATTTGTTTCCACCTCCCCAGTTGAAGAAGGCCAGAGGAGAAGGTGATGAAAGGCTTTTGAGTGGTCAATCCACAGTGTCTGGCACACCCCTTCCCTCGTGATTGCACCCAACAGTGTTGAACACCTGCCACGTGACAGGCACTGTGGTCAGATCTGCAAAGGAAAGAATGAAGAAGAAGACACGATCCCCATGCCAAGTAAGCTCATAGTCTGGTGCAGGCTGACACACGACAGAGGTGACTATGTCAGAAGGCAGCCATGAGAGAGTGGGGAGCGCTGTGCTGGCGAATCTTGCCCAAGATGCAGGTGGGAATGACAGGGTTGGTGGAATGAACATGATGCACCTTCCAAGTAAGGAGAAACTCAAGATGCAAGGATAGGGCTTGGCAACAAGAAAGCTCCAGAAAAAAGAGCCAGTGGGTGTGAGAAGGAATGTGTGTATAGGGGTGAGTACCTCTCATCTCTGAAGATGACCTGGCTTTGGGGGCCTTGGGTCATTGCTATGTATGGCATTAGGGAGCCATTTAGACACTGGTGTATGCACAGGAGGTCTGAGTGACCATGGAGCGATTCCAAGCCGCCCTGGAGAAGAGAAGACCACACCAGTGTCTGTCTGAGGATCCTACTGGGAGCCCAAGTCTCACCTTACCCTGTTTCCTATCCTTTTGGCCTCTGAAGCAACCCCCTAACCCACCCACTTTCACTTCCCAGCTTCTCAATGGCTGGATCTACCTCCAGGCCAGCCTGCCAGCCTCGGAGCCAGGCAGTGCATAGGCTGCGGCCTCCCTTGCCAATGAGGGCCTGTGCCTGATGCCAGCAACCTGCCCACTTCCTGGGCAAGCGGCCGCATGCCCTACCTCGCCCCACTGATACTGGCGCAGGACACAGTACAGCTCCTGCCTTAATCTGCGGTCAGGCTGCAGCTGGGCCACGGAGCAGATCTGTAACTGTCCTTCACATGCCTTAGGTTTTCCCACGGAAGCATCAGAAAATAAACCCCACAAAGTGTGTGTGTGGGTATTCCCAGGTAGATGGGCAGGAAGTGAGGATGAGAGGTTAGGTAAACTGCCATATTACCCAGCTGGGTAGTGGTAGAGGTGGGATACAAACCTGGGTTGGATTTATGGCCCCTGCGTTCCCCATTGTTCCAAACCATTTCTCTACACACAGCTGAGCTCTCTCCCCACAACCCCTTTGCCCTGCAAGCTTGTCTGTGCCCAGACCCCTGGCTCTGATGGCATCCTCTGGTCTTGATTGCCAGAGATTATGGTAAAGATTCGTTTATTCCTTCACTCAACAAATATTTGAGTATCCCCTGTAGGCCAGGCACCAGAGCTTGCTCCGTCCTCAGGGCACATGGCGGAGCTCCCCAGGGCCAGCTCAGACCAGCCCGTGGCGCAGCTGGACCCCTCCCCATCACCTCTGTGCATAAATGATCTGCTCTGGCCTTGCTTCTTGACCTTTCTTACTGGACCTGTTTGCGGTCTAGGTCTGGCATGGTCACCTGTGAGCCTTTTCCCATTATGACATCTCAACTAGTTACTGCTGTCGTCAAAGTGAGGTGGTCAGAGCATGCGAAAGAACTGAAACAGCCACCACACCCATTGGATTCTTGGGAAACAATACGGTGAAAGTGGAGATTAAGTGAGGACAGTTTTTTGGGTGGGGGAGGAGCTGTCAACTATCACACCTTCCACACTGAGTGGGGGTGCCATGAAGGTACAAGAAACTGAGCCTTGGAGGGTAAAATGACCAACCCAAGTTTATACAACATTACTGCGTTTTTTCTATTTGTGAAAGTAATACATAATACATGTTCATTGTGGAAAACTGGAAGTACAACAAATATAAAGAAAATTGGGAAATACCAAAGGCATAAAGAAAAAAATAAAAACACTCTGTGATACCATTACCCAGAGATGATAAGCACTGTTAACACTGTGTGTTTGCCTCTAGAATCTCTTTCCTATGCACACATGTGGATTTATTCTGTACATTCTATGTTGTGTCCATCTTTTATCACTTAACAGTAACTGATACCATTCCCCCCTTGACACTAAGTGTTTTATGAAAACATTATTTTAAGAGGCTGCATAGTATTCCATTGTATGGGATGCCATAATTATTTGACCTACACTATTAGCTATTTGGTTGTTCCCTACCCCCTCATTTTTGTCCTATTAAATAATACTGAGATGAACATGTTTGTACATAAATATCTGTGCACATATCTGATTTTTGGGGGGTGGTGCTGAATTCTGAAGGACACAGTGTGACAAACCATGTTGGCATGGTCTGTCTCTATGCCCAGAAAGGAGGGTGGGGGGCACTAGTTACCACCAGGCTTCCAGGGCAGGGGCTTTGGGGGTATCCAAAGGAGAAGATGCTGAAGCAGGCGGCACGGGCGCCTCAAAGCTTCACTTCTCTCATGGTTTTTCTTTGACATGCTTTATTACTCAGAACTCTTTACTTCAGAAATCTGCTGAAACCAGCTCAGACCCATGAAAGAAATGGAGATAAGAATGTCAAGCAGGAACCTAGCCAGTCCTCAGAGAGGGTCTAGGAGAGAGGAACACTATCCGCGCTTCCTCTTTTCTCTCTTCTCCTCAGCTCCTGTGGGGCAGTGGGCCTCAAACCTGAGAGTGCATCTGAATGAAACATCTACAGAGATCATTCAAACACCAGTTGTTGGGAAGCCGTCCTTACGTTTCTGACTGAGCAGGTTAGAGGCAGAATAGAGAATTTGCATTTCTTTTCTCTCTCTCTCTCTCTCTCTCTCTCTCTGAATCCTCACTTAAGGATATTTTTTCCCCATTGCTTTTTTATTTATTATTATTTTAAATACATTTTTATTGATTTCAGAAAGGTAGAGGGAGAGATAGAAACATCAATGATGAATCATTGATCAGCTGCCTTCTGCAAGCCCCACACTGAGGATGGAGCCTGCAACCCGGGCATGTACTCTTGACTGGAATTGAACCCGGGACCTTTCAGTTCGAAGGCTGACGCTCTATCCACTGAGCCAAACCGGCTAGGGCTCCCCCATTGAATTTTAGAGAGAGTGAAAGGGAGAAAGTGAGAAACATCGATGTGTTGCCCCCCAATCAGGCTGAGATCAAACCTGCAACCCTGTTAGGAACCCTTAACCGGAAATCGAACATGAGACACTTTGGTGAGTGGGCCAACGCTCTAACCACTAAGCACCTCCGGCCAGGGTGCATTTCTTTTTTAAAAAATTTTATTAAATATATTTGGGTGGCATCCTATATAATAAAAGAGAAACATGGTAATTAGCCGTACGGCTGCTACCCTTCCCATTGGCTAATCAGTGAGTATATGCAAATTAACTGACAACCAAGATGGCGGCCGGCAGCCATGCACTGAAGCGAACAGGGAGGCTTGCTTGCTCCAGTGACTGGCGGACTCCAAC
>NW_005357346.1:1819653-1841216 GCF_000412655.1 Myotis brandtii | reverse complement strand
CGAGTGCACAAATTTTTGTGCACCGGGCCTCTAGTCTATATATATAAAACCCTAATATGCAAATAGACCAAACAGCAGAACAACTGAACAACCGGTCACTATGACATGTGCTGACCACAAGGGGGCGTGCGTGGACCATGGTGGGCATCGGCAGAAGGCAGAGCGTGGAACATGGCAGACATTGCCCATGGTGGGATGGTGGAGGTGAGCGGGGGCACCAGATCAAGGTGGGGCACCGGTCACTGTCATTGGGGTGAGCCTCTGGTGGTTACTGAAAATTCTTTGCTCCCGTGTGCTGCGGTCCTGCCGGGCACTCGCACCTGCTGCCAGCACCAGCCCCACTTGCACCCGCTGCCAGCACTGGAACTGCCGCTCACACCCTCTGCTGGTGCCTAGCGCCGGTCCTGATCACTCGGCGCAGGCAGCAGGTACAAGCGGTGGCTGCCGACCCGATCGTCCCTGAGGGCTTCTCCACCTCCCCCTGCTCCTGAGGGGTGATCGGGGCAGCAGCCGCTGCTCACACCCACTGACGGTGCTGGCCCTGCTCACACCAACTGCTGGCACCAGCCCCAATCGCTCCGTGCCAGCAGGTGGTGCAAGCGGGGCCGGTGCTGGCAATGCATGGGAGTGGCAGCAGCAGGAACGGTGCTGCTAGCAGACAGGGGACTGGGGGCCACGGTGGAAGGGGCCAGGCAGGGGGCGCAGAGGATGGGCCGAGACCCGCCCCTGTACCCATTGCAGCCTCGTGGCCCACAGTTCAAGGTGCACGAATTCATGCACTGGGCCCCTAATTGGTTAATAAAAGGATACAGGTTTCGAGTGTTTAATTCTGTAATACATCATCTGTATATTGCATTGTGTGTTTACCTCCCAAAGTCAAATCTCCTTCCCTCACCATATATTTGTCCCCTTTACCCTCAACTGTCTCCCCCCACCCCGCTTTCCCTCTGGTAACCCACACTGTTGTCTGTGTCTATGAGTTTGCATGTCTAGTGCATTCCCAGATGATGCTGATGCTGCTGGCCCAGGGACCACACTTTGAGAACCTCTACCTGAGGACAATGTGGCCACTAGGCAGGCAACCTCCAAGATTACCACCATACTCTGGTTTCGGGTGAACCCTACCCTCTCTGTGATCCTGCCTGGTGGCCCCAAAGCCCGATACGACCACCTCTGTCAGAAAGAGACCTTCCCTGAGAGGATTAGACCCAAGAAGGGGATGAGGGCATGAGCCCTCTTCCCCCAGGTTCTCTCTCCCCCTGGCCTTTTTTGGAGAACTAGCTCAGTCAATCCTCAGACAGCTCTCTCTCAGCCACACCTCCTTTCCTCGGGCTGAAACCTGGATGCTGGGCAGTGGTTAAGGGGTCTCTGCCTCTCAGGCCACTCACTCTGAAGCGCTCCTGCGTTCCCAGTCCCCATCAAGCGGAATTGCTGAGAAAATGGGGTGGTGAGGGCGCTCCACAGGATATGTTTGTATTTGGAGAAGTTTGACACGTATGCTAAAGTGTTATACAAATTTCTGGAGTTAATTAAAAGGAAATCACGTGGAATGGCCACCAAACACTGAATCAAAAAAGTAGCTTCGACAGAAAAATGAGTCCATGGTGGGAATGCAGACTGGTGCAGTCACTGTGGAGAACAGTATGCAGTTTCCTCAAAAAATTAAAAATGGAACTTCCATTTGATCCAGTAATCCTACTTCTAGGAATATATCCCAAGAAACCAGAAACACCAGTCAGAAAGGTTATATGCACCCCTATGTTCATAGCAGCACAGTTTACAAAAGCTAAGATTTGGAAACTGCCTAAGTGCCCATCAGCAGATGAGTGGATTAGAAAACTGTGGTACATCTACACAATAGAATACTATGCTGCTGTAAAAAAAAAAAAAAAAGGAATTCTTACCATGTGCAACAGCATGGATGGAACTGGAGAGCATTATGCTAAGCGAAATAAGCCAGTCGGAGAAAGATAAATATCACATGATCTCATTCGTTTGTGGAATATAATGAACAACATAAACTGATGAACAAAAATAGAACCAGAGTCATAGAAGCATCGAACAGACTGTCCAACCTATGAGGTAAGGGGGGGGGGGAGGGGGTAAGAGATCAACCAAAGGACTTGTATGCATGCATATGAGCATAACCAATGGACACAGACAGTAGGGGGTGAGGGCATGTGCGGGGGGTGGGAGTGACTGGGGAGAGGTCAATGGGGGAAAAAGGAGACTCATGTAATACCTTAAACAATAAAAAATTTAAATTTTAAAAAATTATGTGGAAAAAAAAAGAATCTGTGGGTTGACTTAAAAAAGAATTCCAGCATTTCCCCACCCCCTATATTTGAAAAGTGCCTTTCCTGGTCCCCCTGTATAATTTTCTAAAAGACCTTGGTTTCCATTTTCAAAATAAGTTTTACATTTTTAAGGGCAACTCATACCAAGTAACCAGAAACTGGCCTTGGCTTGGAGAAGCTTCCAGTTCTCATAAACATGCAATCACTAGTTCCTTTCAGGATGATGAATGCTATTGATTGGCTCAGATCAGCTTGTGACCTGGCAGTGGTATTAAACATTGGCTAGAAAGCATCTCCTTATGAATTTTTCATTGGCTTGCGTGTCTGCAGAGCCTCCCCAAGTGCTCACTCTCCCTCCTCTCCGTGTCTCAGGACTGATGATGCCACTCTGCAGGGCCACGTTATTGGATCAGAGTGATTAGTTTTACGGCCCGATTCTCTGGGTCAAATCCAATTTCTCCAGGTACAGCAGGCTTACGAGTAGTCACGTGCTTTCTGTTTTGCGATGGCATCACAGGATTGCTAGCAGATGCAGTAAACTGAAGTCATTTCCCATTAACCGTATTCCTCATGACACTACGACAAAATGCCGCTCTGCACTTGCATTCCCGAGCATTTTGCAGGAGAAAGAGGCTTTCAGCAGCTCAAGTAAAAGCTGACTAAGAGGCAACTCTGGAGAAGCACTGCGTCAGCCTTAGCTCACGATTCTCATAACACCCTCGAGAGAGGAGCAACATTATTCCCCCTTCACAGGGTAAACACTGAAGATCTGAGAAATCTGGTGATTTCTCGGAATTCAGTATTGTGGATTTATCAAGCTCACACTGAAGTAGGGGGGAAGGTGAAACCCCAGGACTCCAGACTTGATCCAGTGGCCAGAGAAAACCTATAAGTCACCTTTCAGAGACCAGGGAAAGCTTTGCTAAGAGCAAACTTGTCTCCGCCACACCTCCACTGGATCTTATATTCCAGGTCTGGACTATATGAGAAATGCAAGTTCGCTGTCTAGAAACAGGGCTCTCCTCCCCATTAACATTTTTATCCAGGTGAGTGGAGTTAAAGAAACTTCAAGCACCAATTTGGGGAGAAAATAAATAACATAGGCCGGCAGTAAAGGGGGTAGGGTAGAGGGTTGAAGGAATAGCCGCGTGTGAATATGAGCTTTCTCTCTCATGCATGACCCTCTGCCTGGACCTGCTTCCTCTCTAAGACATGGAGATTCTGTAAGAAACCGTAACACATGGTGAGTGAGAGCTCTGAGGCGCTACACAATGGTTGACTACTGCCAAATATTTTGTTGTACACTTAAAAGTGGAAGAAAGAAAAAAAAATAAGGGAATCTAGATTCCACTTGGGAATGGTTGCCAATTTGACCAAGTCCACAGCAACCTGCCTACCTGAGCCATGAGCCTATAATTGCCAGAAGCAATGATGCCAAAAGATATCTTACTTTGTATTCATCTCCAGGGTGCTTATCAGCATAACACCAGCAATTTTTAACCGGTGTGCCACAAGAATTTTTAAAACATGCAATACTTGACTATTTAGTCAGGGGCACTGACCTCTTTCCCCTTAGATTATCAAATAAAAAAATGACAACAGCCAACACAACAATAGTCACACAGTGTGAATGAATTAATATTATACCTATTTTTGGTCAGATCAGTAATATATTTACATATATCTGTGTGTGTGCTGCAAAATTTTAGTAATTGGTCTATGTGTGTCATGAGATGAAAAAGGTTGACAATTGCTGGCATAACACAATTGTGAGATTACTCTTGAGTCTTTGATATAAGTTGTTAGGTAAGACTGAAGACCAGAGCAAACACACACCTAACAAGTCCCTTCTCCAGAGGCCAGTTAAGATGATTATGCTGAGATGCCTAAGAAGACTATATTGTTTTTGTTCCTGGACATTCGATCTTTTCCTATATCCACCCTTGATTTTAAAAGTCCCAAATGATCCCAGAAAAATTCCAAAATTTCAAGCCAGATTGAATAGAGAAGTCATGTTGTAGATTTATCATAACACATTAGCCTGGGATAGTCAATGATTTCCTCCAGACAACAGCTGTTAGCATATCCATTTTGTGGATATTAACAACTCTTTGAATGACTAAATTCTTTGCCAATCTTTGATGATTATCTCATACCAATTTCACAAGCCCTCAGGGCTTGCCCAAAAATTTGTATTTATTGATAAATTTTCAAACAAAGATGTATAAAGTATTGCATTAAATTCAAGGATAGTCACTCTGGAATAGCAAAGGTAAAAGGAACTCCCATCTGTCCTCTAAATTCCTGCCTAGATCCTCAGTCCTCAGTCTCCTGGGACATCTCTGCTCCCCACTATTTTAGCCTGAGGAAACAGCTCTTTGTGGAACATTATAGTCACTTCCTTACAACCATGCTTTCCTGGAGCACTGGAAGCCTTGTTTCTCCTGTATCTTTAGACGTTCCTTAGAGGAATAAACAAGCCAATAGTGTCCCCTGAGAGAGCTCACTAGTCAAGCCCACAGCCTTTAACATCTTTTAACTCAGAAGGGATCCTAGAGGTCATTCTGCTTAACCCCAATATTAAAAATGAAGTGGCTCTTAAGAAAAGGGCCTGATATCAGTGGTATGAAGAAGGATAAAGTCCAGGCAACTTCTCTGAAACTATAACTGTGAGGATGGGGGCTAAATGGCAGGAGAGGAGCTTGGAGTTACGTGGGTCTTGGAGGGGCATGGTCCCTGGTCTCATGACGAAGATGACAGGGCATCTGGGGAGGCTGTTTTCATCTGCCTTGCAGTCTGTGGGTGAAAGAGTGGGTTGATTCTGATGACTGTTTCTTGAATTCTGTCCTCACTAATGATGACTATGGTGAGCTCTTCCTTCCTTCTATTCCAAAAAGGTGAGTCACTCAGCACAGCCTGGTCTTGAGTTGGACCTTCACATGAATATCGTAGCTTGTGAGCATTTATTTATTTATTTTGGTGAAAAAGTTTTTCCTAACCAGTGGTGTGATTATGACACAGAAGCGTATTTCTGCTTTCAGCTCAGAGAATTATTGGGGGAGAAATAAAAAACAAGCAGAATTTTTTTCTTCAGGCTTTAAGGAGGGGCAGCTGCCTCCATGTCGGTAAATAGCTTTCAGGATCACCTTTGTAATTTCATGTACCCCTAAGCTCTCCATGTCCATTGCAGTCAGGAGGGGATTTCACTTGCCCACAGGAAGGCAGTCCTCACTCGTGTTGCCTTCAAGTGTGTCCAACAGGTTAAAGATTGCTTTCTCTTCCCCAAGCCGACTCATTAAAACCAACCTCCAGATTCAGTTTAGGGATACCCCCCTCATTATTTCAGCTTAGAAACCATCAGTAGCTCATCCCACCATTAAGCCGAGAGCTTACCCACCCCCCGATTCATTCCCTAACCAGATCCCAGTGCCAGACACAGAACAGGGGGCAGCGAACCAAGTCCATTACTTCTGGCTCTGCTCTTTGTGTGGTTCTTTGCTGCTTTGTATGTCGTTTCTGCCAACCTGCTGCCTATTGCTGTCCCTTATATTTATACTTCTGCACCTTCTTCCACAGAATCCAGTCCATGCTGCTACTTCAGGAGGACGTCAGCCATTATCTGTTGACTGACAACAGTTGTTTGTACGAAAAATAATACAATAATTAATAAATAATAATATAAGAATAAACTCTGTTTTGTGTACTCACAACTGTAAGTCTACTTTTGTCCCACCCTGTATATCAAGGGATGCTATGTGACAGATAAACTGAACTGGTATGTAGTTTGCAAACTTTGGGCAAGCTATTCACTTACTGGTGGGGTGTCTACAGAGAAAGTAGTCAAACAACTCTACTTTTCTCTCTCCTCCTTCCCTTTCTCAACAAATTTCTTGAGAGAGTAATCTGTATCTACCCCCTTCATCTCACACCTTGTCCATTTAAATCTAACTTAATATCCCACAATCCTTCCACTCATATGCAAACTCTGAAATTCTCACTCTAACAGCCAGATGTAAAATCTTTTCTTGAATTCTGTCCTCACTAACCTTCCTAAAGAATTTGATGCAACTGTTAACTACCTTCTGGGAAATCTCCTTCCCTCACCTTTGGAGAGACTGGAATATAGTTTGCCTCCCAACTCTGACTGGCTGATTTCTGTCTCTTCATTGGCTCCTCTCATGCCACACTGACAACACAGGTGTCCCAAGATCTGTCCTCAACTCAATTTCTCTTCCTTTTCTACACCTCCTTTCTGGTGATCTCAAGTACTCCTGCTGTTTGAATTAGCACCTCTGTACAGATGCTCCCCGGTCTTCTCATTACAGATGCTAAATATTACGTATTTACTAAATACATGTTACTAGAAACAATTTTCTAGTAGTTTCACATATGTACATTTTTTCTTTCCAACATGATTATAAAGTCTTCAAGAGAGCAGGGACCATATTTTCTACAACTATAAATACAGGAGGAGTGTAAATATTAGCAGAATAAACAAGAGATAAGTTATGCTTTTTCATAGGAAACATAATATCACATTAAAATCCATAGTCATTTTGCAATCTAAGATTGTCATATATTAACACTAAGAGAAAAAAAAACTAGCAAGTTTATTAACAACCATAACATTCTTTAGCTATTTTTTCTTTACCTTTACTAAATAACTAGTGCTGCTCTATAAGAAATTTATCACTTTTTTTATACTTATTTTGTAACTGACCTCATTGAAATCCACAATTAGTCCTTTTTAAAAAATTATTCTGGTAGATAATCATTATCTATAAAGATAATTGTCTCTACTTTAAAATAGTTATATCTTTCTTTTTTTAAAAAATATATTTTATTGATTTTTTACAGAGAGGAAGGGAGAGGGATAGAGAGTTAGATACATCGATGAGAGAGAAACATCGATCAGCTGCCTCCTGCACACCCCCCAACTGGGGATGTGCCCGAAACCAAGGTACATGCCCTTGACCGGAATCGAACCTGGGACCCTTCAGTCCGCAGGCCGACCCTCTATCCACTGAGCCAAACCAGTCAGGACCATATCTTTCTTTTTCTTATCTTATTGCATTGATTGAAACTTCCAGATCAATATTTAAAAACAATGAAAACAATGGGCCTCTTGTTTTTATTGTGGTTTTTTTTTCTACAAAGAATAGTCAATTTTGCTGTTAAGGTCGATATTTTTATTTTCAGAAGTGTTTGTCTACCCTAAATCACTGCATTTAACCTTTTCATATTAAAATGTTTAAATAATCCTCACCTTAGGATATGTTTTATTGAGTTAGAGAGCGAGAGAAAGAGAGAGAGATGTGAAAAACACTGATTGGTTGTCTTCCATATGTGCCCTGACCAGGGATCAAATCCCACAACCTTTTTGGTGCATGGGATGATGCTCCAGTCAACTGAACCACCAGACAAGGGCTATCTTAAAATTTTATTTGTGCCCTTATCCGATTGCTCTCTCAGACTGAGCTATATAACCTAAGTGGAGTGGAGATTTGGTAATTGTTCAGTGATATGATGAATTATAGACAGCCACACCAGATGATGTAAATCATGAGTCATTTGGCCCATCTTTATTGATAAATTATCAAGAGAATTAATGACCATGTATTATTAGCCTTTTTACCATTTAGAAATAAACTTTCTGGAATAAAGGTGACAAAATATGAAAACACTAGTGAATTCTTCTATTCTCATGGGACTTTTATTCTAGAGAAGGTAAACAGTCCATTAACAAATAGGTGAGCAAAATATTTTTAGATATTCATTAAGTGCTAGGAAGACAATAAGGTGATGTATTAAAGAGTGACCAATAGGGATGGGTTATTTCAGCCAAGGAAGATAGATCTTTGAACAGAGACCTAAGTAACAATAAGGAACAAGCTATGTAAAATGACAGAGAGAACATTGCAAGCAGAAGAAATAGCAATTGCAAAGATCCTAAGGTGAGAATGATCTTGGTATTTTGCAAGAACTGAGAGAAGGCTGAAGAGTAGCAAATAGAAGGAGAACAAAAGGATATGAGTTTGGAGTGATAGGAGGACCTGATGATGGTAGAGAATCTGAATTACATGTACTCATGGAAGTAACTCTTTTTTAAATTTTTTTTTATTGATTTCAGAGAGAGAGGGAGAGATTGAAACATCCACCATAAGAGAGGATCGTGGATCGGCTGCCTCCTACACACCCCGTACCATCAATGATGAGAGAGAATCATTGATCAGTGGCCTCCTGTATACCCCCTACTAGGGATCGAGCCTGCAACCCAGGCATGTGCCCTTGACTGGAATCGAACACTGGACCCTTCAGTCCGCAGGCTGACGCTCTATCCACTGAGCCAAACCAGCTAGGGTAGAAATAACTCTTAAGGATGAGGAGAATAATACACTTGCCATGATAAAATATTTACTCTTAGAAGATTTACAATGTAAATTATAAACACATAAACTTAGCTCAAATCTTAAGTAGGAAATAAGTCTAAATAAGGCTAACAAGCTCTTTGCATTCAATTCCCCATCACCATTCCCATGTACTTATTATTTTTTTTTTTTTGTCACCCTGAATAGCAATAAAGGTCTTGGAATGATAACATGTGTTCCTGGGAGCAAAACTTCCTTATGCAACAGATTGAGAGCCAAAATCATTTTGGCAGTTTAGGCAGTTCAGAGAGACACATCATCCTAACCAATTAGCTATGGGCTTTCTGAAGCTGAGTAATCAATCACACCATCTATACTAGTTGCAACATTAATGGAAAGTTAAACAAAACCACATGACTTAGTTCCTTTCTTTGTACTCTTATTTGGAGAGAAAAACAAGTAAATGAAACACTTTTAGCGCCCACTAGAGTCATCCAAAAATAAAGTACGTAACAAATGGGTCTGGGTGAGTCAGGGTGGTCACTCTCCATGTGTCTTGATTTAGACGATGGGGCTATTTTTGGTTTGTCATGACTAGCTGGCTGCTGTGGTCTCAGACCAGGCCCAGTACACTGGTCAAAGCAGTGCTTTGTCACACACACAAGCTTGCGGCAAAAAAACCTGGCAACTTTCTGCCCCTTTGTTGAAAGAAGAACACTGAATCCCAGTTGCGGCTAGATCCTGCTGCAATGGCCTCCAAAGGACTGCTCAAGCCTTTGTCATAGTAGAGTTATTAATTTTCATATAGTCATCGTCATGTTCTTAGAAAGAGCAGATCACCAGTGAGATCTTGGGTCATAATGGTTTTCATGGTGATTAGAATTAGAAAGAAGCAGGGACAAACTCCTCAACTCAAACATCACCAGATCATCACTCCCTATACACACACCCCCTACTAGGGTTTGAGCTTGCACAGGACCTGGAATAGAGTAACTCCTCAATAAAAGTCACCTGGCTATTTTTGTTACATGTATGAGCCCCCCTAATAGGTTTCTTTGGAAGTCTTTGGATCAGTTCTCAAAGACCAGTCCATGGAATTAGGTTGTCCATTATCACTGGTTTCCAGCAAAGTGAGAAACAAGTTTAAAAGTATTATTTATCACTTCTTGTTGATTGCCTTTACTCTGGTCTTTTTGTCTTCCTACCAGGTTCTTCTTAACATTTACATGGTCTTTCTTTTAGTAAAGAATGTTAGTAGTATATGGTAGTAGTTGTTATTTTAAATGTCCTGAATTGGCCCTGACCGGTTTGGCTCAGTGGATAGAGCGTCGGCCTGTGGACCAAAGGGTCCCGGGTTCTATTCCGGTCAAGGGCATGTACCTTGGTTGCGGGCACATCCCCAGTAGGGGGTGTGCAGGAGGCAGCTGATTGATGTTTCTCTCTCATCGATGTTTCTAACTCTCTATCCTTCTCCCTTCCTCTCTGTAAAAAATCAATAAAAAATTTAAATGTCCTGAATTGGCAAATTAAATGTTGTCATTTCAATGTCAATCCCATTAAAAAAATTTACTGAACCCTGAACACTAAATATGAGAACCCCTAGTCTGGATGTTTATAGCCTCTAGTTGTCTGACCTTTTTGGTCCTTACTATAGTATTTTAGGTGGATAAATGTTCACTTTGTAGCCTCTTCACCAATTTATATCCTTCTTCTATGCAATGTCTTATAACTGAAAGCTAGAAATGCAAGGGAAGGAGAGATGTGGTAAGGAAGCAGGAGTAAATATTAGCTATTCATAGTAATATTATCATTTTATAATAGTATTACAGAAGGACAGAAAATAAGGCCACATAAAACATACACATTTTTAGTGTTTTAAGTATGAAAGATTAGGAGGTTTTTCTAATAAGTGTATCAACTTGTGAATGATCTGTTTTCTAATAATATGAATATATTTTAAATATTAAATGCTTCTGTTCATACAACGTTTGCTGTCTTTAGTTTGCAAATATAAAAGGTGCTTTAGACAGTCTTTTTAAGAAATATTTAGAATGACAAAAGATCCCAAATAGCCAAAGAAATCCTGAGGAAAAAAGAAGAAAACTAGAGGTATTACAATCCCTGACTTCAAGTTATACCTCAAAGCTACATTAATCAAAACAGCATTGATTG
Organism: Myotis brandtii; assembly: GCF_000412655.1. NCBI lineage: Eukaryota > Metazoa > Chordata > Mammalia > Chiroptera > Vespertilionidae > Myotis > Myotis brandtii. The sequence continues at coordinate 1,830,379 of NW_005357346.1, read as the reverse complement.
GCAGAAAAATAGACACACAAACCAATAGAACAGAATTGAGAGCCCAAAATTAAACCCCCACACACATATAGACAACTAATTTTTGACAAGGTAGGCACAAAACATACAATGTAAAAAGGAAAACTTCTTCAATAAATGGTGGTGGAAAAATTGGAAAGCCACATGCAAAAGAATGAAACTAGACTGCTATCTGACATCATACACAAAAATTAACTCAAATGGATTAAAGACTAAATATAAAACCTGAAAAAATAAAATACATAGAAGAAAACATAGACACTAAAATTATGGACCTTGGTATCAGAGGAGTAACTGTGAACTTGACCCCAAAGGCAAGGGAAATAAAATAAAAAATAAATGAATAGAACTACATCAAACTAAAAATAAAAGAAACCATCAACAAAAGGAAAAGGCAACCAACCAAATGAGAGAAGATATTTGCAAATGATACCTCTGTTAAAGAGCTAATATCCAAAATATATAAAGAACTCAAATAACTCAACAACAAAATAACCCCAAACAATCCAATTAAAAAATAGGTAGAGGACCTGAACAGATACTTTTCCCAAGAAGACATACAGATGGCCAACAGATAAAAATAAAAAGATACTCAACTTCACTAGTTAGAAGGGAAATACAAATCAAAACCACAATGAGATACCATTTCACATGACTAGTATCAATAAGATAAATTATAAGTGTTGGACAGGATATGGAGAAAAGGGAACCCTTGTACACTGCCTGTGGGAATGTAAATTGATGAAGCCTCTATGGAAAGAAAAGCACTATCATATGACTCAGCAATCCCTCTTCTGGGTATCTATTTTGAAAAATTGAAAACACTTGTTTGTAAAGATATGTGTAGCCCTATAGTCATTGCAGCATTATTCAAAATAGCCAAGACATGGAAGCAAACTGTGTCCTTTGACTGATGATTGGATAAAGAAGATATGGTACATATATGTCCATTGTAATTACAATATATATATACCATGGACTACTACTCAGCCATAAAAAAAATGAAATATTGCCATTTGTGGCAATGTGGATGGATCTTGAAAGTATCATGCTAATAAGTCAAATGAAAAAGGACAAGATCTCTATGATTTCACTCATACAGAAAGCAACAAATGAACAAATAAAATAAATTCACAGACACAGACAACAGTATGGTGGATACCAGAGAGAAAAGGGGTGACGGGAAAATTAAGAGGCTAAAGGGGGTCTTATACATGGTGACAGGAGACTAGACTTTGGCTGGTAAGCACATAATGCAATATACAGATGATATATTATAAAATTGTACACCTGAAACATATATGTTATTAACCAATGTTATCTAAATAAATTTTTTTAAAAAAACCAAGAAAAAGAAAGAAATATTTAAAACAGGGCAAATATAGATTTTCTACAATTAAATCAGTCTAAATCATTGCTCAGATTATGCCTCAAGATATACTGTAGCTTGTGAGGAAGAATGTGAGAAAATTGCTTAAGCTGCCTCTGGCTCTATTTTTTTAAACTTGAAATAGTAAAATTTGTCACTAAAAACAGATTACAAACAATGGCCTTTTCTCCTGGGAGGGTAGTTGTCTGTGTATTTGAAGGTCATATAACTACCATACAATATCTATAATAAATAATTAAAGCCTAAGAAAAATTTGAATTAACGTAATGCCATTAATAACAGCTACCATTTATCCAGCATTGATTAAATACCAGGCATTATTCAAGGTGCTTTATGAACAGTGTCTGCTTTACTCCTTTTAGGAAGCCACTATTACTGCCTTCAATGGATAGTTCAGGATATTGGGGCTTTGGGGACAATTCCCCATGAGTTACAAATGTTGGGCGAGGAAGCCTCTTGGGAGACTGTGGACCTACCTGTTCCCATGGAGCAGTGCTGACCCTCTTGGAAACTCTGTGTTAACCAGGCTAGTGAGGGAAGCATTTCCCCCCTCTAATACCTAATAAGGCAGTATTTTCCTTTTTATGCCTGTAGGTCCTTATATAAAGCATTCTCAATTTCCCTTTGTGCTTTTGTCATTTGACTTTTGTTTCCTGTTTGGGGTTTTCTGCTCTTATCGCTCTGAGCCTTCGGTAACTGCCCTGACTCATTCCTCTTCTTGGTGGATTTGACCTATGTTCCAGTTTTGATGCCTTTTCCTTCATGTTTCAATTCCTTACACAGTCTGTGTTTTGCAAGTGAAATTACTTTTTATGGATTCATCCCTTCTTTTCATTGAAGGTTTCCTAGTTTTTCTATATTCTTTTGATATGTATATATAATTATCTTAAAGGAGTTTCCTTTGGAGGCCTCTAGGTTAGAAGTCAAAAAGAATTTTCTGATTTAAGTGCTGTAAAGTATTAGAGCATTTTATGAAGAAGGATTATAAATGCCTATAGGTTTTATTTTTATTTAAAAAAAATAAACACTGACAGAAGAGGGATGGCGAGATTTGTCATCTTGCTGGAATGGAGAGAGAAAGAAGAGAGAAGAGAGAAGAGAGGAGAGAGGAGAGAGGAGAGAGAAGAGAGAAGAGAGAGAAGGAGAAATTGATGGCCTCCACTCATGGCCTTTTAGTTGGAGAATTCTGGACTATTTGTGTGATTTCAGTAACTAGAATAATAGAGCTCAGAAAGAGAAATTATCACAACATTAGATATTCTGTTAGATAAATTTTTTTTTCTTTAGAAACAAGGACATTATTCTACCCAGTGTGCTTTTAATCCTTATTATTGGGAGTCCAGATTGCAAATGGTTTAATGAACTGGCCATGGCAGCGTAGTATATGAAAGCAAATACTGGACTGGGAGCAGGAGACCTAGGCCTAGTCTTGGTTTTGCTAGTAACTAGCTGTATAACCTCAGGCAAGAAGTCCGTTTCCTTACTTGTGCAATGAGCTGAAAGGATTAGGGGACCTGCCACAAAATCTTTTCATACTTTACAGTTCTCAGTACAACAGTTTTCACCTTTCCTGTTAAAACTTGGAAGATTCTCATTATGAAAAGAAAGTTCTCTGGGGTAAGGAAGACTATCCGTAACTCCAGCCTTTCCATAGTTAGATCTTGGTAAATAACACTTTCCACTTCTCCATATATGGTATCAGCTATTTTCTAAAGAATGGTAAAATTTGGTTGTAATGTACCCTCATGACTGTGATTTTATATGAATCAAATGCCTTAGAGGTTATCTGAACTACACTTACAGAAAGTGATGCATTTGGGTTTGTTTTATTGTTGTAATTCAGTAATTTTACCACGTAACCTGAAATATTAGATTCCAAAAGTCTGTCTTTGAAAGCACACACAACTTGAAAACAGTTTTTGTGGCTGAAAAGATAATATAGAAAAGATAATATAGATTCCAATGTTCAGAAGAAACCAAGTGCTGGAGGGAAACTTCTCTGACCCCAGCATTTAGAAAGCTACAGTTGTTTTCTAAAAGATATAACTAAGGGGGAAGACCTAAGACCCCATATTTCCAGATAACTGAGTCGTTGCAGGATTTTCAAGATGGGAGGGGTCTTGATCATTCAGTTTAAACTTCTATTCAGCACAGGCAATCCCTCCCAACCTTCTTGCCAACTTGTCATCCATCCTCTGCTTTCACATGTCCTGTGACAGGGAGCATACTATCTCATAATGTAAATCATTCCATTGAAAGTCAGCTTTATTCATTAACAAATTCTTCTGTTAATCCACCTTTAGCTAGATTTGAATAGAAGTCGCTCTTAGCCACAAGTTATAGGATACACTTTTTCATTGTTGTGGTGTCCCAGGCAAGAGTATAAATGGACTCTATATGTCTAAATATGTAAAAGTTATAAATCCAGCTAACAAAGAGTAAAATAAGACATGTTCTATATTCCTACCTTGACAAATACACCATAACATCTGTATGGTCTGAATTGTGCTCCCCCCAAATTCCTATGTTGAAGCCCTGACCTCCAATATTCAACTGTAGCTGGAGATAAGGCCTTGAAAGAGGCAATTAAAGTTAAATAAGGTCAAAAGGGTAGGTCTCTTATCAGATAGGACTGGTTTCCTAATAAGAGGAAGAGTCACCAGATCTATCTCCATGTCACAGAGGAAATGCCATGTGAGGACAGTGAGAACGTGACTGTATGCAAGTCAGGAAGAGAGGCCTCACCACAAACCAACCCTGTGGCACCATAATCTTGGACTTCCAGCCTCCAGAATTGTGAGAAAAATAAATGCCTGTTGTTTAAGCCATCCAGTCTGGTATCTTGTTACGCAGCCCAAGCTGACTAATAAAACACACAATTTGAAAAATAGGTGAGGCCCTGGCCTGGTAGCTCAGTTTGCTGGAGCGTAGTCCTAATATGCTAAAGTTTCAGGTTCAATCCTGGGTCAGGGTAAATACAAGAATCAACAAATACTAGTAATGCATAAATAAGCAGAACAACAAATTAACCTCTCTCTCAAATCAATCAACAAAAAATAATAAAAATAGGTGAAAGCTGTGGTTTTTATATGAGCAAAATATGAAAGACAATAGAATTTCCTTATTATTGGATATGTCTAAGTATTCTGTTAATGAGCTGACCATGCTGGATGAGTAATAAAGACTCATAATTCATAAATACTATGTGATTGCTTTAATTTCAGTGAAATCTCTAGGTGTGTTGTTATAATCACTATTTGCACACAATTTATGTTCTATTGGCAGTAATTATATTAAGGATTAAAAATGGAATGTAATTATATTAAATGAGTACATATTTTCATCAAAAAGTTATTTTTTCCTAATACAAAAAAAATCATTTAAGTGAAAAAAAAACATAAATTATAATTGATACCACTTTTAAAACAAGTTATTTAAATTTGAGTTTTGCTTTTTCTTAAACATTTAATTAAATATTGGTTTAATAAAAATAAAACTATTCACAATCTATCATTCAATGTCCATCTTGTTACTAATGTAGAGTTGCTATCATTCCTAATGAACATCATGTCTCAGTCTATCTATATACAAAGAGCAAAATGAATTACTTAATATTGTAGCATGTTCCTCAACTGCTATGTGCAACTGCTCAGAATACCATGCTAATTCATGAATGCCTCTGTAACCATGCATTGGAGCACAAAGAGAAGCAAGATATTCATTCCTAACAATACTAGGAAAGGGTACTTTTTTAATGCAAGAATCAATTGCATTCATGGTAGCTGAGAAGAAGGGTTTGACAAGTGAATTTGACCAGTCTTTCACCTAGGTGCTTCTTCCACTTAAAACCTCCCTTTACCCAAAGCAATGACTCTGATGCTGGTGGCAGTGTGATTCACAAAACTTCATAGCAAAGAGATGTGATGAGGTGTTCCCCTGGGATTTGAATTGTGTTGGTCACTAGAGCAGATGTTTAGGGTTACAAGCTGTGTTCTTTAGTACAGTGCGTGTGTTTGCAGGGCCCCCCGAAGCCCAGGAACCAGGGCAGAGGCCCTTCTCACCTGGGACTAAGGGTGGGACTGCCATTTTATTTAATTCAAAACCTGTAAATAGCATATACTACATTTTTCAGCCAACTCTATATTTGGATTATTAACTTTGTGTTTTAGAGTTGTCTTAGGATATGAGTACCATGTTGAGGTTCAGAATTTTTTCTTATAATTGAGGGGATTTCATTTAAGTGCAAAACACATTTTGTACACCAAAGCAAAAAGAATAAAGAATGAACCTTACATTGTGCAACCAGAACTGAGCCACTGTGATTGCATCATATTGCCCATGCAAGTCTTTGTTTCACCCCACTTCCATTTATCTCTGAGCTACATTTGCCCAAAAACTGGAAGTTCAAGTCCAAAGGCAGAGCGAAGACAATCTAGGATCTGCCCTCTCACCCCCTAAAAGAAAACCTATGAGCTTTATACTTGGCAACTACCTTTTTTCCTACTTTAATATCATTTTCTTCACATGAAGAAAATAAAATAAGTTGTACTGCAGATACTGACTCTCGTGACTCTTCAAAGACTCCTTTTATTTCCTTTCTCTTAAAAGGGACATAAGAACTAAATTAATACCTGCCCGTGATTTATGCAAAAGAATAAAAAAAAAAGAGTAAAAATCTTTTCCTTACTCTATTCCCAACTCCTAGTAACATTTACCAGAGTCAACAACTGTTAACATTTTCTTGTATAGCTTTCCAGAATTTTTAAAAATGTTTTATTGATTTTTTTTTTTAGAGACGTCCCCCACCCCACACCACCCCCCAGGGGATCGGGCCCACAATCCAGGTATGTGCCCTGCCCAGGAATCAAACTGGTGGCCTCTTGGTTTCTTGGTTGATACTCAACTGCTGAGCTACACCAGCCAGGCTTTCCAGAAATTTTTTAGGCATATACAAGGACAGACTTTTTTTAAAAAACCCAAAAACATTAATGGCCCTAACTGGTTTGGCACAGTGGATAGAGCGTCGATCTGCGGACTGAAACGTCCCAGGTTTGATTCCGGTCAAGGGCATGTACCTTGGTTGTGGGCACATCCCCAGTAGGAGGTATGCAGGAGGCAGCTGATCAATGTTTCTCTCTCATCGATGTTTCTAACTCTCTATCCCTCTCCCTTTCTCTCTGTAAAAAATCAATAAAACACATTTCTTTAAAAAATCTAAAAAAACAACAAAAAACCATTAATGGAATTATGCCATACATGCTCATCTGTATTTTTTTTAAATATGTTTTCGTTGACTTTATAGAGGAAGAGAAAGGGGGAGAGAGATAGAGGCATCAACAATAAGAGAAGCATTCATTGGCTGCCTCCTGCCTGCCCCACACCTGGGATGGAGCCCGCAACCCCGGCATGTGCCCCGACCGGGAATCGAACCGTGACCTCCTGTTTCATAGGTGGACGCTCAACCACTGAGCTACGCCGGCCGGGCTCATCTGTATTTTTAAAAACACAATTTATCTTGAAGCTATTTCAGTTTCACCACACATAGAACAAGCTTACCCCCTTAAGTTCTTTAAAAATTAATTAAATGAGGTAATCCTATATAATAAAAGTCTAATATACAAATCAACCGAACTGAGGAATGACCGGCCGCTATGATGCACACTGACCACCAGGGGGCAGACGCTCAATGCAAGAGCTGCCCCCTGGTGATCAGTGTGCTCTCACAGGGGGAGCGCCGCTCAGCCAGGAGCCCCGAGCCAGGCTCTTGGCTGGTGAGCACAGCGGCAGTGGCAGGAGCCTCTCCCGCCTCTGCGGCAGCGCTAAGGATGGCCAACTGACGGCTTAGGCCCACTCCCTGAGGTCTAAGCCATCAGTTGGACATCCCCCGAGGGCTCCCGGACTGCGAGAGGGCGCAGGCCGGGCTGAGGGACCCCCTGAGTGCATGAATTTTGTGCTCCAGGCCACTAGTTATATATAATTATTAGCACCAGATTTGGGGTATACCGGGCTCTCAAAAGATGTTAGTTTCTTCCTACCTTTCATTAATAGAAGAATCACATGGATTTATGATTGTGATTCTAGAGGATTCTATTATTCTTTTCATGAGTAAAGAAAGTAATTTTTTGTATTTATTTATAATGCTAATAATCCACTTTGATATTATACAATCCAATATATCAATATCAATGTTTTAAAACAGGATATAACAAAATGTTATTAGATTTTTTAAAATAAGGATTTGAATAGAAAAATCTTTATTATGACCATGATGTTGCTAATTTAAAAATATATATCTTAACCAGAAAATAATTTAAGTCTGTTGAAAATTTCAATGATTTAAACTTCCATAATATTACCATAAATTCTGCTTACATGATATGCTGAAAACTCTACATTTAATAGTCAAAGAATTACCAGCTAGCTTCATTACTTGATAGATTTGATTGCATTCTAAAACATAATTTTAGCTCAGTTTCTTTACAAGATAAAGAAATGACTGTTTTAAACAAAACTGGGTTTGAAAAAACACCATTAAGAACACAGGAAGGGGTAATTAAGTGATGTCTCCTCTTTAATACCCTCTGTTGTTATTTTACCAGACATACCCAAGTCAACCAAGCCAATATAAATCAGGAGGGGTAATGTAATTCCAAGCTCTGAAAACCCTGGAACAAATGTACTGTAAACAGGAAGAGCTCTCTTGCCTTGATTAAAGTAATATAATTGTGGCAGATGTCATTGTCAATAAAAAAAATACACACCTGATTTTTTTCTAATATAGAAGAGGAGCATATTTTTACTCTTGCCTTTAATAAAAGATACCCTTTATGTGTATTATGTTTGGTAAATTAACTTAATAGCTGTGCGACTTTAAGAAAACTCCTTAACCTTCCTGAGCCTATAAAGTGAAAATAATCATCCATTCAGCATAGGATTGTAACAGGACTGGAATAATTTCATAAAGCACTGAGTACAGGGCCTGGTGCATAGTGCTCAATAAATGGAAGTTATTATTTTTATAACAGAAGGCGCTATTTTGAGGGAAAAATCCCAATGAAACAGGGCCTACAGGTGTATTCTGGTGAGGAGAGTGGTATGACGGTGAGTAGGAATTGTCAAAGCTTACCCTAGCCAACAGCAGTGTCCCTTGTTCTTCTCTTCTAGACTTCTTTTCATGAAAGCTATTTTCTGTGTTTCATCATTCTCATGTAACTCTTTGGGAAAATTCAGCTGAACTTTCAAAAACTTTCTAAAATCTTAATTAAAATCTTGTTAAAAATCTTCCAAATCCACATCGCTCTTTCTTGACTTAAACATAGTGGATATCAAAGTGTGGACCTTCTGAAAGTATCACTGTAATGTACCACACACATATTTATTTTCAAAACTAATTCTCTGATAAAAACTTATTTTGTTATCATTAACCTTTCATAAAATTGAGTGTGGCATCAATTCTCGTTTGCTAAGAGTTCTGGTTTCAAAGCTTTACTGTAAAAATCCCCCTCTGACAATGGTAACTTCTAAGAAAGGGAGTAACTATACTCTTCATTTTGTATCCTTAAATCTTCTCTCTGTGCAGAAACTGATTCTATTTCAAATGTAAACATTCCACTTAGCAACCAGTCTTAAATATTCACAGAATCAGCAGAGTTTCTGAAATTATTATTATAAGTGAACTAGCCAACTGTTTTGTGACAAGAATCTAATGCCAATTTATGGATAGCAGTTACAGCCTTGAGGGCTGGGCAAAGTTCCACCATCTGGAATCTAAAAGTACAGCACACTACTTAGATCCCCAAATAATTTATAGTTTGGTTGTTGGTTTTTTCCCCTTTGGTTTCTTCCTCATAGGTGGTGGTGGTGGTGGTGGTAATGGGGGAGGAGTTAGGGTGGGCTTGGAAAAGAAGGAAACTGTCCCTTAGCACAGCTCCATAGGTATGCATCTCCATCCTTAACTATAAAAAACTCTCCCTTCCCAAAATGTACAATCTGGTTTTGGTAACCCACATGTATTCACAAAACAAAACACTACAAAAAAAAAATGTAGCTCTTACTACATGTTAACACTATTCCAGGTGCCAGAGATACAAAGATAAAGACACTAAACGGGAGCCCCATGAGCTTAGTCTAGTGGGTGAAACTAACGCCTAAGCACACAATCACAACACGGAGAACAGTCACTGAGAGACAGATACAGTTGAGAGAGAGCAAGTACAACCTGGGGTCAGGCAAGACTTTACCAAAACCCTACAGGATGCAGGTGGCCTGTTCCAAGGTTAAGTATTTTTCAAGCAAAAACTCAATTTCCGGACTAAAATACCTTTATATCTGGATGTAAGATCTTATATGTTAAAGTTCTTATGCATCATACACACACACACACACAATAACCCAAAGGGAAATTAGCTCAGATTGAGAACATGATTCATCATCATTCACACCTGCACAATTTAAGGTCCTCACAAAATAGGGTTTACATTGAGGAAATTGATGTAGCAACTGTACATTAGAACAAAGAGACTTCTGTTGTTATATGAACAATATAAAACACTATACATGCTTTTGGATGTACTTGTTAGGCTGCAACTGTGAATCATTTTAAAACTGTTAAGATGGATTCTGAGTGAGGAAGAAAGCCCTAAAATGTGCAGTTTTCATATTTATATCTGAGAAAAATCTCCAATTTACATAGGCCAGTGTGGTATTTTTGAAAAACAAATGAAAACTACACATTTGGATTTACGGATGTGTTATTCACTCATCTCATCATCCCCAAAGCTACCTTTATCCCACAACTAACTTTCCACTATTTCTTTCTAAGAAAAGGTCAGAGGAAGTGTTTATTTTTTACAGGTTATAGCCTTCAGAGCCTTGAAACAGAAAATTTTAACAACCCAGCAATTAAAAAACGTGCTCATACTACCATTTGACATTCTCGGTTTATCTTTATATTTAACTCTCTTGTAACACCCGACACCCTTCCTCTAACAAGGTCAAAAGCTCCCCAAAGGATGTTGTATAAGCTTGTGAAACCTGAAGATGCCACACCAACAAGACCGCAGGTCGCAGGCATGGCAGCCCACTCTGCAGAGTCACAACTGCAGCTCACTTTACGCTGACAGAGCTTCTTGCCACAACTCTCCCCCTCTGCTCCGGCCCCCCGCCCCCCAGAACGGGAAAGGATGGGTTTCACAGGATGTCTGGCACTGTTGTCTTTAACACGAAGCTTTGTCCGGTTCCTGGACCGCCGCGGGCTCGGGATGGAGCACCTGGGTTTTGTAGCATCAGCGCTGGCTCCTCCGCCGGTGACTTCAGCCC
>NW_005357346.1:1819090-1819317 GCF_000412655.1 Myotis brandtii | reverse complement strand
CCACCGAGGACTGGGCCCCGACGGGCTCGGTCCACCCGTCCGCCGGAGCCCTCGTGGAAACCGACTCCGGTTCTGACTTCAGCCCACACCTCACTCGGCCCACCAGGGAACTTTCCAGAACCCTGGCCCTCCCTGGGAAGTCCCGACTCGCGGCCCAGGGGGAACCTTGGTTGGTTCATTGCGCGGCTCCAGAGCAGGCGAGCTCCGGGCGGGCGGGCGCGCGGAGG
>NW_005357346.1:1812302-1818815 GCF_000412655.1 Myotis brandtii | reverse complement strand
ACCCCGCCCCCCGTCGTTGAGGACGCGCTGACGTCAGCCGCTTCCCCGAAGGGTGACGTCAGCGCGGCTCGGGGAGGCCGGGAGGCTACCCTGGACTGTTCACGGAGTCTCGATCCTTAAAGGGGCCGGGCCTCGGACAATGGAAGATCTGGGGAGATGACTCCACTCGCCCATCTGTAGAGTCGAAGCCCATCTTATATCCCTTCGTCCTGAGAAGTGCTGACTCTTGAGATGGTGATGAGCAAAGAATAGCAACTGAACGTAACTGGAGGCTCCCTGAAACCCCAGAACCTCTTCCTGGAAGCCCTCCTTGATTAACCAGAGTTTGATGCTGACCAAAAAGTCAGAAAGTTTTCTGTGGCCTTTGACTCCCTCCCTCTCCCCATATGCTTACACTTCTGCTGGTAGAGAAAGGCTGTGGTTTGAATGTTAATACAATCCATCAACTTGGGCCAACTTGGGCCAACTTGGCCCTTTTATCACTGTTTCTGACTGTGTCTAAACCCTGTCACCAGTAGTGTGGCCTGAAACCAGTTATTTAAATCTCTTGGTGTGAACTGGTCTCCAAACCGGCCTCCTATGCTAATGTTGCCCGTGGGCACTTCCAGAAGCACTGATCATTCAGCATTATCAAAGCCTCACAGGAAACTAACAATTTACTGAGGCTTACTATAGGCAGGTATTTTCATTATCCTCCCTCCCCCATCATTTAATACTCGTATCTCTGGGGTGTTATCTATCGTCCCCATTTTACTGATGAGGAAAGAAATCGAGGCACACAAGTTAAGTATGTTTCCCGAGGTTCCACAGCTAAGGAATGGCAAACTGGAAGTCATTCCAGATCAGTTGGACTCAGAGTCTATGTTTGTGGTGATCAAGGTGGGCTATAAAATGTATGTCTTATTCTGGATACACTGAGTCCCCTAGAACTAGCTTTTTCTCTTTTAACACAAGCCCAGTGCCTATATATAAATAACCCACTCTATGCCAGAAGATTCCCAGAGAAGGGGGCCCAGGCCTCAGGGTAAGGCATATGAGAAGGTGCTCATTCCCAGGGGTGCTCCTCCTGCACTTGCCCCACCCTGAGAACAAGTGCCTCCTTGAGGTTGGCACCATAGACACCTCACTCACTTCACTCTAGCCCCAGCCCTGCCAGGCCTGCCCTTGACTCTGTGTTTCTCTGTTGAAACTAGAGGCCATCCTGCTTACAGCATCCTCACCTGGCACACCAGTGGCCAGCTCTATCGAAATGCAGAAGAAATACATTGTTTCACCTCCACCTTTATCCCCTCTCTATAAAGCAGTAGAAAATTTCTGGTTATACAGCATGTTCATGCCAAAAACAACTTAGAGACAACAACAGCTTCTCAAAGTTTTGAGCAAAACGATGGTGCTTGAGTCATGGAAATGAGCCAAGTGGGTGAGCTGCTGCCATGCTATCTTCTGACAATCATCCTTGGCTGAGAGTCACAGCCCCATCCTCAGACTACACATGCCAGGACTGCCAGGAGCACCTTCCTCCCCCAGCTCACCCCTTGGAAGTCTTTAAAACTGACCCCTCTTCCCTCCTACCCAGGCTCCAGCCACCACCAAGCTCTGCCCTTTGTGTCCCCTGCTCCTGTCCCCTCTATCATGCTGATGGAGTCACTGCCACTGCTCTTCCTGTTCTGACAGGTTTTCTGGAGCCTGTGACCAAACACCTTGTGTGTGTTCCCACCACAGCCTTGGGAGGAAATGAAGAAAACCACAGGCAACTTCAGCTATAGGGGCAGTGGCTTCTTCCTCAGTATTGGGGTTAGACACACAGACGTGGAAGCTTAGATTATCACAGTCCCTGTTATATAGCTAAGGGACTAAGGCCCAGGTGAGGTACCTTCAAGACAATCATCACAGCCCCTATTTTATAGCTAAGGAACTAAGGCCCAGGTGAGGTGACCTGCTCAGGGTCACATGGCCAGTTAGGTAGAGTCCTATTCACCTGACTTCCAGTCCACTCCCCCTTCCATGCATCGTATCTGTTATAAATTTCAGGTGGAACAATGCGCATGGTAAATTGTCACATGTCATATAGGTGATGGAAGGGAAGACAAGTGGTGACTTTAAGTAAATATAGAGATGAAGTCATAGGGAAGAACTGGATGACCCAATTTCCGAGGACCCCTGGCTGTTCCCACTTCCCCTTTCCTCTCTCTCCCTTCCAGTCTCAATACAGGTGAGGTGGCTATTCCTCCTCAGACCTGGGAACCATTTCCCATGGAATTACATGAGTTGGATTGCCATTTTTGAACCTTCAGTAATCCAGATCTTGTGTGTCATTTCGGGGTTTGATTTTTTATCTCCCAGCTTTTGCTTTCCATCATTCTCCTATGCCAGAAGTTCCATTAAATACCATTAAGAGCCATAAGTGTAACTGGCCACTAATGTGGAAGGATTGTGCTCTCCAGAAAACAGCTCCAGCAAAGCAAGGAGCAGGAATCCTGGGTCTGTTCCCAACCGTGCCAGTGACTCACTGGATGACACAGAGCAAAGTGGGGGGAGAGATGTGGGATGACACACACAGCAGCTGGCCTGACAGAGGTGGAAGGGTGATGGAGAGGCCATTCGGCAGGGTCCCCCAATAACTGCTGAGTGGTGGCCTGCTAGGTCAGCTCTGAGCTCTGTCCCACTTAAGTGCCTGCCTCCAATGGAGCCACCAAGATGGCCTGGGCTGGATTATAGCACTTACCCTTCATGACATACATTCTCATTGGTTAGGAATGCACCCTAGGCATTCCTAACTCCACTTTAATAACTTGTTATAGATCTGCCCTCCAGGAATTTATTTGAAACTTTCTTTAATCTATTTATATTTCAGCCTGTTCAGCCTTTTCATGGAACAAGTAGATTTACCATTTATGTAGAAGCATTTAGGTCCTAAAACACAGGAAAGTGCTGTAAGAGGGTTTCTAAATAATAATAATAATAATAATAATAATAACAACACAATGTTATATATAGTAGATATAATCCTGTATTATAATTCGATGGTAGTAATAATTCAGATGGTTTCACAGGCTTATTTTCAGTCTCTCACTATATCAATCTTTGTCTTTATCTCCATGTGCACACACATACACACACATACCGCATCAAGTATTTTTATTAATGGAATGGGGTGCTGTGATGGGCATAACTCTGCACACAAACTTTTATAAACACACTTCATGTCCTCCAAGGACTTACCATCTAGGACCAACATATAGTAGGTGCTCAATAAATACTTTGGTGGATGGATGGGGGTGGGGGGAAGAAAGCTATGTGGTCACTGCTGAGACGTATGACTGTACTTGGGGTTGGAGCAGAAACATGAGACTGTAGTTGGCATGGAGGGAGAAGGGAACGTCCTGATTTTATGGTAAATGGGTGAGCGAGCTTTCCACCTATAGGACTAGCTAGTTTCTAGGCTGCTGAAATAGTCAAGGGATGCCAAAGGGCCACCCCTGACAGCTGCTCTGTGGATGGCAGGAGTGAGGAGGCAGGTATGAGGGCCAGGAGTGAAGATGACCAGGCCCTGTGGTCATCTCGGTTTTCAATGTGAACCACACTAGAATGAACTTTTAAAAGCCAGGTGATTCAATAGGTGAATGGACAAATAAACCACGGTATATCCAAACAATGGGATATTTTTCAGCACTACAAAGAACTGGGCTATCAAGCCATGAAAAGACAAGGAGGAAACTTAAGCTAATCTGAAAAGGCTACATATTGTATGATCCCAACTATATGACATTCTGGAAAAGGCAAATTACGGAGATAGTAAAAGCATCAGTGGTTATAATGTTGTGGGGAGGGATGAAAAGGCAGAGCACAGAAGATTTTTAGGGCAGTGAAAATACTCTTTATGATAGTATCATGATGGATACATGTCATTATACATTTGCCCAAAACCACAGAATCTACAACACTGAGAGTGAGCCCTAATGTAAACTATGGATTTGGGGTGATGATTATGTGTCAATGTAAGTCCATCCTTGGTAAAAAAAGGTTCCACTCTGGTAGGGGATATTGATAGTGGAGAAGGCTGTACATGTGTGGGAGGAGGAGGGTCTGTGGGAAATCTCTGTTCCTTATGCTTCAATTTTGCTGCAAACCTTTAACCACTCTACAAATAAAGTCTATTAAAGAAATCCAGGTGAGCTGATTACACCTTTCTATACATAGATTAGGTGCACTGTGGACTCACAGAGACTCGAGTTGGACTCTGAGCCCCATCATAACCAGCTCTGTTACTTCAGAAAAGTTACTTAATGCCTCTGATCTCAGCTTCTAACTCCACAGGACGGTCATGCCTTCCTCAGAGTGTTTTGAAAATTAAGTGAAAAACTCTATGTAAAGAGTCAAACCCAGCGGTTCTCAACTTGTGGGTCGTTTGACCCCCAAAGGGGTCGCCTAAGACCATCCTGCATATCAGGTATTTACATTACGATTCATAACAGTAGCAAAATTACAGTTATGAAGTAGCAAAGAAAATAATTTTATGGTTGGGGGTCACAACATGAGGAACTGTATTTAAAGGGCCAGAAGGTTGAGAACCACTGGCAGTACTTGGGATATACAGCATGGTAGATATATACAAACCCCCTCCCCAATTCCTCCCTAGTTACTGTGATTATTAAACGTTCTGATGGCTAGTGGAGGAAAGCTGTCTTGGGTAAGTGACCTTCTACTGGGAAGGGAATCTGTGTGGGGGAGTGGGCATGTATGTCCTCAAATGCTCTCAGAGATGCTGGCTACAGAAGGTCAGACATGAACTTGAGCTCTAGGAGGCAGTGTCAAGCCCCTCACTCAGCTTTCTCCTGTGAAAAGGTCAGGATGATGGAAGGCTCTCATATTTAGATGATGGCTCGTAGGGAAGCCTCGGTGGGTTAGTCACCTATGTTATGACATCATATTCTCACTCAATATAGTAACAGCTGTTGGTTGCTTTAGGGGACATGGGCGGGGCCAACTTTTGTTGACCAACCATACCTCCAAGATAAATTGGATGGAACCAGCTGGGAAGACATGACAAGGAGAGAAATCCTCCTCTAAATAGGATATTCCACAAAAATTCTAAGGATTTTTGGCACCTCACCTCAAAATGTGAGTCTTGACTTTTCTTTAATCTTAGGGGTAAAGCTGGAAAATGTCCTGGGAGAAAGGTGTTTGGTCAGGAAGCCTTCAGCTGGGGGTATGTCCACCATGACAAGGGCCCCCACTGCCCTGTTGAGGGGTGGGGAGGAGAGAAGTTCTATGCACCAGCTACATGATGTCTACATGGCACCTAAAGAAGTGGTCCAAGGAGGAGGATTGAAAAGGCCTGGGGTTAGGGTGCTGCAGAATTTTGGGATGTATTAGGCATTTTGCCTCTCAGAGGTTTATAACAACTGGGGGCCAGATCAGCAGCCCATTGAGGCAATGGTGTCGTCTCAGCCTTTGAAATTAGCCAGGATGATGCCATAGTGTGAAGATACCACAGATCAGTGCTGTAGTTAATCTGGGGTATTGATCAGTCATATCATAATGGAAAGTCACTGGATTTAGTTAACCCCTTCCTTCCAGTGTATTATCCTCTGATGTCTCTGCCTCTTGTGGGGCCTTGTGTTTTGGAACAGAATGTTTTGAATGAACAGTGTGAGATACATCAGTTCTTCCTGTATATGAACTGGAATTAAGTCCAGAGTGACGAAGCAGAGGTTAGAGAAAAAGCCTGGGACCAGGGGTCAGGAGACCTACTTTGACAACTGGTCCTGCCACATTTCCAGCCATGTGACCTCGGGCAAGTCACTGCCTCTCTTTAGCTTTTGGTCACTCCTCTTATCTGTAAAAATATGTGAACTTATGGTCCTTCCAACCCTACGTGGCGCACTCCAGTCCTCTAAGTGTGGATTTGCTGTCCTCGTTGCAGAGTAGAAGGGACCTGGGATCTGGGTGTGAGGCTCTGCCACTCATCATGGCACCTTGCACAGGCACCCCTTCTCTGAACCTTAGTTTTCCCACTTTTTTATATGGGTTATTACCCACCATGGGTGAGATAATGAACCTGGAAGCCTTCTCGGAGGCACTGTGTAAAATGTGTATTTAAATGATGCCCTGAGTTCAGAAGGGAAAGTGGGGTACGATGAGCTGAAGAGGACAGTTTGGGGTTACCTACTGGCAGGTTGGACTGTGACCGGGGCTAGGAAGGTGAGGAGGTGGGGGTTGTGGTCAGCCCGGGGCATGAAAACCTCCAACTCCGTCCTGTTCAGTTCCTGGTCATTTCCCAGCAGTTCAGGGAGGGGAAACAATTGAGAGGTTGTGAGTGATACTGAGAACAGCTCAAGAGAGTTGCTGCAAACTCTTGCCTGAGTGGGCACGGAGCCAGAGCAAAGAGGGCGGTGAGGAGCCCAGACAGGGTCTGGAATCCGAGCAAACGAGCAGCCTCCCGTTTCGTTTCCTACGGATGCCCCGGGTAATATTCCTGCACCGTGCACCTCCCACGGGTGTGAAACCACG
>NW_005357346.1:1774818-1812285 GCF_000412655.1 Myotis brandtii | reverse complement strand
GGGGGGGGGGGGGGGGGGGGGGGGGGACAGCCCTGGAAATAACAGATCATAACTGTATATTGACCGGAGTGATCAGTCTCAACTCATCCCTTCGGGAAAATCACAGATTCTCCAGAGAAACTCTTTAAATTCCTGTGTGTTCTTCACGCAAATCAATGAACCTGGGGTTAGCGATTTTACTTTGACCCTCCCTTTCATGCTTCCCGGGAATGAAACTGACGACTCCTTTGAAGCTGTCCTTTGAGCCATGGGCCTGACTTTTCTTCCTCCCACCAAAAGGAGGTTCTGTTTTCGATTTTTTTTTTTTTTTTTTGAAGCCCAGGCACTGAGGGTGGAGAAGCTGGCAGGAGGCACAGCTGCCATAGGAGCGGCATGCTGACTTGCTGACTCATCTGACATTAACATCATTATGTTTCAGGAGTCAAAGTGATTTTCAAACTATGAGTAATGCGAGGAATTAGAGAGCATGTTTACAAGGCAGCGGGCCTTTCAGCACACTGGAGGAACAAGAAACACCCTCTCTCTCTGGGCTCTTCTTTGAAAAGAATCCCCACAGGGAAGGCAGGTGAACTCTGAGTCCCCTGAGGGGGGAATCCAGATCTAGCACCCTTACATGAATACCCGGATGTCTGATCATTTCATACGAGAAAAGCTTTTTTGTAGTCTTTGTTTTCATGTACGCAACTCTAGGGGAAGATGGATTTAAAGACTCCAGCAAATTATTTCTAAAAGCCGAGTTATTACCAGTATTAATAATTATAATAATAGTCTAAAGTTGTGTAGAGAACTGTCTTGCTTCTTCTAAGGCAGGGATGGAAACAAATCATTTTCCAGTTTTAAAGGTGGGGAGCAGAAGCTCATGGTGGGGTGTGGGTAGGGGGATAAGGGGGCGATGGGGGTAAATGCCTTTTTAAAGCTCTTTTGTGGAATTAGTAAAAGTTTGAGAGCCTTTGAGTACAATGAGTCAAGTATTTAGACCTCAGGAGAGAAAAGAGGGGCTCCTGTTTTTCCAGAGGAACAGGAAATACTAATAGCACTTGCTCAGCCTGCCTCCAAGGGAGATCCTTGAGCTCTGGGAAGGTAGGGACAGTGTCTGCCCACCACTCTACCCCCATGTCTAACTTAGACATGCCAGTAGTTAGTGCTCAGTACATATCTGCAGAATTAATGAATGAGATAAGAGCTTTGAGCACCAGAACACTACTCTTCTGTTCAGCTGGTTTTCTTGCCTTTAGTTCCCCCTGCCCAGGGCAGGATGGGGGTGCTTAGCAAGTGGGGCCACGCTTGGAGACACATCTATGGGAGGTACCAGCCCTAATAAGGAAAAGTAACTACTCATATCCTCAGAAACCAACTGCTAAAATCAGACAAAAGTACAACATTCAACTCAGAAACTCCTTTAGGAGGTCCATTCCGAAAGCATGGCAGCAATTGTAATTTGTTTATATGTTGGAGGTAAATCAGACCTGTCAGGCTCCATTTCACCTACTGATTCTTGAACTGAAATCACTGCCAGTGTAACGACAATAAAGTCAACTCGGTGTTTGGGCATTGTGGAGGCAGGTGAAGGACAACTAGTTAGACTGGATTAACCCTTAGAAAATAAAAGTTCTGCCCTAGCTAGTTTGGCTCACTGGATGGAGCATCGATCGGCCTGCGGACTGAAGGGTCGCAGGTTCAGTTCCGGTCAAGGGCATGTACCTTGGTTGCACGCACATCCCCAGTGGGGGGGGTTCAGGAGGTAGCTGATCGATGCTTCTCTCTCATCGATGTTTCTAACTCTCTATACCTCTCCCTTCCTCTCTGTAAAAAACCAATAAAATATTTTTTTTTTAAAAAGAAAATAAAAGTTCTGCCTTGGCCAGGGTGGCTCAGTTGGTCCGGTATGATCCTGTGAACCAACAGGTTGCTGGTTCAGTTCTCTGGGCACATATCCGGTAAAGGCTCAATCCCTGGTAGAGGGTGTACAGGGGGCAGCTGATCGATGTTTCACTCTCCCATCGATGCTTTTCTTCCTCTCCCTTCCTTGATCTCTAAAAAATCAATAAAAAATCTTTTTAAAAAGTTCCACTCTTTTTTAAAAAAATATATTTTTATTGATTTCAGAGAGGAAGGGAGAGGGATAGAGAGCTAGAAACATCAATGATGTTGCCTCCTGCATGCTCCCTACTGGTGAATTGAGCCCACAATCCCAGCATGGCCCCTTGACGGGAATCGAACCCGGGACCCTTCAGTTCACAGGCCGACGCTCTATCCTCTGAGCCAAACCAACTAGGACAAAAGTTCCACTGTTGATATGTGTTTACAGATACAAAAGAAAAGGAAAACTTGTCGAAATTTTAATTCTGCCCTTTTTCCATAGGAAAAACATCCCCATGATTTTATATGCTAGGACATATTTCTAAATTTTAATAAGGGCTTACAAGTATAGCTATAGCCTTTTCCAAAATCCCCTCTCTGCAACAGATCACTCTGTTTTCTTATTCTTTCCATTCCTGCTTTGGCTTCTCTGCCTCTTTCTCCTTTTCTCTCCTTTTTCCATCCCCAAGTTAACTCCTTCCTTCTGTTCTTGTTCTCATGTTGCTTGATCTCCCAGCATCCCTTCTCAACTTGTAAACTTTCTTATAGCATGGAGCAAAGAGTCATTCACATGGTAGTCAATAACGTTTTGAAAAATATATATATATAAAGTAATGAGCTGCCCTGGCTGGTTTGGCTCGCTGGATAGAGTGTCGGCCTGCAGACTGGAGGGTCCCAGGTTTGATTCCGGTCAAGGGCACATGCCCAGGTTGTGGGCTTGATCCCCAGTAGGGAGTGTGCAGGAGGCAGCCGATCAGTGATTCTCTCTCATCATCAATGTTTCTCTTTCTCCCTCTCCCTTCCTCTCTGAAATCAATAAAAATATATTTTTTTAAAAAGTCATGAGCTAATTATAAGATCTTTATAAATAAACTAGAGGTCCAATGCATGAAGGTCGTCCAGAAGGACATCCGGAAGGACGTCCAGCCAGTCGTTCCCCTGTTCAGCAGTCCGGTCTAATTAGCATATTATGCTTCTATTATTATAGGTTAGTAATAATTTTTAAGCTTCCAAGTTTAATCACACACAAGAATATTCCTGTTCACTTGAGAATGTCTTTGAGGAAGACATAAAAATTGACTTGATCAAATCTCATTCTTTGAGTACATGACCTTTGAATGTTCAATATTTATATCTGGGGGAAAAGGGGTGGCCCCCAGGGAAAGACACACCCTGAGAGCCCTAACCTTAACCTTCTGTAAACCACCTGGCTTGACTGATCTCTCCTCTCCCCACCCATTAATATCGTATTGTTAGGCTTACTTCAAGCAGTAAATTTAAGCCAGTACATTCATGGCTCATCAATCCAAAATGATTGTTAAAGAGAGTCGGGATTTGTGGTCCCATCCCAAACATCTGAGGATAATGCCAGGAAAGAAAGTGTGTGTGTTCCCAGGGCCTGTCACTTGGTGCTTCTGCCCTAGGCACACTCTCCATGCGGTGAGTCTAGGGTGGCGGCAGTGCTAGGGTTCTGAACCTCCACTTCCGTGATATAGAGCTGCAGGTCCAGACCAGTCTTGACTGCACATCCTCCACTCCATTGTTCCTGCAGGTACATGATGCTTGTCAGGCTAGGAAACCTCATTTGAGTTTGGCTGACACAGTCACTGCCCTGAGGCATCTCACGTAAAAAAGTTTCCTCATTTGCATCCTAATTTATTTTATAAATAATTTTATATTCATTTAATGATGTTATTAAGTTAGTAGCAGGTTGCTGAACATTTGAGATCCAAATGTTTAACACATATTCTAAAATAAACTTCAGCTGTTTAGAATTCTCAGAGAATAAACTCATTCTAATTTTTCCCTATATTCTCCTTTCCCCCCCTTCCTTCCTTCCCTTCCTTTATTTTTTTCTCTCTCCCACCATCTTTCCTTCCCTCCTGTCCTTCTTTCCTCTTTCTTCGTTTGTTGCTTTAAAATATATATATATATATATATTGATTTCAGAGAGGAAGGGAGTGGGAGAGAGACATAGAAACATCAGTGATGAGAGAGAATCATTAATCATCTGCCTCCTGCACACCCCCAACTGGGGATCCAGCCCAGAACCCGGGCATGTGCCCTGATTGGAATCGAACCACAACCTCCTGGTTCATAGGTTGACACTTAACCACTGAGCCACAATGGCTGGGCTGTTTGTTGCTTTTGATAGATGTCTTTCTATAAAATATATCTAAAAGAAGATTTTAAAAACTGGCTAAGGACTAGAGACTTTTTTATCATATGCATATTTTGACTTTCCATTTTTAATCATGTGCATATATACTTTTTCCCAACCAAAAAAAAGTTAATCAAACAGTGTTCTTCACACTTTCTGTTTTCGTGTTTTTAAAAGAGTATATTTTATTCCCTCCCCAATTCCAACATCAGCCTATTTCCTCCTCCTGGAACAGCTTCCAAAAGGAAATGAGGAAGAAGGAAAGGGAGACAGTGGACAGAAGCTAAATGCCTGTGTGCCCAGAGCAGGGATATAGGGGAATGGACGAGCCTACAGGATCAAATAAGGTTTTGGCTTTTTTTTCTTTTCCTCTTAAACTCAAGATGTAAACATCTTCTCACATTATTAAATATTCTACAGCATCATTTTTAATGGTTGTAAAAGTCTTAAGTTAATTTTCTATCTTGTACTGTAATTTATTTAATTAATTGTCTATGTTAAACATTTGGGTAATATCTTATTTGTCAATATTACAAATAGTGTTGCCATAAACTTTCTTGTAGCTTAATCTTTGTGCATAGCCATTCTTATTTACTTTAAATATCTCTTTTAAAATGAGAATAAGTATAAGTTTCAAAGGAAAATAAGTCAGAGTATACAAATCCTAGAGATTTTGACATATATATTGCTCCTTATATAACTTAAATTTAACATGAAGAAATTTCCACCTTTGCTTATTAATAAGTTTTATTTCCCATTTATGAATTTTCTGTTGGCATCTTAATATTTGTAACAATTTAGAACATTTTATGTAGATATCAAATATATAGACAAAGACGTCCTTGTCTAATATGGTTTTTTAAAAATAATAATCATTTTCTGGCTTGATATTTGCATTTTAATGTTAGTTATTTATATATTTTTTGAAACACAAAGGTTTTTAGATTAGAAGTTATCAAATGTATCAATATTTTCCTTTCTGAGGAAAAAGCTTTTCCATATAGAACTTTGAAAATATTTTATAAAATCATTTTAAAGGTAAAATTTACATATTTTAAATAGTTACAGTACAATGCACAAATTTCAAGTGCATCATTCAGTGAGTTGTGACAAATGCATAAACCCTAGACTTAGAAATTCAAAGGGTGGGATTTTTTTGAGTTGATGGTTGCACATATATAAAAATACACTAAAAACCACTGAATTGTAAACTTTAAAAGGATGAATTGTATGGAATATGAATTATATCTAAATAAAGTTGTGAAATATATTTATAGAGAAATTAACATCATCCCAGAAAGTTCCTGAGTGTCAATAAATACTTACTTCCACTCTCCCGCAGAAGCAATCAGAATTTTGGGGGTTTTTTTCACAATAGATTTGTTTTGCCTCTTTTAGAACTTTATATAATGGAATTATATGGAACCATACAAAATGACCTTTTTTGTGTAAAGTTTCTTTCTCTCAACATAACGTTTTAAAATTCATCTGTGTTGGTGTGTTTCAGGAGTTTCTTTTTGTTGTTAGAAGTAATATTTCATTGTCTATATTACAGTTTGTTTATCCCTTCCTCTATTGATGGACACCTGGGATCTTTCCAGTTTGGGTCATTATAAACATTCTTATACATGACCTTTTGTGGACATATGCTTTCATTTCTCTTGGGGAAATACCTAGGGTTGGAATTGCTGGGTCATAGAATAGATGTACGCTCAGATTTATAAGAAATTGCCAGACTTTATTTTAAAGTGGTTGTACCATTATACTCCAACAAAAATGCATGAGAGTTTCAGTTGCTCCATATATTCGCCAACATTTGCTATTGTCAGTCTTTTGTGATGTTAGCCATTCTGTTGAGGGTGCAGTGGTAGTGTATTGTAGCTTTAATTTTCATTTCCTTGATGACTAAAGTTATTTAAATTTTTTTTCATGTGCTTTTAGTGTTTTGTTTTATTTTAATAGTTTTGTATTTTATCTCTAATTGCATCTATTTATCAATCTAAAGTAATTTTGATTATTATTTGAAGTAAATCTCCAAATTTATATTTTTCCAAATACTCAATTCACCTAGCATAGTTTATTAAATAATAATTTTATTCCTACTAATTTATGATGCTTCCTTTATCATAGATTAAGTGGTTTCAAAATATCTATTGTGTGCAATTCATTTGTACATTTGTTCTTTGTCAGCTCCACACTATTTTATTGATATTTGCTTTTAAAAATTATATAATCTGGCAGGGCCATGGTCTCATCATTCCTTTTCAGGTTCAACATTTTCTTTGCTGTTCTTGCCTAATTATTCTTTCAGTAAACATTAGAATTATGTCTGAAAAGAATCTCATTAGGATTTTTATTGAAAGTATATTAAGCATTCAAATTAATTTAAAAAACACTAACATCTTTGCCATAGAATTTAATATTCAAATTTTCTTGTACATTTCTCAGTTATATTTTGTGATTTTAATAATGTGGATCCTTCACATTCTCATTAAAGCTATTCCAAAGCATTTAATAGGGGTTCTCAATGTCATCATTGTTAATTTTGCTATTGTAATTTGATATTTTTTTTTACTGTATTTTCTAACTGGATAGTATTTCTATATAGAACAGTATTGGCTTTTGTGTCTCTTTTGTATAATTAAAAGTTTTCTTGAACTCCCATATTAATTTCAAGTGAATTATTCTTTTGCATTTCGAGTTTAGTTATATTACACACAAATAATTTAAAATCTGTTCTCTCCCTTCTAATATTTATGTACCTTATTTTTATATGCATCCTATTTAAATGATCAGAACTTCCAGATCTACATGAAATAAAAATGGCAATAAACTACATCCCTGTCTTGTTCCTGATTTTAACAATATTGCTTTAATATTTCATTCTTCAGGATGGTGGACTGTTTGAAATAAATTCTTTTTGTTAAGAAGGAGTTTTAAATTTGTAATAATTTTTTGGTAGTGACTAGCTGTTGAATTTTTATGTCTTCTCTACATCTATTGAGAATCATTTGGATTTTCTTTTTTAGCCAGTGGATGTGATATATTGTACAATTAGATTTTTCAAATATTAATACACAAAACTTTGCATTCTAGGTTAAACCCTACTGGGATTATTTTTCTGATACTCTGTTATCTGTGTTTGAGTTTTCTTCTTTGTGTTCATAATTTAGGTAGTTTTATTATTTTCTTTGTTTTGAGTTATGTTTCAGGTTTTGACACCCAAATTATCTCTATAAAGTATATTAGATAAACTTTCCATATTTTTCAATGTTTTGATGTAATTATTGAGACATAGTAACTCCCTTCTCCTTAAGAGTTGAAAGATTTTTCCCTATAAAGTTTTTAGGCCTTGACAATTATTTTTCTAAAAGGAGTTCTTTCTTTCTTTTATCTCTCTAGTTTCTTTAGCTGTGATTAGTGTGTTAAGGTTTTATAATTCTAAGTTTGGTAATGCATATATTTCCAGAAGACTACCTATTTCATCTAGGTTTTCAAGTTTATAAGTTATAATATTGCAAGTATTGTCTTATATTTAAAAATTCTCCTTATTATCCATAGTTTTTCTTCTTTACTTTCTCTGAAATTCTATTTCATTAAAATTTTAAAAGAAGCTCTTGAATTAGTTCTATAAATTTTCCTATATTTTAATTCATTTAGGTTCATTTTTCTTTTATTCTTCTTTCTCTTGATTCCCTAGGGATTTTATTGTTGTTGTTTTTATAAATCCTTGAGTTGAATACTTTCATATTTCCTTTCCGTGAAAATAATGAAAATATAAAGACTGTAATTCCATCAAAATATACTTGATAATATTTCATAATTTTTGTTCTATTTTAATTATACCCTAACTGCTATGTGCTTATACTTTAATTTTTCAATTTTTAAACAGTTTATTTACTCATACAATAACTGAATTTCCTTTGAAAGCTAGAAAATAAAGATCATTTATCTTCTTATTTTTATTATTTTTCCAAATGGTAAACATCGATCTTTCCCTAACTCTCATAAATATCATTTTAAAAAAATCTATGCACACAGCAAACCACTGAATAATAATGTGCAAAGCTCTGGAAAAACTATTATTTGAACATTTTTAAGGTGGCAGAAAAATCACAATTTGGGTATATGTCATATAAACAGTTTTCTTGTTTCTTATTGATAAAAGTAGTTTTCAGAGTGGTATATTTTGAATGATTACAATCCAAAAGTAATTCCCAAAACAGATAATATCAACTTTAAGAGAAATTCTGAGCTAAGATACTTGAAGGACAAATTAAGAATATTATTTCTTTGACCTGAATTTCTGAATTTGATACATATTTTTTCCAAGTGTCATTTCTTTTTTGTGTTTGTTTTAAAGGTATCATACCATACACTCAGAATACAATTTAAGAATTGTAAATACAAAACTGGGCAAAGTTAAGGTATATTAGTTAGAAAGAATAAAGGCAGGTAGAACATTTAGAGTCACATATGACTTAAGGCCTTAGTGATTTATTGTGATTTCAGTATTCACAAGAGTATATTTCCCTAATGCTTACCTACATGACTAAGCAGGCAGACACAGCGAAAGTGTCTCAACATGTAAGGAATAAAGACAAATTATTTAATCTATATATTATCAGTCAATTAATATAGTTGGACTCTTAAAGTAACCATTGGTAGTAAAATAATCTGATCATGTTTCACATAGCAATGAAAAAGAACAGAAATTAAAAGTCTCCTTTATAATTGAAGCATCTCCTGATATGTAGAGCCCTTAAGAAGCCCATGTATACTTTATTTTGCAGATGCTACCCAGACAACAACCTGTCTCAAAACCAACCATTGCATAATGCACTTTGTAAAATACCTTTCTAAAAATACATTGCATTTCATGATGTTTATGACTACAAATGGGGGGAATTTCTAGGCTGAACATTTAAACGAAACATAAATGAGGCTATTCAGCAGCAGCCTGTAATGCAATTTGATGATAGGAAATTTCACATACACTTATTAAATAGTGACATGTTTATTATTTCAATCATGTCAAATTAAGACAAAAAAACTTTTTTCAACAAAGTTACCAGAAAAGACACTGAGCTGGAGTCAGGAAAGCAGATTTCTAAGTTCAGCTCTAACTCTACCTACCTGTAAGACATGGGGAAAGTTCTCTTAGGCCTTGGAAAGGCCTCGGATGCCTCAACTATAAACAAAGGGGGTGAAGCAGATGAATTCTAAGGAGTATTCCCTTAAAATGGGATTTTGCTAAATTTTGGAGAACTTAAATTTTAAAAAATATGATAGCTAGGAAATATCAAGCTTAATACTTATCACCAATAATGTTGATTATGGAGAGATCTTTAAGCCAAGGAATTACTGATTCTGCATATATACTTTAATTTTTGTTTTTATTTTATTTTTGTTTAGTCCTTATATTTTATGTTGCTTTAATTTCTATTATTAATAGTTTTGTTGCCTTGTGATAAAAAAATTAAACTTGTATAATTTCTGCCTCTTAAAATATCTCCTATTTTTAGTTATATGCATTGCAAATACCTTCTCTTGTTCTATAATCAAATATATCCTTCTTATTTGATTGTTTGTATGTTTGTATCTTATATAAGAAATCTTTCCCTACTGGTGATAAATGTATTTTTCCACATTTTATTTTAAAAGTTGCAAACTTTTGTTTTTCACATTTATGTCTTTAATCTTTAAGGCTAATGACAGTAAGAATCTAATTTCTCTTCTCCCACATGAATAAGCAATTGTTCTAGTCCACCATTTCCCCCCTTGCTTTATGATGCTATCTTAACTGTAAATGGAGTTTTCTCACATGTATAGGTTATTTCTAAGCTTTTGTTCTTTTTCATTCATCTATATGTCTATCCCCTGAGCCAATACCAACATGGTCTTTTTAATACTAAAATATTTAATAAGACAAGTCTTGCTACCCGATTCTTCTCCAAAATTGTCTTGACTATTCATGTCCCTGTCACATGAATTTCAGTATTAGCTTATTAAGAATCACACACACATTGGGGATTTTTAAAATTAAAATTGTATTAAGTCTATAGATCAGTATAGAGATAATTGACATTTTTATGTTATTGAGTACTCTAATCAAAGATTATGATAATTCTGTCTACTCATTTAGGTTTTTCTTTATATTGTTCAATAATATTTTCATAGTTTTCTTCATAGAAGTCCTACACAAATTTATCCCTAGCTGCCACGCAATTTCTGTTAACTATTGCGAATAGAATTCCTTTTTTCTATTATATTTTCTAATTAGTTAATACTGTTATAAATGCTACTGATTTTTGTAGCTAGAATCCTTGCTGAACACTTTTTAACTCTAAGAGTTTCTCTGAATTTTTTTAAATTCCTTGTGTTGACAATCACATTTTTTGCAAAGAGCAGTTTTCTTTCTCCTTCCAACTTCTCTCTCTCTTTCTTTTCTATTGCATTAGTTAAGACCTTCAATACAATGCTGATAGAGGTCTGTAATTCCTGACTTTAATGAAAATGCCTCTAAAATATCAGCAGTTAGTATAATATTTGCTTGTAGAATTTTGATAAATGGCCTTTGTCAAGTAGAAAAAGTTGCTTTCTAGACATAGTTTGCAAAGATTTTTTTTGAAAAGTATAAATGAATGCTGCATTCTATCAAATGTATTTTCTGCATTTATCAAGATGATACTAAAAACAGTTTTTTAAAAAGAAAAAAGCTTTCTCTCTTTTAACCTGTTGACTTTAATAGGTTTTATAATCTTGAATTATACTTTCATTCTTGAGATTAAATCCCATTTGGTCACAATATTTTCTTTAAGATTTTGTATCTACATGAAAAGTAAGATTGTTATAATTTTCTTTACTTGTCCTTGTCTGGCTTTAGTATCTCAAAAAATAAGTTGGGTAATCTTACTTTTTCTCCCCATTCTCTGAAATAGTTTTGTGTTTGTTTGTTTTTAGATAGTGTTTATCTATTTTTTGAAGATCTGGTAAAACTATTTGGGCCTGGTATTTCTAGAGGTGGAAGACCTTTGGATTAACAATTTAATTTTTCTAATAGCTAAGGCTTTATTCTGGTTTCATCTGAATAAATTTCCAGAATTTTATTTTTCTTAAAAAATATCCATTTCTTCTAAGTTTCTATGTTTATTGGCATGAAGTTGTTAATAGTTTTTTAAAATGTATTTTTACATCTTTATTTTATCTATTTCTAAACCCTTTTTATTCCTATTTTCTGTTTGTGGTTTTTTTGTTATTGTTTTTCCCCTCTTTCCTTAATCACTTCTGCTCAGGGTTTGTTTGTTTAAAAAAACACACCACCTTTTGGTTTTATTCCTCTTTCCTAAATAAAATTTCTTTAATTTTTCTCCTATATTTATTTTTTTCCTAATTTCTAGTTTAGGTTTTTCTGTGTGTGTTTTTAAAATATATTTTTTATTGATTTCAGAGAGGAAGGAAGAGGGAGAGAGAGATAGAAACATCTATGACAGCGGTTCTCAGCCTGTGGGTCTCGACCCCTTTGGGAAGTCTTATATATCCTTTCACGGGGGTCGCCTAAGACCATCGGAAAACACTTACATATTGTTTTTGTGATTAATCACTATGCTTTAATTATGTTCAATTTGTAACAATGAAATTGGGGGTCACCACAACATGAGGAACTGTATTAAAGGGTCGCGGCATTAGGAAGGTTGAGAACCACTAATCTATGATGAGAGAGAATTATTGATTGGCTGCCTCCTGCACACCCCCTACTGGGGATGGAGCCTGAAACTGGCCACGTGTGCCCCGACCAGAATCAAACCCGGGACCTTCAGTCCACAGGCCATACTCTATCCACTGAGCCAAACCAGCTAGGGCTCTCTGTAGTTTTTTCCTTAGTTTGTTAAGTCAACCATTTTATTTATTCATTGCCCTGTTTTTGTTTGATTTTTCATTTTGTTTTTATAGAATACATTTTTAAGGCACTAAGTATTCATTATTCTCTTGACCATAACAAGGACTCCAGCACTTTCTAGATCAGTGGTTCTCAACCTTCCTAATGCCGCGACCCTTTAATACAGTTCCTCATGTTTATGGTGACCCCAACCATAAAATTATTTTCGTTGCTCCTTCATAACTGCAGTTTTGCTGTTTTGAATCGTAATGTAAATATCTGATATGCAGGATGTATTTTCATTGTTACAAATTGAACATAATTAAAGCATAGTGATTAATCACAAAAACAATATGTAATTATATATGTGTTTTCTGATGGTATTAGGCGACCCCTGTGAAAGGGTCGTTCGACCCCCAAAGGGGTCGTGACCCACAGGTTGAGAACTGCTGTTCTAGATATTTATTGAACTTTACTCCCCATCCTGTTTTTGTTCCATATTTGTAGTTTCACCCTTTTAATTATAGAAAATAG
The DNA here is from genome assembly GCF_000412655.1 of Myotis brandtii. Lineage (NCBI taxonomy): Eukaryota > Metazoa > Chordata > Mammalia > Chiroptera > Vespertilionidae > Myotis > Myotis brandtii. The sequence goes on along the minus strand of NW_005357346.1, from coordinate 1,799,632 downwards.
TTATTTTTACAATCAATAGTTAATTATACTTATTATATTTTTAGTAGTTCTTTTAGTGACAGTCTGTGGTTGTTAAACTCTCTTGGTCTTTGTATGTCTGAAATGTCTTTCTTATGGTACAGAATTCTAGACTGACCATTATTTTCTTTCAGCACTTTGAACATATTACCCTTATTGCCTTCTAAAATCTATTGTCATGAGAAGGCTGCTATCAAACTTTCATTCCTTTGTAGGTAATCCATCTTTTACCTGTTAACTTTTATCTCTTTATCCTTAATGGTCTGCAGTTTTGCTGCCATGTGTCTAGATATAGAGTTATTCTTACTTCAATGCTTGGTCCTCAAGTGTAACTTTTGTTTTAAAGTCTTCAATTCTGAAAAAGCCTCTTTATTACTTGACTGTCATTCCCTCCTTTCTCCTTTCAGAATTCCTATTAGAATGCAGTTGGTATCTCTCAGTCAAACCTCCATGTCTCTTAATACTTTCTCTTCTCTGCCAGGACTATGGGTGTGTTCCTCAGCACCCCTTTCCACCTCACTACTATGCTCTTCAGCTTTATTAAGTCTAGGAATTTTATCATCCAGGAAATTTTGTTTCAATGATTATATTATTCAATTCTGAGATTTTTAGTTGGATATATTTATATTTGTATATGTGTGGTATTATTTTTGCCTAGTTTGTTTTATAATCCTACTAGAGGCCTGGTACATGAATTCATACACTGGTGGGGTTCAGCCGGCCTGCCCCGATGAGGAATATTTAATATATACATGTGAAATAACTTACATGTACATACAATAGAAACCTGGTGCCAGTTTTGGTATTTGAAGTTGCTACAAACCTAGTCTCTAGCTAAGGGATATAGTTACATATTCTTAAGAAAATACAGTTTGACTATTTTCAAGAATATAGACCTTAGAACTCAGCTAGTAGGATGTTAGAGTCCTCTTAATGAATCTAAAATAGGCAATTTATAAAAAGCACATTGGTTTCTGAGTAAGAGAGAGTTTCTAAATGTGTGAGAGGAGCTGGAAAACAATGTTCTGGTAGGTCAGTGAAAAACCTCCGCCCCCCACTGTAGGGCTTCTAGATTTAGCAAATAAAAATACACAATGCCCATGGAAATGGGAATTTGAAATGAAAACAAATAATTTTTTATTATAAGCTTATCCCAGATATTGCACAGAATATGCTTATACTAAAAATTATTTGTTTTTTCATCTGACATTTAAAATTACCCAGGTATCCTGTACTTCATCTGGCAGCCCTACCCAGCTCACTTTTTTTTTATCCTCATTTTGTACCAACCTCTGGAAGGAAGCTGGCCAGCCTCTGCCCCAAACCCCATACATTCTGTATTAGTGAGCTTGCATCCATGCATTTTCACTTCTACATTGTGAGACATAAAAGACTAGGTTCACCGGCCGAGGGCTCTCAAACCTATCGCACCTGGGAGAAGCAGCGCTGCCTTTGGAACTTCTCCAAGGGGAGGGTGTGTGGGCTCTCCCCCATAATGCCGTATTTTAGTCACAGTCATTATCGCTGAAGAAAAGGCACACTGGTCATGAGATTCTCCCTTTGCCATGTCACAAGAGAGGCAGTAAAAGAAGTGCCTGAAAGAAGGCGTGGAGGAAAGATCTGTCTCGGGAGCGGAGGACTCTGGGGCCTCCTCCTGAAACATGCCCCACATTTTCTAGCAGTCAACACCCCTGACATCTCTCCCTGCACAGAGAGGAGCAGCCTTTTTTTTTTTTTAACCTACAAAAGAGAGTAAGTGATTTCAGGCAGGTAGTTCAAGCATTGCCATGAGACCCAAACTTAGGAGAAATGGGAGGAAACACCAACTTTACTGAGCTCCTGGTATAAACACATTGATTCCTTTACACCTCGTTCCCACCTGCTGTCCTATGGCTCCACTTTACAAACCAGGAAACAGAGGGTCAGAGAAGTCGAACCCCTTGCTTAGAGACACATAGCTCCTGCCCAGAATAACCTTGGAGAAAGCGCCAAAGAACTGAATTTGGTGAGAGTTTCAAATGTCCACTGCAAAGCCGTTGTCCCCTCTCCTCACGGCACTGCTCTCTGCACACCGGAAGTGCATCGGTGTACAAGAAAATAAATGCATGAGCTGCTGCACTGACAACATGCTCCAATCACCTTAGAATTTTGTGGGAAGAAGGAAAAAAAATAATCAACAATTATTGGTGTTAAGCCTTAAAAAGTGGCTTTTTGTTCACGTCAGTGCTACAGCCTTAGGAATCCCAAAGATAGTTGATAAAGAGCTAATTCCCAATGTCACTGAGGTGTCCTGGAGAAAGCACAATGAGGGTTTTCTTCCCATGGCCCTCCAGGAGCCCTCTGGGTGCGGGAGCACCATCTAGAACTTTCTGATTCTGACCAATTACCATTTTCACTGACTCTGACATAAGCCTTGCTTTTTTTTTTTTCTTAAGGTGGGGCAGGTGAGTTGGGGGAAGGAGAGAAAAAGGGGTTATATTTGGAAAAGAGATGACCATTGGAAGTTAAAAACAATGAAAGTTAAAAATTGAACAAAATGATGTATTTAAAAGATTGTGTTTGATAGGGCATTATCTATAATAATAAAAGCAAAATATGCAAATTGACTGAATGGCCTAACAGCAGAATAACCATCTGGACGACTATGCTATGACACCCACTGGCACTAGGCCAGCCAAGGCGGGTGCGATGCGATTGGTCGGGGCCTGGCCATTGCCCCATGATCGTCCTGCAGAGGGAGGCACAGGCCCCCACATGGCAGGACAATCGAACAACTGGGGGGCTCCACAATCACCCCAAAGAGGGAGGCCCAGGCCACCGACCTGCAGGCTGTGGTGGGTGGGCGGGGACTCCCTCTGCAGGGGAGGGGGAGGGGGAGGGGAAGGAGGGACAACCCATCGCGGAGCCCAGGCCAGGTGGGCAGGGCCTACCTCTTTGGGGTGATCGATGGCGGGGCTCCTGGACTGTGAGAGGGCACAGGCTGGGCTGAGGGACTTGCCACCCCTCAAGTGCATGAATTTTGTGCACCAGGCCTCTAGTAATAATATAATGCTCGAATTACACATAATTGGTGTTCAGTAAATTTGGGAGATGAGTACGTTAATAAAGAATATTCGTACCTATGAGTTTTAAATAGACTCTTTAAAGCTAGCATGAGAACAAAAATATTTGTGTATTATATTGTTTCTATAGGAAAATATATTTTGCATTCCACACAACTAACTTGCAATGGACTTTTGTGGAAGTTGGGGTTGCTGTCATGGGGGTGGGTTACATGACACAGACCACAATCTCTAGCCTGTGCCTCTTATGCCAACCCACACGTTTAGAAGCCCACAGGCTGGGCTCAGGGAAGAAGTCACTGGCCAAGGAACAAAGTATTACTCACACGGAAATACCCCGGAATGTGAACTCACAACGGAGGGCATCAAATGGTAAATAAAATGCAGCCTTTCTGTCATAAAGTTAGGAGCACCTTCAGTGGAAATGGAGCATTAAACAGTCGTTCATTCTCTTATTCTAAAATACATGTACCTCTCCATTCTCTCTCTCCATGAGCCTGTTGACAATAACACCAAAGGGATTTTTAAAAATCATTTTAACTTATATGGACACAAAGGGTAGGAAGATAATAACAGCAGACAAGAGATGTCAACAGAATTGTGAAGATGGAAAGTGGGGGTGGGATGGGGGAAATGTAATTAATTTAGCAGAAGGAGTCCAGTGAGGTGCCTTCTAGGGGGTATGGGGATCCCTCTTCAGACCCCTGCAAGCCTCAGCATCTGGGGCACCAGTAACTGCGGGTGGTGATGGTGAAGGATGCCGCTGAAATCTGGGAGACTACTCATATATCTGAATCAAGAGGGGTGAGCCTTAAGTCCTTACGTAGCTTTTCTTACTTCCTGTAGCCAGGTAACTCCCCTACCACCTGAGAGCTTTTAAGGAGAAACTGAAACTGGAGAGGCTCAGGACGTGAAGATTCCGGGCAGGGTGTGGACTTGGACAGAAATGAGGGGGATTAAGTGAGACTGCACAGGGGATGCTAGGCACACTCTGCTCACAGACAGCCCCCAACCAGGTGTTATGACCAGCCCCAGCCAGAAGACTTGGGGTTGCTAACATTGGGGTCCTCCAATGAGGAATCACATCTCATCACCCAACAGCATCACTACCAGGTGACAAGGCTCACCCCACACAGAGAGCCCCAATCCTGTTTTTAGTGCTTCACCCTCAGCTATTAGATTGGGTCGGCAGTGCTTTTCTTGGTGGTGGGATAAGAAGGACAGTCACTCTCCTTTAAGTTTAATTTTAATTTGTGTCAAAGCAATGCATGTACAAAGCTTAAAAAGTCCAACAATACCACAAGGATCCATACTGAAAAACAAGTCTCCCAGCCCATGCAATGCGCCCCTGGTTTCCACTCCCTGAAGGCAATTACTTTCCATTCTTTCAGCTGTTTCTTCTTTGTATTTACAAATAATGTGCTTATACTGCTAATTTCCTGGTTTTTCCATTTTGGACATTATTGACTTTTAACTTTGGATGTTTTGGACCCAGCTTCTTCCTCCATCACCTGCATCATACCTTCAAATGTTCAAAAGGATACCACTTGATTGTCTTCAGATTTGGGCAATAACTTTCTATTAAAAAATAAAATTAATACATGGGTATATCTTTTCTATGACTAGGTAGACATATTTCTATTTTTAAAAGTATTGTCCCATTTTGAAGTCAACTAAAACATAGCGTAGTTTTGAGCACAAGAGAGAATCCAGCCCTAACCGGTTTGGCTCAGTGGATAGAGCGTCGGCCTGCGGACTGAAGGGTCCCAGGTTCGATTCCGGTCAAGGGCATGTACCTTGGTTGCGGGCACATTCCCAATAGGGGGTGTGCAGGAGGCAGCTGATCGATGTTTCTCTCTCATCGATGTTTCTAACTCTCTATCTTTCTCCCTTCCTCTCTGTAAAGAAAATCAATAAAATTTTTTTTTTTTTAAAAGAGAGAGAATCCATGTGACTGGTTTTGCTAGGCATGTTCTCCTTTAAGCACAGAGAGGTGGTGACTTTGACTTGGCAGAGAAGGAAATATGATCCTAGCAGGCCCCTGGGCGGCACAGTCATCCAGATTTACATAGTCAATAATGCAAACCCTGTCTACCAGCCTTCCACTCTTGAATCCACCTACTCATAAAGCAAGGAAGACTCGACTGTGGTGACAGAGTTGATTGCAGATGTTTTTATTCTTGATGTAAAGTCAAGGTGCAAATAGCAGATAATGGGAGGCAGAGCGGAGAGTGGAAATATGAGAACTGTGCTAATATCCTCATCTAATACAGTGGGAAGTCAAAAGGTACTGTGTAGATGGAAGAAGAAATGGAGGGTTAAGTACAGCATATACTTGCACATAGGGAACCAGTAGAAGAACCAAATTATAAATCAGAAAGCTGGGGGCAGGGAATTAGGAAGCTAAATCCTCATATTTATTGGAGGTGAGTCAATAGACAGTGTCTTATTGTCTAATTGTTTTTAAAAACAAGTAACTGTTTTTTAAAAACATTCTGAATAATTTTTGAAATACTTTTTCAAAAAGGCAGTGGAAAGTAGTGGTCTTTGGCAGGTGGCAAGGGTGTGGTGTGAGCACTGTTGGGTTCTCTATGTATACTCCCATACTATTGAATTCTTTAAAATCTTGTACATGTAATACTTCAATTTTAAAACTGTAAAGGAAGGGAGGAAATGCATTTAAAAAGCACACATTTTTTAAAAAGTTGAATTCAATAAGAAGACAGGTGCCATAACTATAGATGTTCATTTTGCAATGGCAATCTCTATTATTATTCCTTCAAAAACTGCACATTTTGGAGGCACTTCTTTTTTTAATATATCTTTATTTATTTCAGAGAGGAAGGGAGAAGAGAGAGAGAGATAGAAACATCAACGATTAGAGGGAATCATTGATTGGCTGCCTCCTGCACGTTGGACCGAGCCCAAAACCAGGACATGTGCCCTTGACTAGAATTGAATGCCTTGACTAGAATCGAACCTAGGACCCTTGGGTCCATAGGCCAACTCTCTCTCCACTGAGCCAAACCAGCTAGTGATTGAGGCACTTCTTTAAATAGTAATATAAGCTTAATGGGTCTCTTGTTGACGGACTTACAGAGTTAGCATGGGATATGGGCAGCATTAAGAACAGGATAATTAATTTTCATTGCTCTCACTGTTAGCTAGAAGGTAAGTGCACCAACCACTTAGATAATAAGGAGAGACTGCACAGAAATAAGAAATGTTTATGATGGGCCTGGTTTATTGTACCAAACTCTCTTTATTGTCTGAAATTTCTTTTTTACATAAACAGGTCTCTTTTACTTGCCCTGGTCCCTCCCACATCGCAAATCTAGGTTTAAAAGATTAGAGATTCAAGGTGTAATACGTAACTTTGGACCCCATAGCCAGGTGTCCTAGGTTGTGCAATAGACAGCACATTCCCTTCTTCATCCCTACTCTGTCAATTTTTTTATTCAAAGGGAAAGGGGCAATGTCCATCTTTGCAAAGGAAGTTGCCTTCAGTAGGCTCTGAATTTGTTGAAAGAATGAAGTCCATAGCAAGACATAGAGGAGCATCCACAATCTGACCTCAGCTAGCTTTTTCAGCCTCTTTTCCCCTTCTGTGTCCCTGCACCAGGGACATGTGGCTACTGTCTGTTTCTGGAGGGAAACAGACTCCTTTGTGCTCCCATGCCTTTGTATATCTTGATTCCTCTTGCTGGAATGTCTTTCCCCACCCTTTAAAGGGAATATTTTCAAGACTTACCTTCTTTACAGGAGCCTCCCCAGGCTCCAAAGGTAGGGAGGACCCCTCCCAAGAGTTCCCAGCAGCCGTACCATCCCATTGCTCAATAGAGGTTCCTTAACTACATTCAATAATTCCCACTACGTCTCTATTGCAAGGAAAACTCTTAAGTGATATTGTACCTTACGTCTATAGGAGAAATACAATCCAGAAGCTCATCAAGCTGATTGAGAAAGGCATTAGGTGTTCCAGCAAGGGCAAAGGTCAGAAAATCATTGTACCCAAGGGATGCAGTTTTGAAAAAGTAAGCACCCTTTAGATACTGATGGCCTATGCATGAGTCATGGAGAATGCAGATGCTCTCCACAGCCCTGCTCCCTCTCCATTGCGGGTGTCTTTCCAATCAGCTGGGCTGTTATGTTTGTAGACAGATTTGCACTGTATTCACTTACCCTTGACAGTCAGGCATTTTGTAGTTGTTTAAACACTTTTTAATTATGGAAAATTTCAAACATGCACACATAAATCCTCATATACCCATAACCCAGCTTTAACAATGATCAATATTTTGTCAATTTTACTTTATCTATTCTTCCATACAACTTTTTATGGGGGAGGGAAAAAGTATTTGAAAGCAAATCACAGGCATCTCAAGCTATATCATTAACAGATAAGTATTTCTTAAAAATTGTGCTGAAGTATACTTAAAATTGACCATATTATTCATTTTTAAATGTACAGTTCAGTGTCATGAAGTACATTCACACTGATGTGCAACCATCACCACCATTCATACACCTATAGAATATTATCATCATTTAAATCTGAAACTCTGTACCCATTAACAACAACTCCCATTCTCCCTTCACCACAGCCCTGATAACCATTGTTCTACTTTTTGCATCTATAAAATCACCTATTCTAGATACCTCATAGAAGTGGAATCATATGGTATTAGTCCTTCTGTGACTGCCTTAGTTCACTTAGCCTTATGGTTTCAAAGTTCATCCATGCTGCAGCATATATCAGAATTCCATTCCCCTTTAAGACTGATAAGAACTTTTAAAATAATAATCACAATATACTAACAATATTAACAATAATCTCCTAATATCATCTAATTAGCTTATGTTCCTGTTTCCAAAATTATCTCTTTAAATGTCATTGTACAGTTTAGTTTGAATCAGGAGCCAAATAAGGTACACGTGTTGCATTTGGTGATCTATCACTTAAATCTCCTTTAATCTATAATAATTCCTTTTCCTTTGTGTGTTTTTTTGTGCTATTTATTTGTTGGGGAAAAAACAAAAAACACCACAAAACAAAGTACCTTCTCCCGTAGAATTTCCCCCATTCTGGATTTAATTGATTGCATCCTCACTGTATTGTTTAATCATTTCCTCTATGCTCTAAATTCCCTGAAAACCAATGGTCAGATCTAGATTTTTTAAAATTCAGGTTCAGTTGCTTTGGTGAGCTGTGTGCCCCCATTACATCACAGCAAGAGGCTCTCAGTGTCTGATGGTCCCACTTCCAGAGATATTAAGATGGATCCAGCCTGATCTATCCATGGATAATAAGGCATTTAAAAATAAGTGCTCTTAAGTCTTTGTAAGTGATGTTAAGCATGTGTCTGTGTTTCTCTGTGCATATATTTATATCAATCACCATGCTCAGTCCTAGAACTGTCTTCTATTAGTCCCATAGATCCTCAATCCCCACTGTCCCTGCTTAATATGTGATGCTGAATGGCCACTCCCAGAATTCTTAAGCTTTCAGATTTCAAGATGCTTCCCTATTTGCAGTTAGTTTTTGAGTTGCCTATAAATGGGTACCCACTCAGAGCCACAGACAACTGCCTGAAAGGAATCCTCACCCACCTGCCTTGATATCCTGCCCTAATGACCATGCTTTCACAGAGAGTAAGTCTTCCTTCTGTCTAGTCTCACCCTCTTCCTGGAATTGAATTCCATTTCCTCTAATTTGAGGATCGGTGAGGCTGAACAGCAGCTGGCCAGCAGACCCTGCAGATGGGCCTGGAGAAATGACACACGAGGCTAAGGCATGTCCCAGGGAGCCTACATACTTCATGAACTTAATGAAATACTGGCAAGGACTAGAATATGCTTTATTATAACTTCCCAGCCTGGGTTCATTATTTTTCTTTCATAAGTAAATAAATATATATAGTAACATTTTAGAAGTAAATATTCAGAGAATATGAACTAAAAAACAACACCTAATTTTCCAAAGTTCAGAGTTAATGTTGTGCCTTTTTGTGTCTTTAATATTAGCAGAGACCAACTAGTGACTGACCGACTTAAAAAGTCAGGCTACCTCTTACACATTCTGCCTTATTAGGGAAGAAGGACAGAGGAGCCAGGAGGAAGAAGACAGCAAAAATAGTGGGGGAGAAGAGCCACAGATGAGGACGGTAGGAGGGAGGAGGAGAGCATGTGTCTATAAGTAGAAACAACAGGAGCCAAGATGCTAGATCAGTTATCCAGTAGAATAAAATATGAGCCATAAATGTGAGCCACAAATATAATTTTAAATTTCCTACTAATTACATTAATAAAATTAAAAGTAAATAAGTGACCTTCATTTTAATAATATATTTTATTTAACCCAATATATTCAAAATATCTCAACATGTAATTAATGTAAAAAGTATTAATGTGTTATTTTACTGTTTGGTGTTTTGTTGTTGTTGTTGTGTTGTTGTTGTTGTGTTGGGGTTTTTTTTGTGTTTTTTTTTTGTATTCAGTCTTCCAAATCTGGTTGTGTATTTTACACTGACAGCACAAGTCAATTTGGACTAGCCACAGTCAGGTGTTCAAAGGCCACAGGTGGTGGGTAGCTATACCTACCAGCATTGCTCTAGATCTTGGCAAAACTATTCAGACTCTTGTCTTAACTTCTAGTCAGTAAAATGGAGATAACCCTCCCTGCCCTGATTTTATGGTTGTGTGGAAAGCATAGGAATTAGTGGGTATGAATGTGCTTTGTATCCTGGAGCCCCTCACAGGTCCCTACCTCAGGAGAAAAAAGAGGGTGCTGCCAGCACCCATGAGCAGAATTAACCTATTGATTGCCAGGTCACCTGGACTTAGCATGTACCAAACTGAATGGAAGTGTGATAGGGGCTCACGGTCATCTCGATTTTACAGACCAGTTAAATGTCATAACAAAAAGCAGGGTAATGGAGGTGAGGCTGTCAACTGTTGTTCTGCAATCTACTATGACAATCATTTTATTTATTTAAAAAATGAAAGCCCATTTTAACCCTTTGCGGTCCAATTTTATTTTTGGAATTCAAACAGTCTGGTCCAAATTAATTGATGGGATTGAATGTTGAACCGGTTTGCGGTGTCGACCTCAGCCTCGACGCTGGACCTGCTCCTAGTGTCTGGTCGGTCGAGTCAGCCTCCACGTTGGACCGAAAAGGGTTAATACTATCCCAAGCACTAGGGCTAATAAGATGAGCAAAACAGACTGCTTGTTCCCAAAGAGCTCCCAGAACAGTGGGGAAACACAGACAAATAAGTGTGGTTCCCCTTGGACTTTTGTTTGCAAGTGTCAGAAAACCCACTTCAAAATGGCTTAAGCAAAAAGGGGGAATTAATGTCTCGTCTAACTGAAAAGTGCACAGTAAATGTGCCTCCCCCTTACCTCTAGCTCCATGTTGCAACCCCAGCAACATCTGTCTCCCCCACATTCAAGTCCAGCAGGGAAAGGAGAGAGCTGGTCTCCAGCAGCCCCAGCCAGATGCTCCCAGCAGTTGGGTGGCTCTGACTGGTTCTCAAGCCCATTCCTGGACCAATTGCTGTGGCCTATCGCATGGTTTGCTGTGACTAATCACCCAAGGCACAAAGACCAGGAATGTGAGGGGAATGGCTTTACCAGAGGAAAACTGGGAAACTGTTACCTGAATTAGGGTGGATAGATGCTGAATGGCCAAGAAACACTACCACTAAGAATTATAGGAACACAGAAAAGGTCTGACCAGGGCTGGCTTCCTGAGAGTATGGTCTGTGCAGTACCGCTCTTAAAAGGTTCCACACTTGGTTTAATCCTCTGTTGTTACCAGACTGAAATTCTTAATAATTTTTGTACAGGGATCCACATTTTTCTTTAAATTACAAATTACATAGCTAATCCCGGGTGTAACTAACATTCCATTACGTGCATGAGGAAGTGACTTTGGAACTGAATTGTCAAAGATAAAATAAAATAGCAACTGGAGAGGGCTGGGTGGGGGGAGGAGGAGGAAATTCCAGGCCTAGGGATCAGCAGAGACAAGGTAGCCAGGTGAAAAGGCTCAATGAGGAACCACTAGCGCCTCAAGTGGTTGGAGCTTAAAGTGCCCGTGGGGCGTGGCCCCACCTGAGATGGAAAGACTAGGCAGAGGAGGACCTGGTGTGTCAAGCCAGGAGGCTGGCACTCGAAATATTTTTTCAATGAATTAATAAATGCAAGTCAAGTGAGTTTCACAACATTAGAAAAACTACTTATTTTTTAAACTTATATTACTCCAAATCAGCATTACAAAATAACTGACCAGTTTTCCACCTTACTTTTCCACAGCAGACTAAGGCTAAATGTCACTGTGTAGTATTAGTGTCCACTGATCTTTATCATCAGCATGTTAGCAAAATTAACATTCCACCTCGGTGACTTCACCATCTAAATATTTATGAATCAGAGAGATGTTTCTAAGAACCTGTTTTCTGATTGTTTACTTTATAGCAATAATAGTGTGCTTTAATTACAAAGATGACATCTTAAAACTTAAATAGAACAAGCCTCAATTGTGTGGGAGTTCATCGCTTTGGTGATAAAAAAGAAACACAGACAGTGACTCAGGTGGAACGATGTTTCATTTTCATTTTGTGTTTCCTTTCGTTCGACATGTCAGGATATGTCGCAGAGGCAATGCAGAACTGTGCTGTGGGGAATCTGAAAGCTAAGACTAAGGCTTTATATGTCAGGATGAAAGTACACGGTCCCTATTCACCCAGCCTCTCCCTTTTCAAGGCCAACATGAAAGGAAAGAAAGATAGTGGATGATGACCTGGTAATGGCCCATATTTTGCACTGAAAATTTTTTAATCCTCACCTGAGGATATGTTTTAATGATTTTAGAGAGAGGGGAAGAGTGAGAGGGAAAGAGAGAGAGAGAGAGGAACATCAATTGGTTGCTTCCCATATGCGCTCCCACAGTATGGGCCTCCACTGGGGAATGAACCCACAATCTGGGTATGTGTCCTGGCTGGGACTGGAACCAGCAACCTTTCAGTGCACAGGAAGATGCTCCAATCAACTTGGCCATACCAGCGAGGGCTGCACCCAAATTCTTTAAAGGAATGTTAGAGAGACAAGACTGGTTCTTCTGAATTGAGAATCTCTTTGGTTTCCATCACAGCCTTGTTTCAATTTGAATTAAATGCAAGTGGAGAAATTAATGTTTGGGTACCTGCTAAGTGCTAGGTGTGCAGCCTTTGTCTGCTTTATTCATTCTTGTATTCCCAGCACCTTGAACAATGCCTGGCATGTAGTAAGCACTCAATAAATATTTGATAAGTAAATGAATTTATTCCTCACAGCAATCCTATGTGGCTGTGGCAACTTTTCAGATCAGGAAACAGAGACTTAGACTCCGTGCTGGAAATCCAGGGAAAGCAATGGCACGTCCAGCCAAGCTTGTCCAAGGCAGACAGAGACATGAGGCCACCTCGGTGACTAGCTTTCCTGTGACCAGGTAGATGTGTCTTCTGTAGAACCCTTGCTCAGTAGGGAATGACCACAGGAGAAAGAGGGCCCTTAAAGGATAACATCCCCACCATGACCACCAACATCATCAACATCACTGACCCTGGACACAGAGCTGAAAATCATAGAACGGAAGAGCTGTAAGGAATTTCAGAATTCATAATACTAGAAGCTTCCATTCGTGGATAATTTGTTATGTTTTGCCACTAAGTTAGACTACACTACACTACACTACACTACACACACACACACACATACCCGCCCCCCTTCCCCAGCTTCTCAACTTTGCAAGAAGGAACCTGAACCCAAGATTCTTATCATTTCCACTTACCCAATATTCTCAATTCTAGATGAGTACACTGGGTTTCTTTCTGTTTTGTTGATGTCAGTCAATTCTAGGTTTAGCAGGACAAAAATATCTGAGTGCATTGAGAAGAATCAGTCATCCCATTTCCCACCTTAGAAACTATTTTATTCTTTCCTATATCCCATCTCAGTTCTTGGTGCATGGTAGACATTCAATAAGTGCTTGACATAATTAAGCCAGGATTTGATTGCGATGGAATCTCTATCCTTAGTATTCTTTAGTGGGAGGACTGGGAAAAAGTAGGCAACTATACCCCTTTTAAAGGCATCAAGTAATATTAATTTTAACTTCATTATATTATCAAATTTATACTTTCATCTTTTAAGAATTAACATGCCCCATTAAAGAAAATTTTAGAAAATTCAGAAAATAGAGGAGAAAAAGAATCACCCACCCATATTTCCACCATCCAAACTGAAACACTTTTAATGTTTTATGGCAATTTTTCCTCTATTATGGATTTGCTGTTATTTATAATTTTTTATTGAGTTGTGATTGCTCTACACTTATAAGAAATATCTTGTCTTTTAAAACTTATATTATCCCCACAGCATTCCCTAAGTTATACGTTTTTTTTTGTAAACATCTTTTTAAACAGTGGCATAGCATGGAAAAACCAAACTCTTATTTACTTCGTCAGTTGTTAAATATGCCAGGCTAAGGACCATTGACTTATCCTGACTTCTTGGTAACTACTCCATTGCTTATTAACCACTTTCTCAGAAAGCTACCTGGGGTCAACATAATTTTTTTTTATTAAGACTAACTTTTTTTTAAAGAACAGTTTTAGGTTCAGAGCAAAATTGAGAGGCAGTGCAATATGTAGCCTTTTCAGATTGGTTTCTTTCACTTACTAACATGCATTTAAGTTTCCTCCATGTCTTTTCATGGCTTGATAGCTCATTTCTTTTTAGTGCTGAATAACAGTCCATTGTCTGGATGTACCACAGCTATCCATTCATCTACTGAAGGACATCTTGGTTACTTCCTGCTATAAATATACACGTGTAGGGTTTTGTGTGGGCATGTTTTCATTTCCTTTAGGTAAATACTAATGGGGCATGCTTGCTGGGTTGTGTGGCAATAGTGTGTTTACATGAAACTGCTACACTGTCTTCCAAAGTGCCTGCTGCACCATTTTGCATTCCCATCAGCAATGAATGAGAGTTCCTGTTGCTCCACATTCTTGCCAGCATTTGGTGTTGTCAGTGATCTGGGTTTTTGGCCATTCTAATAGGTGTGTAGTTATGCCTTACTGTTGTTTTAATTTGCATTTTTGTAATGACTTACAATGTGGAACATCTTTTCACAGGAGTATATGCCATCTATATATCTTCTTTGGTGGGATGTCTGTTACTGTTTTTGGACCATTTTTTAAATAGATTTGTTTTCTTATTGTTTAGTTAGGGTCAACATTACTGTCAAAAAGTCTGAGGGAAACCATAGGTGGTAATTAACAGTGAGTTTTCAATAATCTAGAACAGGCTACATTGAGTCCTAGCAACTGGCCTGGCTACCCCCCCCCTTCTCTGCCCTCTCTCGTCTGAGTCTGTTACTTTGATGTCCCCAACATGCTGATGCCCAGGGGCCATTCTCTTCTTTGACATCCTACTGCTAACTTCCGTGTTTGTCCCCACATAAACCAATTAGTTTCCTTCAGCCCCTAGTCCATACCATACTAACTAGCCCTCTCCCCACCCTGCTCTCAACTCTTCCCTATAACACCTTGCGGTAGGGGACCCCTACACCCTCCATCTGTCCTGACACTAAGCTCGTACCAAAATCTAAAGGTGGCCACCTGGAACTTTCCCCAAAATCATCCCATTCTGTTCACCTCGCTGCCTCAGGACAGGCAGCACTGCTTCACTCCCAAAGTCTACCAGGCTCCTGCTTAGGGCACTGGTAAAGTAGGGACAGCACCCCTCTAAAATGAAAGGGGCTCAGCTTTAATGAGGAATCTTAAATTTTGCAATGACAAGATCTAGGGGAAACCACAATTTTACTTTCAACATATAAGAGCATTGTGTCTTGTGGATAATTTTATTTTGATTGGAAGACATGTGAGATTGAACCACCATCTTCTCAGTTCATCTGGCCTTCAGTTACCCCACCTGACCATTGTTGCAGCTTCCTGAGCCTCTGCTGGCATCCTCCTGTCCCATCCAGTCCACCCTCAGCCCTGCACCGGCAATCTTCCTGAACATCTACTGTGTCCACCCACTGCCCAAAGATCCTGTGACCCATCTCTTTGCTTTGTCCCTGGGACACAATCCAAACTGGTTATTCCAACCTTCAAGGTCTATCACAGTCTGGCCCCGCCCTCCTGGCCGCAGGAACTTACTCAACACCCTCTCCCCTCCACACATACTCCTGCTCAGCAGCTGCCTCACCATTCTGCAAATGTGCTACAGGTTTTCACAATTCTATATCTTATTCATTGCATGCACATTTATGTGGGCTTAGTATGTACCTGGAATGGTTCAAGGAGCTGGAATAAGCATAGAGATTAACAGGGCACAGCCCCTGTCTTCCTGGCACCCGTAGCCTCTGCATTTGCCTCTCTCTATGCCTGGAATGCCTCCCCTCCTCTTCTGTCCATAATATGCTCAGCCTTCAACCTCCAACTCAAAAGTCACTTTGTCCATCAGCCTTTGCCAGCTCTCCTGGGAAGAGCCTTCCTGACCCACTTTAGCCCTTATTACATCAGCCTGTAACTATCTGTTGTCAAAGGCTGTCACTGCATGAGCTGTGAGCACCTGCAGGGCAGGGAAGCATCACTGTGTATCTGCAGCTCCCTGACACAGTACCCAGCACATAGTAGGTGCTCATTAAATGTTTGCTGAATAAATACATGGCTATCAAACACCTACTATGTGCTAGATACAATTCCACACATGTTAATTTGAGACCTAAACAAGATTTCAAACTCCTCAAGGGCGAGGGATGCTCTTAGATTGTCCTTGTAACTCCCAATATGGCTAAACAGGCTGCTGAGATCAGGATCTGGCAATAGCACACCATTTTAGGAATTGACTTACAGGTATAAACTCACAGTGACTCACTCCACCCTCAGCCACTCCAGTTTCAAGTACAAGCTCATCATCAGATGATTTCAGTTCATCATATTTTGGGAAACAGAATAAAAATCCAAAAAGCCCTACTCAGTTTACTCAGTCAATAGCAAGGCTTATGTTTGTGGTTAAAGCAAATTATGGAGTAATTGCAAATTTGGCAGATGGGCACAAGGATCTAGAATTTGTCAAGTGGCCATCTTCTGGGACTTCAGGTGTATGAATTTTCTGGTAATGTCAACTCTAGAACGTTCCATGCACTCAAGAAGACTTTGGTAAAGCAGGGGTGCCCATTTTCAACAGGAGTGGGAGGGGGACAAGGCTAAAAAAGAAACACATGTAAAGCTCTCTAGGCTCCGGTTAACTTAACAGAACTTTTTAAGTAAAGCAGACCTGGGTTTGAATCAAATGCCTATGAGCAATTTTCTTAGCCTTTCTGAGCTTTGGTTTCCTCATCTGCAAAACTGAAATAATAATACCCACCTCTCGGGGTTATTATAAGGATGAAATAAGATACTTGGCATTTTTTAAAAGTGCTTTCCATTGTGCCTGGCATGTAGTATGTGCTTGGTAAATAGTAATTACTAATATGACTTGGCTTCACATTGATTTTTTAAAAATTTGTTTTAAAATCAATCAGTAAATCAGTCTGAGAGAGAGAGCTTTCCATTGGGGCTCAGGCATTTCTGATGTATGAGGGTTCTTTGTGACTTGTTAGCTTCAAGGGTAAGGCATAATGAAGGGAAAAGGTAACATTTATTGATTATCTCCTACATAGAGGACTTGAGGGTGCATCCACTGTCCTATCACCTTGTAAGATAGATGTCTTCATTTTACAAGAGAAACCGAGGTTTCAGGACTCACTCAAAGCCAAATAGGAGCTGGCAGTGTGGGGAACTGAACTCAGTTCTATCTGAGTGCAGACGTCCAGGTTCTTTCTGCCATCCTACCCCTCCACCACTCACCTTTTCAGCTCCAGCAATGCTATGCATGTCTAGCCACCAGCCCCTGAAATGCTGTCAGTCGCTCTTCCAATCAGCTCTTCTTCACCTTGGCCCCAATCTTGGTAAATGGAGCATCTCCTGGGGCAAAGGGAAAAATGGGTGCTCAGAAATCTGGCTGCTAAGGTTCCTTTTAGTGTAAGAATTTATGATTCTGAGTCCATAGAGAGCCACTTTTCCTCTCTGAGCTCAATAACCCCACCCATTAAATGAGGACACTGAGCCACATCAGAGCATCCCAAGTTTCCCATGAGTACTTGCTGAGAAGCAGTAGGGCTTGTGGTTAAGCACCCAGACTCGGGGGACCAGACTGCCTGAGCTTGATTCCTGCTCTGCTGCTTCCTAGCTGTGTAACTTCTGGCAGTTATTTGCCCTCTCTGTGCCTTAATTTCCTCATCTATAAAATGGAGATGTCCACAGTACTTACCTCATAGAGTTGTTGTGAGGATTAAAGACATTAACTATATGTAAAGGGCATAGCCCACAGTCTGGACACAGTGAGTATTACACTTACTAGTAGAGGCAGAAGACAGGGAACCATTCCCCCTAGGGTCCCAGAAGTATAACTTTCATATATATAATTTATTTCAGAAATTAAGGGAGAGAGAGAAACATCAATGATGAGAGAGAATCATTGATTGGCTGCCTCCTGTAAGCCCTACACTGGGGATGGAGCCAACAACCTGGGCATGTGCCCTAACAGAGAATTGAACCGTAACCTCCTGGTTCATAAGTCAATGCTTAACCACTGAGCCACCTAGGCCAGGCCAGAAGTATAACTTTTGGTGGCCCATTCCAAGCCCAAAATGTATTTGATATATTTTTCCTTTCCTTAAAAAGGAAATGTGATATATATCCATACTTGTTTACTTAAGGCAATATTTAAAACACTGGTTAAGACAGACACTCCAGCAAGATCCCCTGTGCACCTCCCGGCTCTAGTGCTCTTTGGTGCTCTCATGCACATGCTCACTCGCAGTTTGATGGCAGTCGATGACTTCCAGGGCCCTTTCAGCTCTGGTGTCTTACAGTTCAGAGAGTCAGCACCACCAGATTCCAGGAACCTGCTCCCGTGGCTGCCTACCTTGTATCACCCATGCCACCCATGCGCCCCAGCTGGCATAGCAATTTCTGAGCTGAGGTGTTACCCGAGATCCAGTAAGCATGTTACCGGAAGGCGCGGGCAGAATCATTGTGCCAGCTCTTCTGCCTCAGTACCAATCACCATGGTACAGCCGGGATTTTCTGTTTTAAGGAGGATGAAGAGAAAATAAGGGGTTGGGGTGGGAAAGTAGATAGGGGAAGGGGTAAAGGTGAAGCTCTGTGGGGGAAAGTGCCTGCAGGATATTTTTATTTGGATGTTAGGAAACAAGGAAAAGGTACAGGTAGTCACAATCATTGAGGGACCTTCCATTTTCCATTGTGCCCTGTGTAGCACTGAAGATAGAAATCAAGACCTGTTCTCTAATCCCTGCCTGGGGTGCTCTTAAAAAGCAATTCGGGCAATGATAAAATTTGATACCTGCTCTTCCATAATAAAGATTTAAATTTATATAACACTCTAGCAAAATATTGGCAACACCTAAACGCTAAAAGTAGGAAAATGATTGAGTAAATCATACCACCTCTATTGGCCATTAAAAATTATGGTAATAAAAGTCAGGATAGTGGTTACCTCTGGGAGGTGGAGAGAGGCAGATGTGATCAGAAATGGTCACAGAAAGGCTTCTAAGTACTGGTGGTGGTCTATTTCTGAACTTGAGTGGTGGGTTCTTGATGTTGGTTTTATCATTTAAATCTATAATCCTCTGTACATATGCTACATTTCACAGTAATATGACAAAAGAGTGTTGAGAAGAAACATGATGGTAATTAAGACTACATACAATTCAGAATAATAAGCAAAAGAGCAAATTTCAAAGTTGCATGCAATCTCAAATCATAACTCTAAAAATCATATGCATGAGAAGACTGGAGGGAACACACCAACATGCTAATAGTGTTGAGATTAGGGGTAATTTTTTTCTCTTGCCTATTTCCCAATTTTCATAACGGGAAAAAAA
This sequence comes from Myotis brandtii, assembly GCF_000412655.1. Classification (NCBI taxonomy): domain Eukaryota; kingdom Metazoa; phylum Chordata; class Mammalia; order Chiroptera; family Vespertilionidae; genus Myotis; species Myotis brandtii. Next base: position 1,780,548 of record NW_005357346.1, on the reverse strand, counting down.
ATTATACTAAGAAAAGCTCTCCCAAAAGAATCTTTAAAAGTATGCTTCTTTTAATTATTTTCAAATCGCTTTTACATCTGTTATCTCATTGATTCTTACAACAATCCTTTGGACAGAGTTGATATTAAATAGTCCTATTTTAAACATAGATGAAGTGTTTATGATTTATGGAAGCCACTCGGTTGACTAGAGGGAAACCTCCCAGTGGGTCCCAGGTCTCCTGATTCCTGCTAATATTCTGGTTGTTGGGAGTCCATCTTCGGTACCCAGGGCTCCAGGATCCCCACACTTAAATGCGAGTAGCTGCTACCTTGGCTTTGGTCCTCTGTCCAAGGTGGATGTCTATGGCTGTTGAAGATTGATTACACATAAAAAAGGTCCCAACAATGCAATCCCTGCTTGGGGGCTCTTACACTCTCTTCTCTAATAAGGCACTAAGTTCAGGGGCTAATTTTCTTGGAAGTGTTGAGAGATTGAGAGAGAGAGGGAGTAGGTTGTCAGGATGATAGGCTGTGTTTGAGAATCAAGTTAGACAATATTTCTCTAGCTTTTTGGAGGGGAAAAGAGATTATGGAAATGGGTCTGTCATTGTGCAATTCAGTGCCTCCCCCCTGACACCTTCTCTCCCTCCAACTCTGTTAGGATAGATTGCCAGGGTTTTTCAGGATGGCTCTACAGAAAGAAGCTCAGCCCAGGGCTCCTCATTTCCAAGGGGGGAATGTCCTGCTCAAGAATACCAAAGGCAGAACCCTACCGAAACCCAAATCTCCTGCTCCCAGCCCAGGACATTTTGCATGGGTCATTGGTCCTCCATGCACTGAGGAGAGCCCCTGAATTACTAGAGTTGCTGAGGGTGGAGAACAGGGATCATGCTCATTGGTTTCTGTGTGTGGAGTCGTATCCCCAAGCCCCTGAAGATGACCATTCCATTGACTTCATCTACAATTGTTTGTCACAGACTAGCGGATAGAGTGGGCTCTGGGAGAGATTCAGGGGTATCCCCAGAAAGCCCTCCTTGATTCATAATTAAGGACACCATCACTGAGGACCAGCTGTGTGCCCCATCCTCATGAAGCCTTCCAACAAACTTACGTGTTTGATACTGTTATTGGTGCTCTGTTTGAGCTAAGGAAACTTAAGCCAGAATGCGAGATGACTTATGCAAGGTGACACAGCCACTTCCACACTTCAAAGCCCATTATGCAATCCTTCCCCGTGTTTCCTAAAGAGGCCCATTTTGTAGACTCTGAAGTTAGTAATACCAACTATTCAAATTGAGTTTAAGTGTGGGCTTTGGAAAACAGAATAGAAAAGAAAATGTACCCTACACTTTCTTTTTTTAAAAAAAAATAGATTCTTATTGATTTCAGAGAGGAAGGGGTGGGGAGGGGGGGGGGGGGGGGAGGAGAGGGAGGGAGAGAGAGAGAGAGAATCAATGATGACAATCATTGATTGGCTGCCTCCTGCATGCCCCACACTGGGATGGAGAGCCCAGTGTGGCCCGGGCATGTGCCCTGACCAGGAATCAAACTGTGACTTCCTGGTTCCTAGGTCCACACTCAACCACTGAGCCACACGGGCCGGGCTACCCCACACTTTCTGAGGTGAAATGTGTTGAGCCATGAGGACTGACTTACTGCTAGTGCCTGACTAACTTTAACTTGTGTTTAATGTGCCTCTCCAGAGCTCTGTGAGTAATACAATCTTGGGGTTTGAAGAAGAGTAATGGGGTGGGGGGAGGAGTGGAAAGAAACTGTTCCCTGGACTAAGAAACTGCTAAAATCTTTAAATATCTCTGGACTTTTTTTTTTTTTTGGCTCCCTGCAATGTTTGGTGTTTAGATTCGGTTGCCACGAGTGGGCTGTTTTTAGCTGCCTAGTTCCAACCCCTCCCCTTTTAACATTTTTCCCTTCCTTTTGCACATGCCCCAACATGAAGTTTCCAGTTCTTATCTCACTCGGCAAAACATACTAAGGCTGGTCTGAATGTGGATTCCCCAGGCGGTTCTCCAGCATGAAACCTCAACAATATTCAAGTCTCTGCTTCACCCTCTTTCACTGAGGATTAACCCCTGAAATAACCAAAGCCAGGGCTTCCTTCTCCGGAGGCAGCGACTCTTTGCCTTTGTGTAGAGAAGCATTGTGGTCTGGGGAGCTATTCTTGCCCCTCCTCTACACGGTGCGGTGCGGAGGGTGCACACAGGACTAAATCAGGGTAAACTGAGGGCGCAGATACTGTTCACCCCTCAGCGATACAGACCTTGGGGCGCTTCCTTTCCACTTTCCCAGTCCGCCATTGGACAGGCATTTCACAGCTCTCCGGAGGGCTGGGGGCAGGGAGGCAGGCAGGCGTCTTTTCTGTTTTTCTTAGATAAGAGTTTCATTCACAAGGGGGTGGACTAACTTCTGTGTCTAGATTCTTATCGCTTTTAGAGTTTCAGTGGGAAAGCTGGCAGAGAAAGCAGCCTCAGACTTCTGTGACTAGCTGGCCGCATTTCTATCCAGGTGTGACTTGAAGATTCAAAAACAAGAATTATTAGAATGAAACAAGACTCCTAAGAGGAACAGGAGGCACTATGGTAACAAAAACAAACCGCAGAGGCTGCGGACTTCTCCGTCTTCATTTCCCTCCTCTTGCACTGGTTTGCGCAGGCTGGTCTGGCTGTTGTGTATCCGACTCCTGAAGTTGTATTTCCCCTACAGGACTGGACTCCACCTCCATACATCTGACTTGGGTGTATGAGTGGCTCAGAGTTTAAAATGTAAACTGGTTAAAGATTTCACAGAGGAACAGAAGGGGAAAGCTCTCATGTGTCCTCCCCCATCTCATTTCTCTTTATAATGGTGTCTTTTATCCCAGGCAGTAGATAAGTAAACCCAATAAATAGAGAGTCCCAAATACCTTTCATTTAAATGGGCAAACGCCTTTCATTCGAATCTAGTTTACCTGTCCGCCTGGAGTTTACCAGCCAACGCAACGCGTTGGCGGGAGGGCGGGCCTGGGGCTGTGGGGCGCTGAGTGCGGGAGGGGGCTGGGTGTGGAGGGTGTGGCCGGGAGAGCCGTTACCATGGAGAAAAGTAAAGCAAAACAATCGCCCAGTGCTTCCCGCGCGACACAGCTGTAAACCCTATCCTGTCCCGAACAACATTCTCGGGGATCCTGCGGGGAACCCCGGGGTTCCAGGTCGGGCCGGGGACAGAAGGAATTTCCGAGGTCGCCCTCGGCGTGTCCTGAGCCCGAAACTTGGGGTCCGTGGCGCGGGGGTGGGGGGCGATGTTCTGGGTGAGGCTGGGGTTAGGAAGAGGAAGCCGGATGCGGGACTCAGTTACCTGCAGCTCTGAGGGTCTCTGCCCCAGGCTGTTGGAAAATGGGAGGGGCCGGAGAAAGAGACACAGATACCGTGTGTGTGTGTGTGTGTGTGTGTGTGTGTGTGTGTGTGTAAGGGGGTGAGGGAGAGAGCGAGCGAGACAGGCTGACGGGACCCTCCATCACCACCTTAAGAGCAGAAGACTGCAGGTGCGTGGGGTGGGGCTGCGAGCGAGCGAGACCCTTCTGGTTCTCACCCCAAATTACCAAACTTGGACCTTCGCTCGCCTCTCTTCCAAGAGGCAGCTGGAAGCAGTTGCTTCTGCCCCCGGCTGTGCCCCCACACCCCACGGGCACGCATGGGTCTCCCTCCCTGGCAGGTTCAAAAACAGCGAGGGGCACACTCGCTTCCACATATATGCGTCCATGGGCCGGCGAGACAGCTAAGGTCGGGGAATCCGAACCAAGGAGTCATTTTAAGGTTCAAATCCATTTCTGCTGAAGCCTCGGCTGGGACCTGGGTTCACGGGACACCGCCTCTCCCGTCACACTCGGGGGCGGAAGGGATTTCTGCTCCAGGGCCTCATTTCCGCAGCTGTCCGCGCGTCCCCAGTCCCCGCGGTCCGGTCCCAGCCCAATCGCTCTGGGCGCGACAAAATACGTGAAAGCCCAAGACCGCTTTCCCTAAGCACCTAAATAAGACCAACGCACCTTATCTTTCCTCCTCTCCCTGGCCTCGAGGCTTCAGCCCCACTCTGAGTCCCTCTCTGGGTTGCCTCTGATTTCTCCAGCTCTCATCTTTCCATGGTCATTTTCATTTCACTATCAATTTCAAACGCTTGTGGTTTTTTAAAGAAAAAAAAGAATCCTAACCCTTAAGGTCCTATTTGCCCTCGCCGGGGGTCGGGTTCCCAACCCGCCTCGGGGCTGTTCCATTTGCCCTGGGTGGTGTGCGACGAGGCTTCGAGCCCACCGTGCCCGCCGAGCACTGCACTCCGCTCTGGGTTAACCCGCCAACTTCTCGCGGTCCCAGCCGCGGAGGTCACCCACGGCGGGTAACGGTGTGGGTTCGCTGTTGGTGCCTCTGGGCACCTCTCTGGCAAAAGAGGCTAACCCTACAGTTCTTACCCCGCCCCCTACGTGGAAGGAGGCGTTTGGCGGGGGAGGGGATATTTTCCCGAAGCTCCAGAAAATGATCACTCATTTTAGAGAAAGGATGTGCCTGCTTCCCAGCTTCACCTCGACTGGACTGCGGCCAAGATCCACCTCACGCCGTCCCCCCCTCACCTCTCCCTTCTCCTCCCTCCGTCCCCCCACCTAGCGGAGGGAGAGATGCCAGCGCGGTGGAGTCATGCAGCTGGCTTGGGAACCATTGGCTCATGCCTGGAACACGCAGCAGCGAGTACGCACATCTGGCGGCCAGCCCGAGCGACTCCTGTCCTGATATGGAGAGAGAGGGCGGGAAGGTTTGTGTCCTAGCGCGCGAGTCCGGAGGACGCTCTCGGGCCGGCTCCTCCCCGTGCTTGCATCACCAGTCCCCACCTCTCCCCCCCACCACCTCCACTTTGGCCCCTCCTCCAGCCCCCTCCCTTGCCCGGTCTAGTTCGGCTGGTTCTCGGGGAAAGCTATTAATAGCATTACATCAGCCTGGGACTGGAGTATAATCTGGCTCGGCGCCAGCCAGAGGGCTATAAAAGGGGTGATGCAACGCACTCCCAGCCACAGTCGCACGCAGCGAGGCGGGCACTACACAGCACTCTCCCCGTCGCTGCCCCAGCGGACCCGTCTGCCCGCGCGCCGGCCGTGCGCTCCGGGTGTTCGCCCGACAGCCCCACCGACAGGCAGTCCGACCCCGTCCCGACCCCGCCCGCCCTCCGGACCCTGGCCGCTCCGATTGGAGACCAGAGGTGAGCGCTTGGAAGTCGAGTGAGTGAGCCGGAGAGGGTGGCTCGCTTTCATTCCCTTTGCGCCCCTATAGTAACTAGTCCCGCGCCCCCTGGGCCCAGCCCCGACCGCGCCCCCAGCCTCCGGCTTCTAAAGAACTCTGGCCGAACTTTTCCCAGCCACCGCTGCTCTTCGGCGCTTCAGAAAGTTTTTCGTCAAGAACTTTCTCTTTTGACTTGGGGCGCAAAGGGTTCCTGTTGATAGAGAGGTGGGGCTTCTGCTTCTCGGCTAGGCTGGGAACACCGCTCCTCTCCGCCTCGGCGCTTTCCCACCCCTCTGGGAGCAGGCGTGAGGAGGTGTGCTGCGCACGGGTGTCCGAGGCTCTTCAGCTCGCTGTTCGCTCCATCCCTCGCTTGGTGCCGTGGTACTGGCACTCCCGATCTCAGCCTTCCCGAGATCCGCAGAGCGGCACGGAAGCTGGGGGCTCACGGCAGGGCTGCCCCAGGAGCCGAACGGAATGAATGGAACCGAACCGAGGAA
>NW_005357346.1:1763268-1774781 GCF_000412655.1 Myotis brandtii | reverse complement strand
GGAGTCGCCCTGCGCACTCGGAAGCGCGGGGCAGCAGGACAGCGCAGGCAGCCGGAGCGAAAGTTAGTTGGGATTAAGTTTAGAGGTGGCGGGCGCTCCGGTCCTGTCCTTCGGCAGAAGACGGAGAGGGCTCCCGGCACAGACGGGTCGGGCTCCTGGGCCTGAGACTTCCTGTCCCAAGTCGCTCACGCCTTTCTCTCATACCTGGGGCTTTGGTTCTTCCTGTGGCGGGTTCTCAGATTTCTCCGCTTTTCTTCCATGGAGACCCGCCGTAGGGAAAGCGAAGGTGCGAAGCCACATGTTCATAATTGAGAGAATGGCTTTGTGGTCTAGTGGCCAGGACCCTGAGGTCTCAGTATCCTCTGCTGGGAGATGTGGGCACTTACGCAGTGCTGGCCCCCTCTGCCTGTTTGCCAGCGCAAGACGGTGTTTGGACCAGATAACCGTTAAGGTCCTTACTGGCCAGAAGATTTTCAGATTCTAGAGTGGTGTAATTTCAAAAAGGGGGGAGGTAGTAGGGGGTCTTGTATGACTTGAATGAGGGAGTCTCTTATCTAATGTCACTGACCAGCCTCTGAGGCAAAGGGGGAATGGAGACTTCTCTATTGGACATCTCTTCCTTTTCCAGCTTTCTTTCCATTTGGATTGGTTCTCCTTCTCTGCTCCTCCATACCCCATTTCCATCTCATCTGCTTACTTCCTAACCGCTTTCTTTTCTGTAATTTCATTACCTAGATCACATATGCTTCCTTACAAATAAAGGAGTTGCTAAAGCATAGGGGGTGGGTGGGGATGGGGATGGGGGGAGAGCCAAGAGCCAGGGAGAGGGGGGGGGGCGGTTAAGACAGGAAGGATCCAAAGGCTCCAATTGTGGCCACAGGTGTATTTCTTGCCCACACTGTGAGCCTGAAGTGCTGCCTGCCACGTTTTCTCCCAATGCACCTATTTCATTGTGGCTGACAGTTACCTCTGTTTTCTCAACTTTAAATGAAGGGGGAATTGATATTACTGTCTCCTTGTGTTGCATTTAGCACTTGTAGAATAATGCTACAACACAGAGGCTCTTGCTTTCAGGATATTCCAGACCAAGACTGGGGTGAGTATAGGTTTTGCAGTTGTAAGCATCTAGCTGGTTTCAGAGATAACATGGCAGGTAACACTCCAGGCCCACCGTGTGGATAAGACACAGCACTCAGCACCTGTGGCAGCTACCTTGCCTTTGGATCCTTCTGTCTAACCCAGCGGTTCTCAACTGTGGGTTTCGACCCCTTTGGGGGTCAAACGACCCTTTCATAGAGGTCGCCTAAGACCATCGGAAAACACATATATAATTACATATTGTTTTTGTGATTAATCACTATGCTTTAATTATGTTCAATTTGTAACAATGAAAATACATCCTGCATATCAGATATTTACATTACAATTCATAACAGTGCAAAATTACAGTTATGAAGTATCAACGAAAATAATTTTATGGTTGGGGGTCACCACAACATGAGGAACTGTATTAAAGAGTCGAGGCATTAGGAAGGTTGAGAACCACTGGTCTAACCCCTTCTCTCTCCCTGTTCTCTTCCTTCTATACTCCCTCCTGGTCTAATCCTGTCAAAGCCTCCTCTGGTGGGTGCCAGGTTACTTGACTTGACCCTTTATCTACCTGGCCAGTTGCTTTGTTAGTTGGATCTCTGTTGGTGATGGAAGAAAATTAGCAGTGGGTGGGTGGTCAGCAGCTTGGCCCGAGCTGGACCACTCGCCAGCTTTGGTCTTGGGCAAGTCACTACCTTCCTGGACCTCATTTTACTTAATTACAAATAAAGACGTGACCTAGATGACTCTAATATTAGGTGTTCTGTTTTATTAGATAGAGTCCAGGATTTCTTCCTTTTTCAAATGGCTGGGCATGGAGCAGGGTCAGTGACTCCAAGTGTCACCCATCCTGGAAAGGAGGAAGTACATAGCCAGGACACCACAGAAACCAGAAATGGTTTCATTAGTGAGAACTAGTTATTTTCTACCAGAGGAGACAAGCTGGTGCCAGCAAATAGAGGGGTGGAATTGACCTGGTGTGTGGGGAGCCTGGGGTCAATCAAAGTGCAAAAGAAGCTGTGACTGACCTGAATGTCTTGAGGGTTCCAGTTAATTCCTGATAAATAAGCTGTATTGACAACAGCATTGAGTTCCCTCGAAATGGGGAAAGTGGAATCATAGTAGTACTGGGGACTCAGGATGTGTGTAAACTCACCTTCATGAATCTCATCTGACCTTCCTGACAGCCCTGTGAGGGAACTCGGGCAGGTGGTATGGGTCTCATTTCACAGATGAGGAGACTGAGGCCCTGAAAGCATGAGTGGCTTCTCGGTGGGTACTCAGCTTGTCACTGGGAACATCTGGTCCTGAAGCCCAGCCGTATACCTCCAACCTTCAAGTGGGCTGGGAGAAAGACCAAGCAAGATATGAAGTTAGCAAAAGACCAATGTTGGCTTCTGACTTTAAGATGTTTTATGAACAGTGGGTAGTGGAAAATTAAAAGTGAAAATTCAACACAGTTGTTTGTAGCTACTAGGAAATAAAATCTAGGAGCCGAATTTCCAGTTAAAGAAATACATGAGTAAAGTTTCACTTTCTTGAAAATGATGAAACCACCAATGATACGATGTGATTTCTGATCAGAGATAACGAAGCAGAAGCAAAATGCAAGTGCTCTGTAGCAAGTGTGGACAATTTTAAGATCAATGTAGAAAGTCAACTCAGAAAATCCCCAAACATATTGTTTTCTTCAATGAGGGGGATGTTAAAAGGTCTCAACATTCACGGGAAAAAGTTGTCTGAAGATTTTAACTTCGTTTTCCTTGTAGGGGGACAGCCTGAGTCTGGGCTGAATCATACCTTTACTCAGTTCTCCTGAGTAAAGAAATAAAAAGAAAGTATCTCAAAAGACTAAAAAAAAAAAAAAAAACCCTAAGCTTTAGCTGAGCTCAGAGAAAGCCCAAATCTCTACAGATAGAACTACTTTACATTCTGAAAAGCATTTAACATTTTTACAACCCATTTCTGTCCCCAAGTAAGCCCACCCAATGCTTTTCATAAAGACATTCCATACCACTGACATTCTTCACTTTCTTTCATCAGGACTGCTGACTTTACACTAAGAAGGAGGGGGGAAAAATTCCCAAACAGCAGACCTCAAGCCTTGAAAGCTCATTAATAAACTTAGTTGGGTGGGGAAATGGAACTACACACAACTGTGTGGAATTCAGACTACCCATGTAGAAGGGAGCCATCTAGTCCTCCAAACAAAGGCAAGCCCAGTGGTAGCTTTGAATTCCATCCCTGAACTACTGGATTTTTAATGAAGTTAGAAGGGGAGGGAAAGCATGAATGCATGGGAGAATCTTAAGCCTCTGGCTTTAGAAGGCTGTTTTCTCTGAGTTTATTACCTGCCAGAGACAAGTACCCTCCCAGCATCCTAAAGTTATAGGATTAAGCTGGTAGAACCTCAGTTCTGACTCATGTCATGGGCTTTATAGAAGAGTTGCATACATTTCCTGGGTTCCTTTGAATAGTCAACGGTGACATTTGTTGGCCTGGAATTCTTGCCTCCAACAGTATATCTCAGATTGTAAGGGGGAGTTAGAGGTCAGGGTGCTCTATTCAGAAGTGTTTGAGATCAAAGAGAGTGACCAGCCACCCTCCCACCTGGATCTCACAGAGTGTCTGTCAGAGAGCCAGCCTTGTGCCTGAGAGATCCCTGGGAGGCCCAGTAAAAGCATACCCCCTAGTTGTATTATGTTCCCAAGGCAAATTCGTGTATTATTATTTCCTCAACTCCTTGTACAATTCGATGAGAAAATAGGACGACTGTTATTAGCTTTCTTTTATATGGGTGAAGGAAGGGCACTGGGAGTTAGGATGACATATGAGTAAGTGAGCCTTAAATCTTGATCTTATGACCCCAGTCTAGGAATTTTGTAGATAAAAGGCCCGCTTATATATATGCCAAAATGGGGGCAGCAGCCTGAGTGTGCACCCTGACATAGAAAGATCAGCGAATTCATTACCTAGGGTTCAAGTTTCCCCTGTGGCTCTTTCCTCCAGCAATTTAGTTCCAGGACCCCCACCACCCCTATGCCTACTCCCACCCCCATGAAAAATTTGCTCTGGTTTTTTGTTTTTGCAATGTGGAATGATATTCTATATTCTATATATTAAGGACATGAGTTTTGGAACCAAACCAAATTCCAAATCCTGATGCTGCCTCACACTGACTTTAGGCAAATGATTTAGCTTGTATAAATCTCAGTTACTCCATCTATAAAATGGTGCTAGGACCTAACTCAACTAGGTTCTCATGAGGATTAAATGAGATAAATCACATTAGGTTTCTGGTGTGAAGGAGGCACTCATTAAATGTTAGCAATTTGTTGATGGGCTTCCTGTCTGGTTGGATTTGTCTTAAGGACCACAGATCCACAGATTGAGAAGAACTCTCCAGGGAGCCCCTAACTAGATAATCCCCACCCTCATCGCCCCTGGACAACTGACTGCCTAGACAAGGGGGAACAGGAACAGCCAGTGACGGAGGAAGTATATGGCGGGAAGAAATTTATGGGGACCATGGAACTGTTACTGTTTCTACCTTTTATTTTCCTATTACAGGCCCGGTACATGGGGTCCCTCGGCCTGGCCTGTGGGGATCGGGCTGAAACCAGCTCTCTGACATCCCCTGAGGGGTCTGGATTGTGAGAGGGTACAGGCCAGGCCGAGGGCCCCCACCAGTGCATGATCAGAGCCAGGGAGGGACTGCAGGAGAGTTCCAGGGTGTGTCCGGCCCATCTCACCCAGTCCCAATAGGCTGGACCCCAGCAGCAAGCTAACCTACCGGTCAGAGCATCTGCCCCCTGGTGGTCAGTGCGCATCATAGCAACTGGTCGAACAAACAGTTGGACACTTGGCATATTAGGCTTTTATTACTAGTATATAGGATTGTCTCTTTGGATTCCTTGGGCTGTAGAATGATAGAGGTAGACAGGACCTCAGAAGCCATTTGCTTTGACCACCCCTTCCTGATTTCATGTATTTAGTCAGGCAGTCTACAGTGGTCAGCAGGCATTGGGAGCAGCCAGGGCCAGGCACTGTGCCAGGCTCTGGGATAGAGTGACAGCAGAGACTCAGTGCCCATGCTGTAGGAACTCTCAGTAATGTGCTGAAGACTGAGGCTCAGAGAGCTCAGGTCACACTGCCCCTTAGCACCAGAGACAGTGCCCCGGGTCCCCTTTGGCCCCCAGAACAAGGCTCTGCACAGACACCACAGGGCTGACCAAGACCTCCAGACGAGGTCCAAATTCTTAGCTCCTCACTTTATTCTGAGGTCTTTGCTTCATTAAGCTTAACTTTACAAAGGGGCTACTACTGGTCCCTTGTGATCTGAAACCCTAGCCCCCAGCTCCTGCCAAGGACTGGCACAAAGAAACTCGCCTGCCACGGTTACCATCCTCATGCTCATTTATTTGGATCCAACTTCCTGAGGGAGAATTGTCAGAGAGAGATTTGCTACATTCAGGGGTCCCCCACGTCTTGCTTTACTTCCACTTATTGACAACTTCAACTTGATTTCAGATGCCAAGTTTCTTTTTTCAAAAAGAGACTGGAAATGAGGTTACATAATAGTTTCACTTTTTTTAATGCTCTTCCTCTTTCAGTATTGTTTGAGGCTACATTTGCATGTATGCACACCAGCCAACACTAATGCTTTTGAGAATTCGAAACGCCAACCCTGATCAACTTCAGTGAGGCATTTTATCCACATCACTGAGCTGTGTATTTTAAGAACCTGTTTTACTCAAGCTGAGGATGGCATGAAATGAAAACAAAACAAGCCTGAGGGTGGGACTTTCCCTGGGGGTGGGACTTGGGTTGGAGGTCGCAGGTGTGGTGCGAGTTGGCCCCATGCCCCCAATCCCTGAAGTAGTTTGGGTTTCGATGTGTCTTTCAGCAAAATGATGCTTCAACACCCAGGCCAGGTCTCTGCCTCGGAAGTCAGTGCCTCTGCCATCGTCCCCTGCCTGTCCCCTCCTGGGTCACTGGTGTTTGAGGATTTTGCTAACCTGACACCCTTTGTCAAGGAAGAGCTGAGGTTTGCCATCCAGAACAAGCACCTCTGCCACCGGATGTCCTCTGCACTGGAGTCGGTCACTGTCAGCAGCAGACCCTTTGAGATGGCAGTCACGAAAGCCCAGGTAGGTGTCTGTTCTTTCAGCATGTGTTTTTCCTACACCTGCACACCTACCACATGCAGGGGGCTGCAGCGTGAAAAACACAAACTACTGCCCTCAGGGAGCTTACTTTCTGCTGGGAGGAGACAGGTAATACACAAAAGAAGTAAATACATAATATGTGAGACTGAGCAAAGGAGAAAAATAAAGCAGCAAAGGGGGACTGAGAGTGGTCCCCCTGGCTGTCATGTTGAGAATGGGCAGTAGGGACAAGGGTAGAAGCAGAATACAGAAATGAGACTGTTGCAGTAATCCGGGCAAACAAAGGCAGGTCTGCATCAGTATGGAAGCAGGAGGTGTGGAGAAGTGGTCGCGTCTGGGTCTGTCTGGAAGGTAAAGCTGATTGGCTGGCAGCTTGGACATGGAGTATGGCTCCAAGTGGAGGGCTCCAGGGTGGCTCCAAAACTTCTGGCCTAACTGTAAGGATGGCACGTCTATGTGCTGCTGAAATTGGGACATTGGGCAAGAACAGGAGTCCATCCTATAGGACGCCCTGGGGAGGAGGCAGTTTGATACGTGGGATAGGAGTTCAGAGGAGAATCCGGGCTAGAGGTGCGGAGTTGGAAGCCACCAGCATATGGATGTTATTTAAAGCCATGGTCCTGTGTGAGCTCACCTTCTGTGTCCAATCGTTCTAAAAAAGCACCAAGTGTATTTAATTCCATCATACAAGGACCCAGGTGGCCAGACTATGGAGCAAGGACCCCCAGCCATGCTCACAACTGTGTGTAATGCTCACAGCATTGGTACCAGATTTTGCTCCAAGTTCACTTCTGTCCCTCACACTTGCACTGCTCGCCACTCAGCGACCTCTTACAAGACACCTGGAGTAACAGACATGGTGAGAAGTATGAGGGGTGATTGCTGGCGATGCTGTGGTGGCTCAAGAACTCAGAGCTGAGGTCTTGGATGTTTTGTTGGCCTTCTTCATTGGCACAAGATGGGAGTGTTTGGGGCTTAACTGGCATGAACACTGCCTTTGGACCTGGAGTCGTGGAACTGGCCAAAAAGGAACTGAGTTTTAAAGGAAGTTGGTTAAGAATCTTTATGATTCTATAAAAGGGGCGGTGATTCTATAAATAAGGGCTTTATGAATCTATATAAGGGTGAAAGAAATGACAGTTTTTAAGGGTCTAACAAAAGACCTGGCTGATAGTTCAGTGACTGGTAGAGAGGACTACTGTATGATGCTGTGTTTAGGGGCACTGGCTGGGCCCTCATTAACCTGAGGGGCTGTCATTGGTACCCAGCCCAATAGTGGACAGTACCGGTTGGACACACAAAGGAATATTTAACTTTATAATTAAATATCTTGAGATAACAGTGCAATGGAAGTAGTAGGACCACCATAGAAAGGAGAGCATTCTGAAGGATATTTTGAGGGTCTCCAAAGGAAGAGGTAGGCAGCCTGGTTTGTGGAAAAACTCCTTAGAGCCACCCCACCCATCTGTGATTCTGTGTTCCTCAAGTGATCTTCTGACCTTAGGCTAGTATAACAAGTAGATTTTCCTACTGGGAAGAAAATGCACCAACTGACCTATTGAATATTCTGGTCCCCTTGGCTGCTGTAATCCTCAACGTAAAATAAGACACTGAGCCTCTGAAACCCATAGGCATCCCGTGCATTTGGGTGGCACGAGCCTGTCCCCCAGTCCCAGCCACTTCTGGGGAGGCCACATGGTGCAATGAGGCAGTTGTGACCTGGAGATGACACAGGACAAGGAACCAAAGGCCTGGAGGACATCAGGGTTTCGTAGCCTACTGATCTGTTGACCATGAGCTGGTGATTCCCAGGTCTCCCTGGGCATGTAACTACATGAATAGATCAGTATTTATTTGTTGGTTGAACTCGTTTCCATGTTAAACTGATAGGACTGAGCTAAATGGCCTCTGGAAAGGCTTTTTCATCTCTGACAGTGTGACTCTGAGATGTGCTCTCCTTTCAAGTACTTCCTCACATGAGAAAACCCTGAGTCCTCCCCCACCTACCCAAAAATGTCTGTAGGAAATGTCAAGGAAAAAATGTCAAAGGCAATACTAGAATTGCTGAGTTGTTGATGAAGACGTAGATGGTGAGGTTAATAATAACTAAAGCTTACATGGCACTGATCATAAGCTAAACACTATGCAAAGCATTTACGTTTACTAATTTGACCCTCATCATAAGATTATTGATCCTGTTTTACAAATGAGGAAACTGAGGCTCAGAAGAACATGATAACTTACCCGAGGTCTCACAGATAATAGGTAGTCAAGCTGGGATTCAAGGCAATTTAGTCTAAACCTAAATGTCTGCCTGTGTGGTTCTGGGATCCAGGATATGAAAGGTAGAATTTCTCTCACCATATTTCCCCCTTGGGCATTGTTTCTCTAAATTGCAAGGCCTTCCATCTCAGTACAAACAAAGTCAAGTTTCCTCTAATCCGAATGACTAGTAATAAGTCAGATGTGAGGCAAGTATGGCTGCCAGGATTTCTTTGGTTTGAGGTGTGGCTCCCACACCCTTTCCCACTGTCCAGAGCAGTGACAAGTGACAAGACAAGGTCTGCCATTAGCACCTTAAAAAACCATTACCCACTCAGCCCACCATGATGCTTCCCCCAGCAGGACTCTGGTCTTGAAGCCAGGTCCAGCAGCCAGACTTTACTGATTCCTCATCAGTCCTCAGACAAAGTCAGGATCATAGTGAACTTCCAGAGCACCAGATCCTAAAACAGGATAGGGTTTTTTTCTCTGAGGAGCCCCAGGGCTGGCTCAGGGGGAAGCACAGGGGAAGGTTAAATCAATGGATGGTTCTAGTTTGCCACCCATTGGTGACACCAAGCCATGGGCTGATAATGCCACTTTGGTTGGGACTGTGCTTGGGGTTCTCTTCTCTAGGAGCCCCATGGGCATCTCCTGAATTCAGGAAGGAGGTGCTTTGATGCTCCAGGTGAAGATAGAGATGAATGGGCTGCCCTTGGGTCTTGAATCAAAGTAACGGGGCGGGGTGTGGGGGGGAGTAGAGAGGAGAGGACAAGGTGGCCAGGTTACTGAAGTCATTCCTGGTTCTAGGGGAAAGGACATAGTTACCAAACAGAATCTGTTTCCTGTTCTAAAGGATTATTGTTATTACCAACAGCTATCCATTTGAATATCAAACTCCTATTTCAAAATCCAAATACATTTTTAAAATAAGCTACATTTTGATTTACCAATATTGACAATATAATTTTAACTAACAGCTCTCTGATTTTCATTATTCATTCTTAAGGGTGAATAATGTATGTGTGTGGCGGGGTTTTGTGTAAGTCTGGGGCTTGCCATTATGGCTGCCCTGGGTTGCCAGTTTTTGCTGGCAATAAAAGGCAGTGTATTTGAGATGGGTCTCATTTCTTGCCTCCCATTAAGCAGGTGCCTCTTGGATTTTACAGGTAGCCCCTGAAGAAGATGAAAGGAAAAAGAGGCGACGGGAAAGAAATAAGATTGCAGCCGCCAAGTGCCGAAACAAGAAGAAGGAGAAGACAGAGTGTCTGCAGAAAGTGAGTGTCTTCTTGCCTTGCCCTGACCTCCTGCTCATGCCTGTCCCCCACTGACCTCATGTCAGGATCTGAAGGGGAGTTAAGAAGCCTCCTACCCAGAAGTGTTTACCCAAGAAGGGTGTTGTAGCTGGGAGCAGAAATGCCAGTGGCTGAATGAGGAGTTAGCAAAGCTGTTAGCACAATGAATGGGACTCTGAATGTATGAAAGCAGGTGTGTGAATTAAAAACCACAGCAGCCGCGGCCAGTCCCTACATGTCCAGCAGTTTCCAGGCTGCAGGATATGTCAGCCCAAAGAGGCTTCACTCGCCCATTCTCCTGAGAAAAGGGAGCTGCCAGCTCTCATTTGGCTCACTATGAAACGCCTTTAATTAATCTCTTCAAAACAAGTTATTTCCTTAATCCACAAGCAGTGATTAAACTTTCCTGGTGTTCCTGGGTCATTCTTAACTCTGCAGCCCTTCTCCTTGGCTCACCCAATAGGCTTTTAGCTTCTGGCTGCATCCAGCCAGCTCCCCTTCCTACAGGGAACGGCATCTGTGGCAGGCTGGGCAGCTCATGCTGTAGTCTTTCCAGTATTTATGTCTTTTTCCCCCAAGTATGGACAGGCCAGGGCAGAGTCATCACCCAGATTCCACAGGTCCCCAAGGGTTCTGTTGATTGCTTTAGGGAGTCAGTGAAATTAAGACAATTTGTGTGTTGCCATGTACATTCTTTCTGGGGAGATGAGCTTCTCAGTGAAATGAGTGACTCAGAAGACTAAGCACCATGAGCCCAGATTTCGCTCCAGCCCCCAAAGCCGTTGTAGGTCCAGAAGACCTGCACATGGGCTATTGGACTCATCAGAGGAGACCTCTGAACCACTGATTCCACTGCAGCCTCATTACTATTAGAGTCACAGCCTGCCTCAACCTTGAGTGGAAACTCAAGGGCATCGCTAAAGAAGCCTCTAAGTGCTAAGGCTTCTCCAGAGTCTGGATTCTCCCAAACCTAAGGCTGCTGCTCCGGCTTCGTGGGGCACTGTAGCAGGGAGCCCATGGCGTTGCCTCTGCAGGCCATTTCCAACTAGATGAGACCCCACATGTCCCAGATGCTACCCTATCACCCAGGGGCCACTCCCTGGCCACCCCATCCTTGCTGTACCTTGGCTCAATTCCTAATAACTCTGTTGCTTGTCCCTCAGGAGTCGGAGAAACTGGAGAGTGTAAATGCTGAACTGAAGGCCCAAATTGAGGAGCTCAAGAATGAGAAGCAGCATTTGATATACATGCTCAACCTCCATCGGCCCACGTGTATTGTCCGGGCTCAAAATGGGCGGACTCCAGAAGATGAGAGAAACCTTTTTATCCAACAGATAAAAGAAGGAACGTTGCAGAGCTAAGCAGTTGTGGTTATGGGGGCAACTGGGGACTCCTCATTGCATCCTCCTTTTACATCCAAACCCCTGCAGCCATTGAGATCTGACTTCCTCTCAAATCCCAGCAGCAAAGAACTGTGGAGGCAGGATGGCTCGGTGACTCAGCTGGGCCTCTCCACTCTGCCCCAGAGCGGACTTCGGACCAGAGCAAGGGCATTTTTTGCCTCAACTCCAGGATTTAGGCCTTAACATACCAGCCATTCTTGGATTCTCCGGATGACCCCTGGTTAGTGTCCTGCCCACCTTTCATCTGGATTCTACAAAAAACAGGAACTCCCACCGTTAGGATTCAAGCAGAAGTG
>NW_005357346.1:1754087-1763095 GCF_000412655.1 Myotis brandtii | reverse complement strand
GGTGGGTGGGTGGGGCCACCTCCTCCTCCCTTGCCACTCCCACAGTCACTAGTAGGGGACATGGAGTGAGAATGGCTTTTAGCAAAGTTGTGCAATGGCCAGGCTTGTGCTTCTAGCCAATATGCTGTTATGTACAGGAATTACTGTGTGCAAGGCGTTTGTTTCATAACTAAGCATTGTGCTCTCCTGATGTGTGCTCTGACAACACTGGTGTGACTTGTTCGAGACTTTTCTCAGATCTAGCGTCTGAGAGTTTGAGGGACTACTATCATGTGGGGTGTCTTACAAAATGTTCAGGTGGCTGGCAGAGCTTGTCAGCCCAGGAGAACAGAATTTTGCCAGCCAGCAGTGCCATTTTGTGCCAAGAGAGCAGGCCTCCTTTCCCTTTGCACTCAGGCATTAGTGCAAAATTCCTGGGCAAGACTGCAGGCCCTCTGTCCCAGGAAGAAAGCAGAAAGTCCGCCTTCCAAAGGTTAGGACTCTGCTCAGTGGTTTAGGTCAGGAGTTATTCCTAGGCCAGTAAGAGCCAAAGAATATTCCATTTTCCTTTACTTGCAGTTGAAAACCACATTCAGTAGAGGTGCGTTTGAAGCTAGGTGATGCCTAGGCGTTCGCATTATTGGATGTGAATGGCATTGTTTTTGTCATGCAGATGTTTATAGAAATCTGGCCCAGAGCATGTACAGCTGTGAGAGGTCATTCACACTGGCCACGAGAACTCTGGTCTGTTTAAATTCTGATGTTTCTGTGAAATTCTCAGAGTGTTTAATCCTACTCAATAGTATCATTACAATTTTCTGTAAGAAAAAATATATTATTTATCCTAGTATTCCTGTCAATATAATAAATATTGAAACAAATATATGGTAAACTTAAGTGTTGTGCTGGTTTCTGTGATTTAAAATCGGTTGTTGAAGTCTAGTCATTTTCCTGCCCCTTTCCTCTCCCTCGGGGGTGGTAGGGGTGGGGTGGTTATTTAGCCTTAAATATTTTCTAAGTGTTTCTTTGTTCTTTGGAGTGCCACTAGCTGGTATAGTTGACTCTCAATCCTGTTCCCTGGTCTGTGGCATCTGATGCTCAATTTCTCATTAACAAACCCTGGAACACAGCACCAAGCATATCCCTTAGACCAGTGGTCGGCAAACTCATTAGTCAACAGAGCCAAATATCAACGGTACAACGATTGAAATTTCTTTTGAGAGCCAAATTTTTTTTAAACTTAAACTATATAGGTAGGTACATTGTTATTAAATTAATGAGGGCACGCCTAAGGCTTAGGAAGAGCCGCACTCAAGGGGCCAAAGAGCCGCATGTGGCTCGCGAGCCACAGTTTGCCGACCATGGCCTTAGACCAACTATTTGGTGTTAAGATAGATTTTGTTATAAAATCTGAATTGCTAAATACCTCAACTATCAGTTTCTCTGAAAGTACAAAAGCCTAAAACATACATCTGTTGTTCAACTTGAGTCATGGACACCTTTCCATTCGGCCACAGAACTTCTCTTGAAGTATTCACTTGAATTGCATTCATTATAATGTCCAGATGTGTGTCTCATTATTGCAAATATGTATTTCAAATATCCAGAAAAAATGAGGGGAGAATGGGTATTATGCAAAGTGCCAAGGTCCCAATCCCAGAAAAACTCAGTGTATTGTTTGTGGATTCTAAAGAAATAACCCAGAAGGACTGGCTATGAATGACACGGGTTTATTAGGACTTACTTGCGTACAGACCAGTGAAGTTTACTGCCGCACCAGCTGCCACTGGTGAGGTTGCCCACTAAGTCTGGCCTGTGGATGGGCCACCCCAGGGGCAGCCGGCCAGTGCTATTGTTTAGTCCTCACCTAGACTTTCCCAACACAAGGTTTCATAAAGTACAGAAGAAAAACGGCATTTGGGGGAGGGGACATGCTTGTATGAGCTCAAAACACTCGCTGTTTACAGTCCTGGCTCACGTCTAGAAGCAGTTTCTCTTTGGCTTTTCTTAGACCAAGTTGCTGGCCAGGTTCCCAAGGTCTCACAGAAGGCCTTCACTCTATTTCCCACAGGGCAGGGGGGAGGAAGGGGAGCTGGAGCATGGGAAGGGGACCATGTTCCCAATTACCATACAATGGGGAAGAAGAAAGGGAGAATAATTTTATATGGGATAGGTATGATAATTCAAAGAAAAGTATTCTATCTAATTTTGGGAATCTCTGGGACACAGGATTCCTTAGGTCTGGGACAGAACCAAGCTCCCTTGCTCTCTGCCTATGCAGAGGGGGAAATTCCTTGCATTTACCCTCTGGTTGTGGGTATAGGTGCCACCAATCAGCTGTTATGAAACTCAAGACAATTTTTAGGCTGCCATGGACAATGGATTGGAGAGGAATCTGCCTATGCACATATATAACACTTGCAGGCTAGAAATGAAAATTGGCTACTCTGCTACCAATGCTGTTCTTCATTAAATGTTAAGATTCGTGCCCAGGGATGGTGCTCTTCCTTTGAACATGTCTATGGTTCTCTACACTATCACCTGTGATACAGGTGTCCTACTTTGGCTGCTTTAATTGCACATCAGGGGTCGTTCCTAATCTGTAAAGAGCCAGCTGGTGGAAGTGCCATTCACCCTTCTTTTAGGATAAGATAATCTTTCCCTTATCCTGGTGAAGAGGGGGAAATTCCTTGCATTTACCCTCTGGTTGTGGGTATAGGTGCCACCAATCAGCTGTTATGAAACTCAAGACAATTTTTAGGCTGCCATGGACAATGGATTGGAGAGGAAGGAAGGGGTTGGTAGCTATGGCAGGAAAAATTGATCTGAGAAATGCACTATATATGGTTAATAAAACTAAGTTCTTCTTGCCCTAACTGGGTTGGCTCAGTGGATAGAGTGTCAGCCTGTGGACTTAAGGGACCCAGGTTCGATTCCGGTCAAGGGCATGTACCTTGGTTGCGGGCACATTCCCAATAGGGGGTGTGCAGGAGGCAGCTGATCGATGTTTCTCTCTCATCGATGTTTCTAACTCTCTATCCCTCTCCCTTCCTCTCTGTAGAAAATCAATAAAAAAAATATATATATATTTTTTTAAAAACTAAGTTCTAACAAATGCATTAAAAATATTTTTTCTGTAGCCAACTTTATGTTTCAATACTTTCATAATAATAAAGGATGAATATGTATTGACCATTAAGTCATTTAGTTCATCTTCTTTCACATTCGATGGAGAGGGAAAGTTGGGGAGGGGTGTATCTGGGAGAATAAACTTGGATGGGACCTCTGCCAGAATAACAATGTCTTCCATTGGGCTGCCTCAGTGGTGACATCACACTCAGAGGTCGTGGGAAGCCCACCCTCCCTCCTCTCTCCTGCTCGTATCCTACCCGCTTGCCTTCCTCTGAGATCTGGCCTGGCACCTGTTTTGAAGTAAAGAGCTTTAAAGCATTCTAGCCCAAGACAGGGGTTCTGGAATTGAAACTTTCACTTTCTGCCAAGAACTAAAATGCTGTTCTTTCCTCCTCATGGGCTTTTAACAAACCCTTGAAACCCAAACCCAAACCAAGTTTTCTCCTCTCTTCCCCATCCCATACTATTTCATTGTGTTCAAGCAGTTTCTCTATGGAGTGAGCAGTGTTAACACGGATCTGCCTTAGGTAAAACCTCACAGGTGGCCAGGTTTACCCATTGAGCATCCTTCTGCTTTCTCATGGTGGCTCTAACTACAGAAGTTTCTTTCTTTGTCTGATCAAATCTGCTCTCAGGAAGGAATTCACACTGAGGCATAAAGGGCCAGTTGAGGACTAATACCAATAACTGCTAACATTTATTGAGACAGTACGCTCAACACTTTATATGCATTATCTCATTTAATCCTCCCAGCAACTGTTATTACCCCCATTTTACAGATGAAGTAGAGAGGTGAGTAGCTTGCTCAAGGTCACACAGTTGACCTTTCTAAAGCTGAAACAATGTTTTTTAACAGGGTTCTGAGAAGGTGTGTGTGTGTGAGAGAGAGAGAGAGAGAGAGAGAGAGAGATTAAAATACACATAACAGCCGAGACCGGTTTGGCTCAGTGGATAGAGCGTCGGCCTGCGGACTGAAGGGTCCCGGGTTCGATTCCGGTCAAGGGCATGTACCTGGGTTGCGGGCACATCCCCGGTGGGAGATGTGCAGGAGGCGGCTGGTCGATGTTTCTCTCCCATCGATGTTTCTAACTATCTGTCTCTCTCCCTTTCTCTCTGTAAAAAAATCAATAAAATATATTTAAAAAAATAAAATAAATAGATAGAGAAATGATGAGTTTAAAAAAAAAAATACACATAACATACAATTTACCAGTGTAACCATTTTAAAGTGTGCAACTCAGTGGCATTCAGTACATTCACAATACTGTGTAACCATCACCACTAGTTCCAGAATTTTTATCACCCCAAAGGATATCCTGTATCTATTAAGCAGTCACCCCTCCTTTCAGCCCTAGGCAACCAATAACCTATTATCTGTCTCTATGGATTTACCTCTTCTGGATATTTCATAGAAATGGAATCATTTAATATGTGGCCTTTCATATCTGGCTTCTTTCACTTAGCATAGTGTTTTCAAGGTTCATCCACGTTGTAGCATCTATCAGTATCTTGTTCCTTTTTGTGGCTGAATAATATTCCACTGTGTGGATAGACCAAATTTTGTTTATCCACTCCTCTGGTGATACACAGGAAGATAGTCTGTATCCTAAGGAATGAATCTCTAAGGTGGGAGATAAGAGGGTTGGGAACAGGGGTCTTTCTCAGAACTTTCAAGTAACAATTTAGAAATCACTTATTCTGTGACTAGCTCTTTGGGAGCGCAATAGGCAGGATAATGGTACATGCTCTCCGAAGGTGTCAATGCTCCCAACCACTTCTGGCCGGTAGGGAGGTTCTGCAGGAGGGCTTTTGGCAGGCTCCTGGAGTTGAAGCTTACAAAGGTTGTTTGTATAAACTTCATGGAGGGGAAGAAATGAGGCGGCCCCCTATATTATTTATTATTATTATTTTTTTAATCCTCACCTGAGGTCACGTTTATATTGATTTTAGAAAGAGAGGAAAGAGAGAGAGAGAGAGAGAGAGAGAGAGAGAGAGAGAGAAGAGAGAAACATCAATGTGAGAGAGAAACATCTATTGGTTACCTCCTGTAGGTACCCCAACCAGGGAGTGAGCCCACAACCTGGGTATATGCCCTGACTGGGAATTGAACCCGCAACCTTTCAGTGTACAGCATAACCCTCCAACCAAGTGAGCCACACTGGCCAGGGCAGCCCACTGGAAAATTTAATTCCCAGCTCAGCCCAACCACTGCCCTGGATTCTCTCCATAATATGCACACATAATAGAATTAATCATGCAACTTCTAATAATGCACAAAATGGGTCTTCTTGGAGGTAGTTCAATCAGTCCACTTTGAAAACATTTGGTCAGCCCAAGCCTCCTTTGTGAGGCAAAGTACTTAGTGGTTCAGAACAAAGACTAGCTAGACCTGCATTCAAATACTGCCTCTACTGCCGTTCGTTGTGTGAACTTAGGCAAGTGATACAACCTCAAATTCTTCACCTGTAAAATAGGGGGGGTGAGTAACAACAGCACCAAACCCAATGGATTCTCACCATTCTGTGTGAAGAACATAGCATGGTGCCTAGGGGAAGCAATTCTTAAAGTTATTATTAAAGGTTGTTGTCATCAACATTTACTGAGATTTTATGAAAGGATGGGCTAGGGACCAAGACTGCCAATTCTGGGTTATTTCATTAAATTAAACCTTGAGCTCAAATGGTTCAAATTTATCCCATCACCCTACATTCCTACAGATTTTGTCCAGTTTTTATTTTGGAACCCACCTGAGTCCCTGGCAGGGTGAGCCTGTCCTCTGTGGGGTCAATGGGTGTCTGGGGAAATGACAGTGGCCCTGTCCTGAGGGGGTGGCTAGGGGATGAGCACAAAGGGGTAGGAGACAGTGACAGGTCACAAAGGGCAGTGGAGTATAAATATAGCCACACAGGGGGTGTGGGCTGAGAGAGTGGAGTTCATAGCCTCTTGGGGAAATAAAAAAAATCAGAGGTGGAGGTGAGGTGAAGCGGAGAGGAAGCCCACTCTACATCTCTATATTCTTGATGAGGTTCAGTCTGGGCTCCAGGCGCCCTCTAGCATCCCCACGGCAAGCATCTGTGCCCCATCCCCACCCTGCCTCTGGGAGGGGTCCCTGTGGGTTGGGGTGGGGCTGAGAGACCGCAGAGCCATCTGCGAGACCCAGGATCATTACTGCTCCCTCTGCTGCCAACGAGGCCAAGAAAGAGAAGACCCAGGAACCTGCCTCATCAGCACTGCTTGCTGTGATATAACAAAGCCATGAACAGGGAGTCTCCGTTGCCATATTACACGGCCCAGAACAGCTCCAACATGGGCATGTTCAACACCACCATGGGAAAACTGCAGCGCCAACTGCAGAAGGGAGAATATGACATCTTCAAGCACGCACCTATATTTGAGAGCGACTTCATCCAGATCACGAGAAGGGGAGAGGTGGTCGATGTGCACAACCATGTCCGCATTCTGACCATGGGCATCGCGTCCACCAGCCCCATCCTCCCACTCCCAGACGTCATGCTGCTGGCCCGCCCGGCCACTGGCTGGGAAGAGCATGCAGGGCGCAGCAGAGTCCCCACGGGAAAAAGCCGCCAGGCTGCAAAGACCTTGGAGCTCACTAGGCTCCTTCCCTTGAAGTTTGTGCGGATCTCCATTCACGACCGCGAGAAACAACAGCTGCGCCTGAAGTTCGCCACTGGCCGCTCCTGCTACCTGCAGCTGTGCTCCCCTCGGGACGCTTGGGACGACCTCTTTGCCGGCTGGGAAAACCTCGTTCACCTCCTACAGACACCAATGGACAGTCACAACAGTACCTACACCAACCCTGCCGGGAACATGGCATGTATGCCTGTGTTTGAGGATGAGGACAAGAGGAGCCAGAGAGTGGCCGATCTCCGAGGGAAAGAGGATCAGGACCAGGTCAGCATCAGAAGCCTCCACGTGGTCTCTGAGGTGGCTGGGGCCACTTCTGCAGCTTTTGCTGGAGGGGAGGATATCCAATATGACTCCTACAGATTCACTGCCATGCCTGATGTAGCCACCCCAAACCCAAAACCTATGGAGCTTGACAAAGTGTCAGTAGCAAGGGTGGCAGCAGGCACCACAGCAGGCGCTCTGAGCATGGCAATAACCACATCTGCTGCCCTTGAACAACTAAGTGCGGCCATAGCAGGGGCAGCCGCCAAGGGTCCAGGGGGGAGCAGCACCAGCATAGCCATTGCAGGTGCTGCCAACATGTCCCCCAAGAGCATTAAGATGGCCTTTGCAGGTGCTGCCAATAAGGTCCCAGGGAGTCCTTCCAACACTAGCCTCTCCCCAGAGACCAGCATGGTTGTTGCAAGGGCAAAGGCAGAGCCGACCAGCAAGACTGTTGGAGAAATAGCTATTGGCCGTGCCACACAACCTCTCATCGCAACCTTGCCCAAGGAAGGCAGTGTGAGTGAACAGGCTGGAAGGCAGCAGCGAGCGTCCCCAGCCATGGCTGAAGCCTGCAAGAGCAGAAAGGACTGGAGGGAGCGAAGAGAAAGGAACAAAGATCCCAGGAGTCCCCATCACTTCAGGGCAACTGAAAGCCACCAAAAGCCAGGGGGTGACAAAATCCTTCGAAAACCATCTAGCTGGTTCTTAGCCAGGCAGAGAAATGACAAAAAGGAGCCACGTTTCAGCAGCCCGGGGAGCAGCAGGCCTGTCACCATGCACAGAGTCATCAGCTCTGCTCCCATCACCAACGACTCCAGGACCTCTCACAAACCAGGGAGGAGCTTGTCTACAAGTAACTCAGGTTCCACAACCAAAAGACTCAGCAGTATCAGCTCTTTTTGGAGGAATGTCAAAGCCAATCTTACAATAAGAACAGTGACCTCACCACACGGCAGGGATGTGGACAAGTTGGCTAAGACAATGGGAAGGAACAGCATGGAGAGCATCATAGAGATAGGAGAGAGTGGCCAGGGACTGGAGATGATTGACAGTCCAACATCTGAGATCATGGAGATAGTGACCTTTGAACCCTATTAGTAGGACCCAGAAGCTGCAAAGCGGACCAGGGCTCAGGGGAGGATCCCTGGAGAGCCTATTCCAGCTTTCCTTACTGCATTTTAAATAAAGATCATAGGGTCTGAATACAATCAATACAATGCTGCTTTCTGTCTGAATTTCTATGTCCCCTGGTCTAGCAGTGACCTCACAGTACTCACAGTAGATTCTGTGATGTCAACTGTGCTGCAGCCTGAGACCCCCATGTCCAGTCCACAGCAGCACCCCCTCACCCATGCTGGGCAGAGCCAGCAGGAGGGCTCTGTCGTGCCTCAACTCCTTTCTGGCCCTGTTCCCAGGGCCATGGCTGAAAGTCCTACAATGGCCTGGGAAGCTCTACCTCCACCATTTCCCTATCCTTTTTATAAACAACTAGAGGCCCGGGGCACAAAAATTTGTGCCCTTGGCAAGGGGGGGGGGGTCCCTCAGCCCAGCCTATGCCCTC
The DNA here is from genome assembly GCF_000412655.1 of Myotis brandtii. Taxonomy (NCBI): domain Eukaryota; kingdom Metazoa; phylum Chordata; class Mammalia; order Chiroptera; family Vespertilionidae; genus Myotis; species Myotis brandtii. The sequence continues at coordinate 1,754,511 of NW_005357346.1, read as the reverse complement.
TTGCAGTATGGGACTCCTCGGAGAATGTCCACCTGCTGGCTTAGGCCCGTTCCCTGGGGGATCGGGCCCAAGCTGGTAGTTAGACATCCCTCTGGCAGCCCGGCAGCCCTCGGGGGATGTCCACTTACCAGCAGGGAGCAGACCTAAGCTGCAGTCGGACATCCTTAGTGCTGCTGAGGAGGCGGAAGAGGCTCCTGCCACCACCGCTGTGCTGGCAGCCATCAGCCTGGCTTGTGGCTGAGCAGAGCTCCCCCTGCGGGAGCGCACTGACCAACAGGGGACAGCTCCTGCATTGAGCATCTGCCCCCTAGTGGTCAGTGTGTGTCATAGTGACTAGTCATTCCCAGTCGTTCTGCTGTTAGGGTCAATTTGCATATTACCCTTTTATTATATAGGATAGAGGCCTGGTGCACGGGTGGGGGCC
>NW_005357346.1:1734750-1753771 GCF_000412655.1 Myotis brandtii | reverse complement strand
CGGCTGAAAGCAGGTATCTGGGGTTTATTTATCTTCTATAATTGAAACTTTGTTGCCTTGAGTGGAGCTCAGAGCCAGCCGTGGCAGGCGGGAAGCTTGGCTTCCTCCATCACTGGAGCAGCCAAGCCTCCTGCTTGCTCCAGCTCCATGGCTGCCAGCTGCCATCTTGGTTGGGTTAATTTGCATATAGTCGCTCTGACTGGCTGGTGGGCATGGCTTAAGGCGGAGTGAAGGTACAGTCAATTTGCATGTTTGTATTTTATCAGTGTAGACTAGAGGCCCGGAGCACAAACTCATGCACTGAGGGGGGTCCCTCAGCCCAGCATGTGCCCTCTCACAGCCTGGGAGCCCTCAGGGGATGTCTGATGGCTTAGGCCAGCAGTCAGACATCCTTAGCACTGCTGCAGAGTTGGGAGAGGCTCCCCCGCACTGCCACTGCGCTCATCAGCCATGAGCCCGGCTTCTGGCTGAGCAGTGTTCTCCCTGTGGGAGTGCACTGACCACCAGGAGGCAGCTCCTCCGTTGAGTGTCTGCCCTCTGGTGGTCAGTGTACATCATAGCAACCGGTTGTTCCGCCATTCAGTTGATTTGCATATTAGCCTTTTATGCCTGCAGGATCGAGCCAAAACCTGCTCTCCAACATCCCCCGAGGGGTCCCGGATTGCGAGAAGGTGCAGGCCAGGCCAAGGGACCCCACCGGTGCAAGACTGGGGCAGGGGAGGGGTGCAGGAGGTTGGCCAGCCAGGGAGGGACCACGGGAGGGCTCCAGGGCATGTCCAGCCCATCTCGTAATCCTGATGGGCCAGACCCCAGCAGCAAGCTAACCTACCGGTCAGAGTGTCTGCGTCCTGGTGGTCAGTGATCATCATAGCGACCGATCGACCGGTCGACTGTTTGCTACCTGGTGGTCAGAGCACGTCATAGCAAGCAGTTGAGCAGCCTTAGCATATCATTAGCATATTACGCTTTGATTGGTTGAATGGATGATCAGACAACCGGACACTTAGCATATTAGGCTTTTATTATATACCCACCCCCGCACCCCCAGACAAAGTAAGAACAGGACTTGCATCCCCTCAGGCTATTCAGGAAAGGGAAGAGAAGTGCATCAGCATTTGTTGGCAATCAGAACAGGAAGGAGGGCTTGGCGAAGGAGGGGGATTCTCCTCTAGACTTAGTCCATTCCTAGGTATATACTAGGTGTACCGGTTAATAATGGCGGCTTTTGTAATCAAAGAAAACACGATAATTTCAAGCAAAGTGCTTTATTCAAAGTAATGTCCATTGCTAGCTACACATTTCCCCTTCAGGTAATTTGTGGATACTGTCCCAATAGAACTTTTCTTGTTTTGAGGCAAACCATTCACAGACCAAATTTTCCACTTCTTCGTATGTTTTGAAGTGCTGCTCAGAAAGTGCATGTGCCATCGATCAGAACAAGTGGGAATCTGAAGGAGCTAGGTCTGAACAAGTGGGAATCTGAAGAAGCTATAGCAGGTGGGTTAATACCTCCCAGGCAAGATCTTTTAACGTGTCTTTAACTGGTTTTGAAGTGTGTGATGGTGCGTTATCATGAGCAAAATTACTTTGCTGTGTCTTCTTGCACATTCTGGTCGATCAAAGCGTGGTTCAAATTGATTATTTGTTGATGGTAGCGATCAATATTAACGGTTTCACCTGGTTTTAGAAGCTCATAATACACCACACCTTCCTGATCACACCAAGCACAGAGCATTGTCTTCTTTCCAAAGCAATTTGGCCTTGCAGTCGATGTTGATGGTTGACCTGGATCAACCCATGATTTTGCACCTTTGGGATTCACAAAATAAATCCACTTTTCATCGTCAGTCACAATTCGATACAAAAAAACTTTCTTTTATGCCGTTGAAACCACATTTTACTGATGACTTTTCGGTTTTCCATTTGTCTTTCGTTCAGTTGATGTGGCACCTGTTTTCCTTCCTTTAAAATCTTTCCCATTGCTTGTAAACGATGGGAAATTGTTTGCTAAGCAAGGTTTAATCTTTCTGCAAGTTGTTTTTGAGTTTGACACACATCTTCATCCAATAATGCTTGTAATTGTTGGTCTTAAAACTTTTTCAGTTGACCTGGACGTTCTTTGTCTTTCACATCAAAATCATTACTTTTAAAGTGTTTAAAACAGCGTTCACAAGTATGTTGAGATGGAGCATGTTCACCATAAGCTTCCCGAAGTATACAATAACTTTTTCTTCAAAATAAAATAATGAATTAAAACTTACCACAAATGCTCTTTTTTTGGCACAAAATTAGACATTTTTAAAAATATGTATTTTATTGATTTTTTACAGAGAGGAAGGGTGAGGGAGAGTTAGAAACATCGATAAAAGAGAAACATCCATCAGCTGCCTCCTGCACACCTCCTACTGGGGATGGGCCCGTAACCAAGGCACATGCCCCTGACCAGAATCGAACCCAGGACTTTTCAGTCTGCAGGCCGATGCTCTATCCACTGAGCCAAACCAGTTAGAGCAAAATTCAACATTTTTAAGCGTAAAAATATCTATGATGTTAACACCTTCAGCAAATTTGACATATGAAGTTTTGAAGCTTGCTGTCAATACAACAAAATAGCATATATATCAAATCGCATATATATCAACATATGTGTAACTCCATCTATTGAAAAAAATCTGCATTATTAACTGGTACACCTGGTACCTTGGAGAAATACATGTTCTAGGAGGCAGCTATGAGAATGTTTCTAGCAAAATTAATGTAACAACAAAACACTGGACACAGCCAAAATTTCCAACAACAGAATTGATACAGTAGGATATTAGCATAGATAAGCTCATAGTTTTTTTGTTTCTTAAACAAGCCAGGGAATATAATTCCACTTAGAGAACAGTTCAAAAACAAGATCAAACCATACACTGAATAGGGCACATGTTTGCTAAAGCCAGACAAAAATGGAACAGTAAACACAAAATTCAGCACAATAGTTTTCTCTAGGGTGGAAAGAGATCAAGTTGGTGAGCACAAGGCTTTCAGTGCTGCTGAGAATTGCCCTATTTCTTAAGCAAGGCGGTGGGTACACGGGCATTGCATTTTAATACTCTGAAATCAGAGATACAATCATCATGGCAGTTGTGATGAAACTATTACCTCAGAGATACTATAACCAATGCCTTCTCCTATATTTTCACTCTAGTGTATGCACAAAAGTGGTATGTCTGAAAGGTCTAGTCTCTTTAAATTACATTTATTCAAGGTAAGTAATTACAAAAACCCTTATTTGGTTATTAGGAAAAGAAGGAATAATATCCCTATTTTACAGATGAGAATACTGAGGCTCAGAGAAGGTGACTTGCTACAGTTGCACAGTGGGACCTTTGCTTCTGCCCACTTCAATCACAGCCATCTCGGGTATGGGGAAGAGGCAGAGCAAACCAGTCTAAGGAGACTGGGCTGGCACCAGAACCTGGGACATCAGCATTCTTGCCAACATGGTCCCATATTCCATGGAGATGAGCACCAAATTCACTGGATTGAGGGGAGGGAAAGGTGGATTGCCAGGGAGTGGTTTTCAAACTCCAGTGAGCTCATAGCCCTTAGCTGGTCTTATTTCAAAAGCATCCTTCAGCTGTATCTGGCTCCTAGGCTTCTGTCCCCCGCCTCTGGTATGACCTGCACTGCAACCATAAACAGACCACCCGCCTGGAATTCCATGGCCCAGTCCTGATTGGGGCTGCTTCTCTCTGCAGCCCAATCCTCCCGAGCTGCTAATTAAACTTCTGAATGGTTTCTCTGTACCACATCTTCAAGAACTTTCTTCTTCTGGGGTTCTGAAAACAAATTCTGAAACGTCACATGGAGGAGGTTATGAGTTAGATCACAGCATCCTGATTGCATGGGTTCTCAAGCAACAAGGTTTGTGACTTTCACAAAACTCGTCATGGGAGGGGGTCTCTTCTGTTGGTAGAGGGAATGGTGGACCTGCTCAGGCCTGCTCACGTCCTCTGTTTGCTTTGGCCAAATGAGTTCCTGATTCCAGGATGGGGAATTATTGGAGTGAGTCAAGTTATTCTTAAGAAAAAAGGGAACATACCAGAGATTAGATACGAATTGGCCCTGTGAAGAAAACAACCTCGGAATCATTAACCCAGAGGTTCAGAGAAGACTAGGGGCCACAGGGAGACAGAATTAATGGTTTACTCCTGACCAGCTTTTCCCTGGACTCAAGGTGGGGAAATCACAAAAAGATCACATCACATTCCTTTCATCTGATTTTCTCCACCCAGACAAGTGCAAGTAAACATTAATCTGGAACAAAAAAGTGCAAAAGAACATGTGCAGGGCATTTAGCCATGTATATTTTTTTTAATACACGTGGCCCTTGTGATTCTCACGTCTCTCCACTTGGCAGATCAACAAACGGGAGTTAGCATTTAAAGGACTTGCTCAAGGCTGGAGGTGATGGTGCAGACAGAGAACAAGCCCAGGGCAACTGCTCTCACGGGGCACCTGCTATATGCTGGCCTGGGTTCCACACAGAGGTACAGAGATGGTGGAGGGAACAGGACAGGGGTGAGTAACTGTTACAACCCCCAGTGACTGATACGGGAGAGACTCATGTTTGGGGAACAGGATCCATTCAGAGGAGGGGTTCTGGGACAAAGAAAGGAGTTGTGGGTGAGGGAAGGCTTCACTGAGGAATTGGCAGTTTTAAGGATAAATAGGGCTCCACCAGGTGGAGGAAGTATGGAGAGCAAGGGGAACAACAGTGGAGGAGGTGCAGGGGAGGGGTTAGGAGAGCCTCGGGTCATGGAAAAGAACATGTGCAAAGTACAAAGGCTTGAAACATCACGGTGTGTTAAGCAATTGCAAGTATTTCAGTATTGCTGGTTGGAAGGCAAGGGGAGAAGCAGTCATGAGGCTGGAGAATCAGGCAGCTGGATCAGGGGGCCTGGAGTGCTGTGTGGATGTCTGGGATTTGGGGAACCACTGAAGGCCAGCACCTAATGAGAGTCTGATTGCTCTAGCTCCAGGGTGGAGAGTTCATGGGCATGGGCTGTCTAGAGATGGGGGATCCTCTAGGAAACTACTGCATTAATCCTGGTCAGAGAAAGGGAGCCCTGAACCTGGGTGGCATTGGGGTGACAGAAGGGGGCAGAATCAAGATATGTTGAAGAGCTGGAAGAGGACCATTTCCCATCCCACATCCTGAAAGACAGGGCGCTCATGGCTTAGGCTAAGCATTCATTTAAGGAGGTGGAAACAACAGAAGTGGAGGTGTCTCCCCGTTGTGAATGTTGATCAGTCAAGGGGGTGCCGAGAAGAGAGGCTCATGGGAAAGCAAAGAGGAATATATTAAGATATAGAACAATATCTTCTAGATGGCTAAGGGGTAAAATATCAGGAGAAGCCAGCCAATGGGGCTGTGGGGCTCCTGCTCTTGGAGATCCGGGGAGGAGAGACCCACCCCACTGAGCGGTTCCTTGTTCATCTGGGCAGGATGTGTTCCCACCCAGGTCTCCTCCACCAGGTAAAGAGTCGCCAAGTAGAGTCCCTTGTGGCCAAGCCTGGGTACTGCAGGTTGGTGCTTGGAGGAGGGGAGCCTGGACTGAGGCTGAGTGGCAGCCAACCTCTCCCTTTGTCACACCACAATTAGCTAATGCTAATCCCAGAGGTATGACCTAGGGAACAGGAGGGGATCTGGGTAAGGAGGATGTGTCTCACCGGGCTGCATGGCTCGAGGCCCCTGGCAGTGGAGTGGCAGAGTGTGGTAGGGCCTGCAAGACAGGTCCCCTGAGAGGTGGGGAATTCAGACTCAAGGGGACAATGAGTGATCACCAAGAACAGGGGTAGGGTCCTTCTGCAGCCTGGAGGTCATTTGAGAAACAATTGTTGAGTACTACTATGGGCAAGATAGAAAATCAGGGACCACAAAGATACACACACACACACACACACACACACACACACACACACCCTGATAATACAAATAAAAATGTGATGGTGGCCTTGGGCAGTGTTCAGAGAGGAGGAGAGGTCTGAGCAGAGCAATGCAGGCTGAGCACTCCTGGCATAACTCAGTCAGAAGCAGCTTCCACCTGGTTATCTAGGGACACTTGCTCTGAGTGCCCCAATTCTTTTGCTCCTTGGTGTATCTTTCGAATTGACATTCTCGTAGCCCCCATGACCCTGCCATTATGTAATTTATGCTGGTCCAAGGAGAAATTAGAAAAATAAGAGAAAATATAGTGAATTTTTCAAAAAGCTTTTTAAAAACCTATCCTTGCCCTGGCCAGTGTTGCTCAGTGGTAGAGCGTTTCGGGTTCAATACCCAGTCAAGAGCACGTACTTGGGTTGCAGAATTGTTCCCTGGCTGGTCAAGGCATGTGCAGGAGGCAACCAATCATTGTGTCTCTCTCACATCGAAGTTTCTCTTCTCTCTCTCTCTCTCTCTCTCTCTTTCCCACCTTCTCCCTCGCTTCCACGCTTTCTAAAAATCAATTACAAAAACAGCCTTGGGTGAGGATTAACAAATAAAAACCTATTCTTTGAAAAAACTATCCTTTGCTTTGAGATCATGTCCTGCCTTCTGTTTATCGTTTTGTTTTGAAGTATAACATGTATACAGAAAAGTGAGAAAGTTGATGCCATTTCACAAAATAACAAGCACCTGGTGAAGAATCAGAACATCACCACATTCTTAGAAGTCCCCTCACTTTCTCTTTCAGTCACTACACCCAAGGGGAACCACTATCCTAACTGCTAACACCATGGATTCATTTTGTTTGCTTTTTCAACTTTATATAATCAAATCACATAGTATATGTACTCTTTGACTGGTTTCTTTTTCTTGACATCATATTTATAAGATTTGTCTATGGCTTTTCTGGCAATAATTCATTACAATTACAATAATTTGATCTGGCAATAATTCAATACATGATACAGTATTCCTCTGTGTGAATATATTACAATTTATTTATTCATTCAGCTGTTGATGGGCATTTGGTTATTTCCAGTTTGGGACTAGTAGGAAGAGTGCTGTTATGAACATTTATACACAGATCTTTCAGTAAAAATATGCGTAGACTTTTGTTGAGCATATACTTAGGAACAAAATTAAATATCTGCATATGTTCCGCTTTAGATGATACCGCCAAGCTATTTTCCAAAGTTGGCTGTGCCATTTTACCCTCCCAGCAGGAACATCTGAGAATTCTGGTTGTTCCACACCTTTGCCAAGATTGATGTTGCTCATCTCTTTCATTTTAGCCATTCTGATGGAATATACTGCCTTTTCTTTCTTTTTTCATGACAAAATATACTTTTTTTAAAAAAATGTAATTATTGAAAATAGTAGTTTTGCTTTAATGTCCTTAATAGGGCAAATTAAAAGTTGGCATCCAAATTAGTTTTGAAATCTCAAACATTCCAAAATCTTAAAAGTCTTATTTATACTTTTAAAGGGTTTTCATTGCAAGGGGACTTATATTTTCAAATCTTTCATATCATCCTGTTCTGGTACCTTTTGCTTTACGACAAACTACCCAAAACTTTGTGGCTTAAAACAACAGCTTTAAAAAAATTTTTTTTTTTATTTTGCCTGGTCTCAGGTGATCAGATTGGCTTCCCTCAAAGCAAGTGTCTCAAGATACCCAAGTGGAAGCTGCTTCTGACTGAGCCTCAGAAGTCATCCCGCATAACTTCTCCCACATTCTATTGGTTACAGGCAAGTCACACGGCCAGCCCAGATTTAAAGGGAGGGGACCTAAATTCCACCTTTTCATAGGAAAATGGCAAGATCACAATGTAAAAGAACATGGGGGTGGAGGGTGGCAATATTATTGTGGCCCTCTTTGGAAAATACAATTTGCCACCCCCCACTCCCAGCCTAACAAAGTAAACCTGGCCAGTATGTACCTGAGAAACCCTGAAGTGTTTGTGGTAGCCACCTCTATCTTTCATACTTTCCCTTTCCTGATCTCCCTCTCTTACACTCTTCCCTCTTTCCTCTTTTCACTTTATTTATTTTTTCAAATATATTTTTATTGATTTCAAAGAAGAAGGGAGAGGGGAAGAGAGATAGAAACATCAATGATGAAAGAGAATCACTGATTCGTTGCCTCCTGCACGCCCCCTACTGGGGATGTGCCCCTGACTGGAATCCAACCCGGGACCCTTCAGTTCACAGGCGAACGCTCTATCCACTGAGCCAAACCAGTCAGGGCTCACTTTATTTTCTTAATTCCTTCTCTTTTGCCCCACTTTCAGTTAACTAAACTCACAGGGACTCCACTGGGCAGATCTTAGCCCAGGGGTGGGCAAACTTTTTGACTCGAGGGCCACAATGGGTTCTTAAACTGGACCGGAGGGCCGGAACAAAAGCATGGATGGAGTGTTTGTGTGAACTAATATAAATTCAAAGTAAACATCATTACATAAAAGGGTACGGTCTTTTTTTTTTTAGTTTTATTCATTTCAAACGGGCCGGTTTGCCCACGGCTGTCTTAGCCCCTTCCTCCCCACTGCTCCCCACATATTGGCAAGCTCTTTGACCCCGGGGCAATAGATTACTAGGGGCACCTAGAACAACAGCATGTTAGGCCGAGAAGGGTCTTGACTAATCCCAGAAGCACTTCACATATGAGGAAGTTGAAACCTACAGAGGAGAGGGATTTTCCCAAGGTCCTACTTCAAGTAAGTAACAATTCTGGCTAGCACAGCACAAAATATAGCTCACAGTGGGTCTCAAAGAATGTCAACACCTGCTTTCCATTTCTGACTTCCTGAAACTAAAGCCACTTGTTTCTGTTTCACATTCATTGCCTCAATATTACAATGTCCTTTTAGCCTCTTGGTCAAGGAGCAAAACCAATACGGGCAGGTTTCCTGCCCAGAGAGACCTGTCCCAGTCCTGGCCTTCAGAGGTGGAATGAGGAGGGGGGATGCTTGTAGATGGAGGAATGACCCCTCTCCAACCATCTCACTGCACCCCAGACATAAGTAGGTCCTTTCTTTCTGATCCTGAAGTCCAAGAATTCTCTGAAGTCAAGCATCAACTAGCAGCCGTTTTTAAAAATTGGGGGGCATCCGGAGATGGTGAATTTAGTTTAGGCCGATGATGACCGAAGTCAGGCTGAGGATAAATCTGTGGTGACACAGGGCAACAAGACAACTGTGCAGACAGGCCCACGAGACAGCAATTCTGTTATGTTAACGTCTGTTTCCTGTGATAACTCCAAACAGGAGGAGGCAAAGGCCCAGAGTGGGGATCCCACCAGACATCCCATCGCATAGGGACTGGATCTTGAGAGAAAAGCAAGGGCTGGAGAAAGCACAGGGGTTGGCACATTACTCAGGGATCTGAATAGTAACGAGATGGAGAATAGCCTGTTAAGAAGCCTCTGAGTTTTTGTAACCCACCAGCTCAGCACTTTCTGTCACAAGGTATTCAGCTCTGCAAGTCCGTGCGCTGTCAGGGAAATCACCTTCGGTCAACAGTGTGAGTCCCCAAGGCTGTAGAAACAGCATCTGTGGAGGACTCTATCAACAAGAAGGAATTGAAATAATTATTTTAATTGGTATAGCCTGTAACCTCCGTTAGGGGAGTAGCCACGTCTTATTGTTTCTGGGTCCCTAGGTCTTGCCCAGAGGTTGGCACATATTAGAAGTTGCATAAAAGTTTGTTATGAAGACATACAGGCATTCCCCTGCATCTAGGCACCACGCCGCCAGGGTATTCCTTCCTTCCATGTATCCCCTCCCCTGCCTCCCAGCAGCCCTCTGCCAGCTCTCACTGATGGGTGGCCCAGGATGTGGAGAGACACCACTAATGAGGTTTAGTCCCTCCTTGCCCACAGTAGCCAGACTAGCACCTCCTCTTCAGCGGTCCTCTATTGGGAGTGGTAAAAACAAGTCATGAGGGTCCCATGCCTTTCTTCCTGTTGAGGTCCCTCTCTCCAGCCTGTGTGCTCCTTCTTGCCAAACAAATAAAGGAGCCATTTCCTTCCCTCCATTTCCCCCCTGGAGGAAAAAACCCCACACCATCAGCTACCAGAGTCATTTCCCAGCCTGTGGTTGGCCAGCGCCCGTGCCTGGCCCTCATCCACACAGCCTGCTGCTGCGGCTGCATCCACTTCAGTAGAAATGGTCGGAGCAGCTGCCACACCAGGCACAGTGCCAGGAAATTAGGAGCCAACCCCATGTTTCTCTCCAAGTTCTTCAATCTTCTTGTTATGTTATTTGGGACTGCTGCGTGTAATAACAGTGGTATCTATTGAGTGCTTCCTCTCTGGCAGCCACTGTTCTAGGAACACTAAAGGGATTATTGGGTTCAGTACTTTCCCCACAACTCTTTTAAGTAGGCATTATTATTCCCATTTTATAGGTGAAGAAACCAAGGCACAAACCAGTTCAAATAACTTACCCAAGGCCCAAGTGGTGGAACCAGGATTAAATCCCACTGGATCCCACAGCCCTGACCCCCACCTTGGGTTGACACCATGGAGTGCCTGGCCTTAGAAGGTATCTGAGACTACACCTGGTGAGTGTCCAACCTACAGTCAGCTGTCAATAAACTCCATGGTTAGAACGCTGGGCACGGAATCGAGTACCACCCTCTCCTCTGGCTGTGGGAACCACTCCATTTCCCTCCACTCCACTGAAATGGGCAGCACCTTTTACTCAGGCTCAGCAGTGCCTGGCCACTGGGGGATTGAGCTGTATGTGTGGGCACAGCAGTGTGTTCCTTCTAGAAAAACAACCCAAAATTCCATCCTCCTGTCGTGTCTCACCTGAAACCACTTTAAAATCTATCATCTGTACATCTTAGTCCCTTGACAGACCCAAGGGATGACTTTCCAGGCCCCAGCAAGACACCCCAGTCTAACATCAGCCTGGCAGGGAGAAAAGGTAATGGTCCCTGAGGAAATGCCTGGTCACAGCCTCACACTCTCTAGCTTTGATCACTAACTTCCCAGATAACAAAAGTCCACTCTCCATTCTAACTAGCCATGCAATGCTTGCCCATCAACTTGCCTCTACTTACCCACCCACTCTTGTTCCTTCTTACCTTTGCCCCCTCTCCCCTTTTCCTTCCTCAGAGCTCCCCTCCACATGGGCTGTGTCATCTCCAGTGAGACTCTCTGTCCCCCTTCCTTCCACCTCTCTTCTCAGATCTGAGGATCCCTCCTCACCCAGTTTCTGTCACACTGAATCTAACCCCCACACATGCCTCATGATGCCAATCCTCTCTCTTAGGCTCCAACACATTAAGGATAATGTATAAGCTTCAGCTCCCAGAAAACAGAGGATCCCTTGACAGAGTTCTCAGTGGGCCCAGGGTGTGTTTTGCAGGCCAAGGGAATGAGGGGACCACCTGTCTACAAGTCAGGGATATTCTCTCTCTCTCTCTCTCTCTCTCTCTCTCTCTCTCTCTCTCTCTGTCTCTCTCTGTCTCTCTCAGGCTGAGGCCTTCCTCTATCACTTCCCAGGGGCACAAAAGCTGGAGCCCATTTGCATTAATTCTCTGAGTTGCTTAGACTCTGAGTCCAGGACTCCTATGGCATGCTCATTTATGCAAACTGAATGCAAATGAATAAAGAAAACTATGTGACCCTGGATTAACTGGAAATCAGAGATTCTCCTGATGGGAAGACTTGGGGAATTTTGAAATCTACTTCCCAAGAGGAATTTAAAAATAGAGTGGCCTCCAGTTGGGGGTTGGAGAGGGATGTGGCTGGAAGTCATTCAGAGGAAGAAGCATAGTCCGAGTTCCATGTCATTTCTAAGTGACACAGCAAAAGTCAGAGGAAGAGAAAGCATCTGGCCACCAAGCTGTCCCTCCCCCTTCTCTTCTGTTGGCTCCGAGCTCTAGTTCAGCTCAGAGCTCTGCCAAAACCACTCCACAGTGTACATGCTGGAGAGCAGAGCACCCAGGATGTCCCGCATTTTTGGAAATGGCATTTTACTTATATCCCACTTCCCATGGCAACACTCCGCTATGCTCCTTTCCTTTTGCATCTCCTATTTTGACTGTTCTGCTTGTCCCTCATTGTGTATACCTGGTCAAGTGAACAAGATGTTCTGGAACCTGGCCAGGGGTGCTAGGCGGTTTGGATGTTCACATAAAGAAGACCTCAGAGGCCGAAACCGGTTTGGCTCAGTGGATAGAGCGTCGGCCTGCGGACTGAAAGGTCCCAGGTTTGATTCCGGTCAAGGGCATGTACCTGGGTTGCAGGCACATCCCCAGTAGGAGATGTGCAGGAGGCAGCTGATCGATGTTTCTCTCTCATCGATGTTTCTGACTCTCTATCTCTCTCCCTTCCTCTCTGTGAAAAATCAATAAAATATATTTAAAAAAAAAAAGACCTCAGAGGCTAGTTGGCAGGTAAGTCAACCCAGGCACAAAGCCTTGGGCACCTCATTTCCAGGAGGAGGGAGGAAAGGACCACTTCAAGAAAGGACAGGAGAGAGAAAGTTGGCCCAGAAACAGCAGCCTAGTCTTCTGACCCTAAACTGAGATGTGAGGAAAACCCCAAGAGGTAGCAACTGACCTTTTCTTAAAGATTTCAAGAGAAGAAACTACTTTTTCAAAATATTTCCAAGAGTCCACTAAGTATCATCAGAACATTTTTACCCGTATTAACATAAATGCTGGGTGCTACCACGGAAGTCATTTTCTCTGGTTCTTTCCATCAACCAGAGAATAGCTATTCCTGGCTGTTATGGTAATACTCCAGCAAACCCTTAACACATGCCATGAAAAGACCTTAAGACAAACCTCCCCAAGACTGAGGGACCACCTCATCACTTCCCTGAGAGACGATCACCCAAACAGAACCTTCCACCCCCAGGTGATAGAGAGCATTATGTATCGATCCTTGTTCCCCTAACTAGATAGAAAACATGCTAAGGGCCAACTTTCAACTTGCCAGTATTTGGGGTTACCCAGAGGGGAAAAAAGTGCTCATTTGTACATTTAAAAGGGAAGGGCACCCTGTGTATCAATTATGTTTTATATATTATACTTTTTAAGTCTTACAATAGTCCCACTAGATATGTATAATTTCCATTGACAAATGATGAAACCAAGGCTAAGAGAGTTAAAGTCATTTGCCCAAGATCACACAGTTGATGAATGGTTGTGGCAGAACCTTCTACTACTCATCAGTATCCATTTCTCCTTTTCTATTTTTTCCCATTGATTTTTTAGAAAGAGTGGAAGGGAGGGAGAGAGGGGAAAAGAAAGAGAGAGAAACATCAATCTGAGAGAGACACATTGATTGGTTGCCCCTGCAAGTGCCCTGCCTAGGGCCAGGGATAAAGCCTGCAACTGAAGTACATGTCCTTGACCAGAATTGAACACGCGACCCTTCAGTCAGAGGGCTGACGCTCTAACCACTGAGAAAAACCAGCTAGAGCTCTCCTTTGCTTTTTAGGTACATGTTAAATGACATTTTCCAGCCTTCTTGTGTTAAAGGCCAGCCATGTGACTGAGTTCTAGCCAATGGAATAGGGGCAGGAGTGATTTTTGCCACTTCCAGGACTGGCCCATAAAAATCTTGCAGGTGGCACTTCATCTTCTTCCCCATCACTATCTGGAGGACCCAGGGCACCACGAAGCCACCTGATTAAGATGGTAGGAGCTTGGTCCCTGAATGACTAGGTGGAGCAGAGACCCTTTACCCTGCCCTCTGCCACCTGTGCTGGACTGTTATTTAACTTGGATGGAATAAAGCTTTACTGTGTTAAGCCATTGAGATTTTAGCTTACCCTGACTGACTAAGAGCATAGCGAAGGCAAGATCTGAAACTAAGTCCATCAAACTCCAAAGACCATCTTCTCTCATTAAGCCATATTGCCACACAATACAACAGAAATATATTAGCTAGTCCCTGAACCTATGCCCCAGAGACAAGCTCTGACAAACTACTGACCCACCCAACAGCTGCTTCACCCTTTTTTTGCTAACAAAACACCAAGTTTTCATTTGTTCATACATCCACCTGGCTTGAGTGGGTGGATAATTGGTCAGTCCCTGCCCCTTGCCCAGGGATTAATTTAATGCTAGATCTGTGACCAGTTCTGGCCAAAGAGACTCAAAACTACTAGGAGCTTCTGGGAAAGATTTTCCTCACTGATTGCACCCCTATCCCATTTCTTCCTGCTTAAGAAGCTGCTCCATGAGAAGGAAAGCTTGGGGCAACTGCAGCCACTTTGCCACCATGAGGGGAGATAGCGGCAGCCAGGAAGAAGGCCGAGAGAAAAGGTGGAAGAGTCACACCAATCCCATAATCACCTCCCTCTGATCTGCAGTTTCCTGTGATAAATTGGCCTCTATCATTTAGTTCTTTATTACAAGCATTTTGTTATTTGAGGCTGAAACATTCTGGTAGACTGATTCACGGAATTTCACTGTTTTCCAAAATAATTAATTGTTGCAGCTAAAAGAGACCTGGGAGATCAACTAGATTTGAGTCTCTTTGTAATAGAAGAATCGGAGGCAGATGCAGAGTCAGAGCCACCAGGAGAACCTGGGCCTCCCGAGTCTTAGCTCATGACAGGTTCCCAACATCATGAAGATGGAGCACCCAGGGCAGGGGCATGGGTGGACAGCCAGGGTCAGAGTGTGGATCCTGGCATCTGAGAGTTGTGGGCAAAAGAAGGGCAGAGTGGGCTGAGCTTGGGCAGGGCTATGGCCAGAGATATCTGAAACACCAGAGTCTGAGGAAAGGCAAGTTATCACCCCAGCTTTATGTTAGGGTGCATGCACGCGCGTGCGCATACACGCACACGCACACGCATGTGCACACAGACCTTTGCCCTGGGCTCCACTTCCCAGGCTCGCCGGGTCTCTGGGATCTCCTGTTTCCCCACTGGCCTGGCA
The DNA here is from genome assembly GCF_000412655.1 of Myotis brandtii. Classification (NCBI taxonomy): domain Eukaryota; kingdom Metazoa; phylum Chordata; class Mammalia; order Chiroptera; family Vespertilionidae; genus Myotis; species Myotis brandtii. The sequence continues at coordinate 1,738,887 of NW_005357346.1, read as the reverse complement.
GCGAGATCCTCTTCCTCTCACCGATTAGGGCTTTTTGTGGTTTTTGTTTGGTTTCATGCCCTACACTTGGACCAAAGAGATCCTGAGGAGAGGCTAGAAATGAACTTTTGTACTCTGCAAAGCTCCACAACAGTGAACCAGACCTAGTGGGAACATGCATCGTGGAAAGCAACAAGTGGGCAGAGATGACAGTGCTGTGATTTCTTCAGAGGCTTCAGAAGACTCCCCACCACTCCTACCCCAGCCTCATCCCCAAATCATACTTCCTTTGCCTGGGAAATCCATGCTAAAATCCCACCATCAGAGATACAATGTAAATATTCCTGGGACACAAAATGCCCCATACTACTCTTCAAGGTGAATGAATTTTTATGACCCTTGCAAGTTTTCATGATCCACTCTCATAAATTTTATGTGTCCACTTAGCTGGGCCACAGGGTGCCTAGATATTTGGTCAAATTGTCTCCAAAAAAATGTATACATGCTTTGAATAATTATTAATTCCAATAGGTTAAATCTGAAAAGAAAGAAACATCAATTGAACTATCAGGAAAAAAAATGTATGCATTTGGGGGGGGGGCACCTGTATATTCTGGGTGTTTCTGCAAGGGTGTTTTGTCCTTTCTCAATCCTCACTTTTATCCTCCAATATCCCCATCCTGGGCTTCTTGACTCCCTTTTCACTCCTAAAAAAAGAAATTCAAGAAACCATATTGATCCCTATCCCCTCCATGCCTGCTCCGTGGCTAAGTCTGCCGGTGGCACCCCTCCTCTCAGTCCCCCAGGCACTATCTTGGATGCCTCCTCCTTCCACATCCCACATTCCTGCAGGAGCCAAGTCCAGATCAATTAACCTCAGACATTTCTCCTTCATCAGGCCTTCCCTGTGACCCCACAAGGAAGGGGGTGAGCATTGGGAACCTGGAGGAAAGTTCCTTCTCCCCTTCCTGCAGCCTCACTCAGGATCTGGCAAGGAGAGGTGTGGACAGGTAGGAGGTAATCCACCTTCAGTCTATCTTCCTCACCCATGCCAGTATTCCCAGGGCCCAGCACATCCTGGGTTCCTGCCAAGTATTTGTGGAATGAATGAATGAATATGAAACCAAAGGTGCCCAGAGCAGAGACTGCTGGATGGAGGAGCCTCCAGTCTCCCTGGCTAGCACAGCAGTGAGTCAAGGCAGCTCTTTACACCTCCAAGGCAAAGCTCTGAAAACCATTAGCATGGCCATTAGCTCTAACCAAGTTCACACACTGGGTGCCCATCCCTTGGACCAGTAGCCTCACCTCCCGTACCCAATGCCCCCAGCCAGATCCAGTCTCAGACCTTCTGCCATTGTCCTATTTGGGCAAGGGCAAGGGTGGAAGCCCCTGGCAGGTGGGGACTTTGGCTCCCTGCCCATGCACCCCCAGGAACAGGCTCACCATAGGCAGATAAATGTCAAAGGAAGGAAAATGGGGTTATTAACTGCTCATTAGGTGCCAGCATCTTGAACACATAGAAGTCATTCTGGCCGCAGAGCAGTTCTGGGAGATGGGTCCTACTCAGCCCATTTTTGCAGATGAGAAAACAAACACACACAGGCAAAGAAGTTGAGAGACTTCTTTAAGACGGCACAGCTATTTTTGTCGCAGAGACGTGGGGTTGATTCATATTGGATCTTTTGCTCTAAAGGCCATGCTCCTTCTACCAACCATAAAAACTAAAATGAACTTGAGACCTAGAGGAGGAAACCCTGGTGTCTGGAGTCCACACAGTTATTGTTCCTCCTCTCTCTACCCCCAGGCTGGGTGGGGGAGGGTGGCAGTTCCTCCCAGGCGTCAAGGAGGCTCACTACTGAGGCCTCGCTAAGGCTGGCTCTCTGTGACTCTCAGATGCCCAGGATGGGGAAGGGATACTCCTCCGGAGACCTACCGGGTTTGGGGAGGGTCTAATTGCCAAGGATGGGCCTCCTGGTTCTACCCCATACCCCGAGGGCCTCCTCCCTTTACTGGAGGCCTTGGGGCCCATGGCAAACAGCCAGGGGCAAAATAGAAGCTGCATTTGGAAGGACAGAGTGTCCCACGGGTGAGGTGAGAGGTGGAGTCAATGAAGCTGGCAAGGGGACACCAATTGGCACTTGACCCCAAAGCAGGGTGCGTGGGTTAGGAGAGTGTGCTCGAGCAGAGAATTCAGTCAAGATGGAAGCCATCGGAGGGCAGGGAGGGTAGGGGGGGAGGCAGGTTTACATGGGCCCGCCCAACCTCCATGAGCATGCTCCATTCTGACAGACAGCTGATTCCAACAAGTCTGCCTTCCAGAGCTCTGTGCCCTTGAGCAAGTCACTTGACCTCTCTGAGAGGCCCTTCCTCAAGGTCATCATACAGTTCAGAAGCATCAAATGAGATGGTGCATGTGAGAGAAGCACTGTTAACAAAGCATAGGAGACCAATGGAGAGAGACACTCAATTACCATTTGTTAAACAGGACTGTTCTGAGTTTGCAGCTTTTATCTGATTGGATTTGGGTTACTATTCCCCCATATCGCCTCAGTCTCCCTTTTGATTTGTCCTTGGTTGGGGAATGAAAATGAGCATTGAAGATCTAGTATGTGCTCAATTAGTCCTTCTCTAAGTTGGGTCCCTGGGCAGACTGTAGCAAACATCTCCTGAAATGCAAATTAGAAATGCAAATTCTTGAGCCTCATATATACTGATTTAGAAACTGCGGGCAGGACCCAGGGACTACTACTTTTAATAACTTCTCTGATGATGCTGATACAAACTAAATCCACTCGGCTACGTGTTTTAGTATGAATGTCTCATGCTAAACCAGCCGTGGGCAAACTACGGCCCGCTTGAAATGAATAAAACTAAAAAAAAAAAAAGACCATACCCTTTTATGTAATGATGTTTACTTTGAATTTATATTAGTTCACACAAACACTCCATCCATGCTTTTGTTCCAGCCCTCCGGTCCAGTTTAAGAACCCATTGTGGCCCTCGAGTCAAAAAGTTTGCCCACCCCTGTGCTAAACGAATGTCTCGTTTAGTTGCATAAAAGCCCAAGGAAGTGGGGATTAACATCTCTGATGTACAGATGAGAAACGTGGGGTTTGGAGGAGTTAGTGACTTGCCCCAGGTCCTCACCTGGCAAGTGAGCCCCAGCTCTGTCTGGCTATGCACTGCTACCCTTTCCCCTCACTACTGTAATGCCTCTCAGAAGTGGGGTGGTTCTGCTCCAAGAGGGTTTACTGCAGCATATGTGGGAGGCGGAGTAACTGGGGAAGATGCAACATCCCCCTGGGCTGATGCACACAATAGGCAGCTATTTTTACATGATTAGCAAGACCAACTGGACTGTTGTCTTTTATAAAAATAGGCAAGTATTTAGTGCTAGGGCTGTCCCACTATTGAGCTGGCACTAAGAAGACATCACTACTAGTTTGCAAGGCACACCGAGCACCAGCCATCTGTCAGCATGAGTTTTGGCGGCACTGGCATCTATTGTGGTGCCTGAGGATGATGACAGCATCAGTGATGAGCTGAGCTCCCACGGCTCGAAGACTGTGTTCTAGAGGCTTTGCAACGTATTATCCACCCGGCGTCATTATGCCCTTTCACAGGTGAGAACACCGAGGTCTAGAAAGGCTCAGAGACAAGAGGCTCGGGCTTGCCCGGCTCTAACGATCATTCCTTCCATTACGCTACGCGCTGAGAAGCCAACGCTCAGATCCAGGCCAATCTGGTCCTGGCCTCCGCCCTCAGGCCCACTTCCCCGCTGGGCCCCCTGCCTCAGAACAAAGCCAACTGGAGCCCACGGGCGGGCGCTGATGCGGAGGGTGCCAGGTGCTGAGCCCTAAGGAGCCCACGAGAGACCCGTCAGCGGCCACGAGATGGCGCTGTGGTTCAGGAGACTCGGGGTCCTGCCCGACACCAGCTCCGAGGACCGAGGGCCGGGACACTTGGGGAATGAGACCCATCAAGCCAGAGCCTCCCTGCTCGCGACCGGACCCGAGGGCGCGGAAAGAAGTTGTGGAAGACGCTCTCCCCCGACTTCCAACGGAATCCCTCTCCCCGTCCTCCTACCCCTCCGACCTCCCTGGCGGGGAGGCCGCAGCCGGGAGAGCCCGGCCACCGGGACTCCGCAGCGACTCTGCC
>NW_005357346.1:1709031-1734605 GCF_000412655.1 Myotis brandtii | reverse complement strand
CACGCATTATCGTCTCCGCACGCTCACAAGTCAATATTGCAAAAGTAAACATCAAACATGAGCTCTTCGCTCTAAGGCCAGCTCCTACTTCAAAACTCAGCCATCGAAGGTCCTTCTTTATGTAAAAAAAAAAATAAGTTACAAACAGGAGTCAGAGCCCGTGCCTGCTGTCACTCGTCTTTCCCGAAGTCCTTGCCATCACTTCACACACACACACACACACACACACACACACACACACACGGGTGTCTGTGCACACGCTCTTGCTGAGGCAGAATCTTGCGTTCAAATCCTGGCTCTTCCATTAAAAACCGTGAGACGCGGACCAAGGTCTCTCATCTCCTTGGGGCTCGCTTTTCTCGCCTGTAGGAGACTCATACTAGCACCCACCTTATGGGTGGTCGGGAAAATTAAATACGTATAAACCATGGAGAAGCGGGCTTGTCACATAGCAAGTGCACAGTGAGGGTGGCCCTTGTTCTTTCTTTTCCGCTGGCGCCGTGTGCGCCGGTCCTTCGGCATGTCATACGGGTTTATTTGTGGCTGACTTTTCTACAGGCCAGGGGGCTGGGTTACATATCTCTATGCTCACAAGGACCCGGCGCAAGCCCTCACCTGGTGCACAGCAGTCGGAGCGGGTCGCAGTGACCGCCACCAACCACACCTCTGGCTGCAATTCTGCCTCCATCTTGTCTTCTCTCAGGTGATGGGTTCTTACCTGGACCTGCTGGTGCAACGGCAGGGGGTCCCCTGCCCTTCTCTGCTGTGGGACCGGGGGTGCCCCGTTTTGAGTGACGAGAGCTTTAGCCTCATACAGTTAGCGCCCCCCCCCTTATCTGAGGGGGGTCCATCCCAAGACCCCCATGGATGCCTGACACTGCCAACAGTACCAAACCCTACGTATACTGTTTTTCCACGATATACCCACGATAAAGTTTAATGTATAAATTAGGCACAGTCAGAGATTCACAACAATGACAAATAATAAACTAGAACAATTGTAATCCTATACTTGTCATAAAAGTTATGTGAATGTGGTCTCTCTCTCTCTCTCTCAAAATACCTTATGGATCAATTCACTCACCTTTTCACTTGAAGGAAGCACTTTATGGCTTTTCTTGGGCATCTCTGAATTGCCGGCATCACCGCTCTTGCGCTTTGGGGCCCTTACGAAGAAAAATAAGGGTTCCTTGAACACAAGCACGGCGACACAGCCACGGTTCCCCATAACCAAGATGGCTGCTAAGTGAGCAACGCGGCGGGGCGTACAGAGCGTGGGGACGCAGGGTCCACAGCGTGGCGACGCAGGGTCCACAGCGTGGGGACGCAGGGTCTACACTGCGTGGCGACGCAGGGTCCACAGCGTGGGGACACAGGGTCCACAGCGTGCCGACGCAGGGTCCACAACGTGGGGACGCTGGACAAAGAGCAGGCTCACGTCCCAGGAGGTCCAAGCAAGATAACGCGAGATATCATTCTTACTCAGAATAGCGTGCAATTTAAAGCTTATGCGCGTGGCCGGTGTTGCTCAGTGTTTGAGCCTCGACCTCTGAACCAGGAGGTCACGGTTCGATTCTGGTCAAGGCACATGCCTGGGGTTGTGGGCTTGATCCCCAGTGGGGGGCGTGCAGGAGGCAGCCGACCAATGATTCTCTCTCATTGATGTTTCTTTCTCTCTCTCCCTCTTTCTTCCTCTCCGAAATTATTTATTTGTTTGTTTGTTTATATTTTTAAGACTTATGAATTGTTTATTTCTGGGGTGTTTTTTTGTGTGTTGTTTTTGTTTTGATAATCCTCACCTGAGGACTTTCACCCCATTGATTTTTAGAGAGAATGGAAGGGAGGGAGAGAGAGAGAGAGAGATAGAAACGTTGATGTGAGAGAGACACATTGATTGTTTGTCTCCCTCATGTGCTCTGACTGGGCTGGGGATCGAGCCTGTGACTGAACCCGCAACCCTTCAGTCCCAGGGCCCACGCTCTAACCAGCTAGGGCTATTTCTGGGATTTTTCCATTTAATATTTTCAACCCGTGGTTGACCACAGGTAACTGAAACCTTGGAAAGTGAAACCTGGGTTAAGAGAGGACTACTGTATTCTCCCCTAGGCCGGGGAACCCCTTCTGCTCCCAGGGGCGAGGGGCATGTCCAGAGTGGGTGGGTGGTGGTGTCAGAGTTGTTTTATTTCCACTCAGTGTCGGAGAGAAAGTGTGCTCCGTGTGCAGGCCGGCTTGGGCAGAGGGGAAGAGCCTGGCTCCAGAACCTTGGCCAGGTTAAGGCAGCATGGACCTCTGGCCTCTACTGCGCATGGCCACAGAGGTGAGCAGCTCGGCTCGTAGATGTTTGTGTCTGGAGTTCTTTGGGATTTTTATTTATGTCCTTCCTGACTTCTCCATCTCTAAGAGTCAGGTCTTTCCTGGCAAAAGGCATGGCTGGTGGTGCACAATCGCTCCATGGGTGTTGACTGGCTGACTGACGGGCCGATGGGCTCTGGGGGCTCAACCAAGTGGGGTCCCAAGCATATCTTTCAAGAAGCTGCAATCCATCTCATTGAGTCCCTCAGAGAGCCCTGCGGAAGCTGTTCACAGATCACTAAGATGTCAATAAAAAGCTAACCACATATGCAAATGAAGGTGTTAGAGGTGTGAGGGTGACTTGGGTGGTGGAAAGGGCTTCTGGTTTATCTAGGAAGGCTTCCTGGTTTGGAGGTGGAGGGGCTGAAGGTTTAATTAAAACAGATGCAGTTTGACCGAGTGAGAGGAGGGTGGGGTTTTAGGACATAATCCACCCTTTCCTGGTTCAGCTCCTCAATTGAGTCATTCCAGAGTTCCCCTGCCAGCCACTGGGGAACGTTCCAGTGTATAACATCTCTCAGGAAGCTAGCTGAGTTTCCTGGAAAACATCATCCGAAGAAAGCAAATCTACCATCTCCACCCCTACATCTTTCTTAGAAATCCTAGGTGTCTGCAGCCAGGAATGAATGAAATGGAGGCCGAGGATTAAGCAATAACCAAATCTTGGTTTGGGGTGCCCTGGTGACTAACTGGTTTCTAGGCAGGGCCACTTGATGGCATCGACTCTGTGGGTGAGGACACATTCACATGAGAAATTCGAGTGAAGCCAGGGGAGGGAGGTGGCTGAGGGGCTCTGGGACATCCTGATCTCTTGCTCAACTGGCAGAGCAGCCAGCTGCTCAGTGGAGTCCCCACCTTCCCAGTTCCCTCTCAGGACTCTGAGAGGGAATCTAAACCCTGGGTCTCTCATTCATTTACCGTGAGCTCATCAAGTTGTGTTTGACCAGAGGCCTTGGATGTCTCGGAAAGAGCTTTTGGTTTGATTTCATTTGTTTTGGTTTGGTTTTTATTTTTGTCATGCTTTTCCTTTGAAATAGGAAGTCTGCTTTGCCAAGACTGAAATGAAACACTGGATTGGAGGTTGGGTTAGAGCACAAGAAGAAATTAAGATTTTTATCCTTTGTGTTGTCCTCTTTTTAACTGTGAAATACAAAATACGTGTTAGCCAACATTTCATCTTGCAGATCAGGTCCTATTATTACCCCCACTTAACAAATGAGAAAGCTAAACCCAGAAGAGTTCTGTGAAATGCCCAGGTCCACATGGCTAGTAAGCTGCAGGCCTGATGTACCAGCGTAGTGCCAAGGACCCCAGTGCTTTTGAGGGCTTTCCAAATATTTTAATTATTTTTAAATCAGCAGGAAAAAAATGAATTTTTAGGTCGAATACAGAGCAACCTGTGTGTGACAAAGTGCTATAGAGTTTGGACTAGGTAGATTACAAGAGGTTTCATGAAGGAGCTGGGATTTGAGGAGAGGGGGGTTAAACATGACAGGAGAGAGATGGGAAAGTGGAGGCATTTTGAAGAATGGAGAATTCACTGGTATGGGGGAAACTGAGGCAGCTGATATAGAGGTTGTGGTCATCCGTTGAAACTTAGTTCCAAACTTACTTTCGAATTTTTAACAATACATTTCACACCAAGAACCCACATTTAACTATTGAATGCCATCAGTAGGACTTAAGGCCTAATTGTTACTTAACTTCACAATGATTATCCTATATAATAGAAGGGAAAATAGGACTTTTGTTTTTGTTCATACTTCTTCTCTGTTAGATATTAACAAATCTTCATTCTTTAGCAGTTAGTGTCCACCAGTAATTAGCAAATTGTCCAAAAGGTCATAAGAAATCATCTCACTTCCTCGTTTTTGCATCAGAATGACATACACACACCAGCTTTGCAGTATGGTTTCCGTGGAGCCGACTGGAGGTCTACAGGCAGGGCTGCTCAGAGTGAGGGCTTGGTCAGGTGTCTCAGGAGACGAGGGGACGACACGGGCTGGAGGCTTGGGGTACTTTTCCCGGCTTTAACCTAATGTATATAACATATGAATAAAGGGCTTCTAGGAAACATTACATTTTTATTATTTTTAAATTTTTTATTTATTAACCGAGAGAGAGAGAGAGAGAGAGAGATATTTGTTGTTCCACTTATTCATTCATTCATTCACTGGTTGTTTCTTGTATGTGCCCTGACCCAGGATCAAACCCTCAACTTTAGTGCATCAGGATGACACTCCAACCAACCAAGATACCCAGCCAGGGCAGAAACATTTCATTTTTAAAAAGAGAGTCCTTTTAAAAAAATACATTTGAAAATCACTGCTATAAGTACTTCAAGAAAGGTTCATAAGAACTCCAGGAACTAGTTTGCTAGTATTTATTTATTCTCTGCCTATTTATTTATTTATTTATTTATTCTCTGCCTATTTCAAGAATAACCTAAGGTGACTTACGAAAATAGATATGACACAGCAATATATATATATATTTATATATTGAGGTAAAGAAAGAAATGGAAAGGAGGACAGACAGTGCTAGGAAAAGCCAGATGTCGCCATGGTAAGGATGGTGAACCTTTTGAGCTCGGCGTGTCAGCATTTTGCAAAACCCTAACTTAACTCTGGTGCCGTGTCACATATAGAAATTTTTTGATATTTGCAACCATAGTAAAACAAAGATTTATATTTTTGATATTTATTTTATATATTTAAATGCCATTTAACAAAGAAAAATCAACCAAAAAAATGAGTTCGCGTGTCACCTCTGGCACGCGTGTCATAAGTTCGCCATCACTGGCTTGGGCCCTAATGCCCATGCTGAGGGGCTGGCCAGCGGGTTGGGAAGCACAGCTTCAGCTGGCAGGCATGGTCCCCAGGAGGGTAACAGAAACACAATCGTCCTCCCTCCATAGAAGGAGGAGATAACATCCTGGGCAGGGCCCTGAGCTCCCCATGGATGCTCCTAGACAATTAGAGAGAGCTCTTTAGAGGAATCATTTAACCTTGGATGGACATGTCCTCCTCCCTCCTAGCCACCATCCTCATCCTCCTCTTCCCTACAGACCCCCAGTCCAGGACGAGAGGAAAGCTCTGCCGGGCCACCTGGCTGTCCTCAGTCCTCTAGCCACAACCCCACCCCCCCGCCACCTAACACACACACACTACCCTATATGTACCAGTCACCCCCTCAAAAGTAATCAGAGAGTGACAAGCCCAGAATTGCACAGCCAAGAACCTCTACGAAATAAGAATGGCTAACATTTACATCGTGATGACTCTGCACCAGACACTGTTCCAAGCACGTTCTATGTGTTAAACACCTGTGCGTCTCACAACCCTAGGAGGTAGGTACTATTCTTATCCCCATTTGACAGGTCAAGAAACAGAGGCACAGAAATAACTTGCTCAAGGTCATCAACTGTTGACAGTGCTGAGATCTGAACCCAGTTTGGTCCTGGGCTCTTAACTATTCGCCATGCAGCCTCTCAGTCTGCCAACAGGTTACCCCCCGCTAGCTGGGGACGGAAAGTTAGAGATGCTGTCCCTGAGCTGAAGTCCCAAGTTTTCTCCTCAGAGTGGACCCTACAGCCTCATTCCGGTCTGTCCTGTTTGGTGGCTGCAGGTGGCCACTCATTGGTGTTGTGGGTCCCAAAGCAAACCTAAGATTTGAGGGCATCAGGGACCTCAGGGCAGGACTTCCTCATGGAAATCCAGTGAGCAAGAATATGCAAGACGGCATCTTGGTTGGCCCATATTTTTTCTTACTGACAGTAATAATTATTGAGACAAGTGCCACTTAGAGCCGGATGCCGTTCTAGGGGAAAGTGATGTCCTGTTTGGTGGCTGCAGGTGGCCACTCATTGGTGGTGTGGGTCCCAAAGCAAACCTAAGGTTTGAGGGCATCAGGGACCTCAGGGCAGGCCTTCCTCATGACAATTCAGTGAGCAAGAATATGCAAGACAGCATCTTGGTTGGCCCATATTTTCTCTTACTGACAGTAATAATTATTTTTTTAAAAATATATTTTATTGATTTTTTACAGAGAGGAAGGGAGAGAGATAGAGAGTTAGAAACATCGATGAGAGGGAAACATCGATCAGCTGCCTCCTGCACACTCCCCACCAGGGATGTGCCCGCAACCAAGGTACATGCCCTTGACCGGAATCGAACCTGGGACCTTTCAGTCCGCAGGCCGACGCTCTATCCACTGAGCCAAACCGGTTTCGGCGACAGTAATAATTATTGAGACAAGTGCCACTTAAAGCCAGATGCCGTTCTAGGGGAAATTGACCTAGGTAAGTTCAGTAACTCCCTAGAGGACATGGCTAATTCTCCTGGGCTTTCTCCAGGCCACCCACCCCTGCACTCTACCTGGTCACCACCCTGTGCCCTTGTGCCCCCTAAACCCATTTGCACAGAAGTTCCTTCTTGAACGTTCTCAGGATCTTTCTGTGCTTCAGAAGTTCCTCAAAAGCCAGGGCTGTTGTTTATTAGTTCTCTTCATGTCCTCCCCCCTCCAACATGAAGTTCTTCCTAAGGTGGACCCCAGTCAGTTAGATGCTCCAACTTCGTGGCCACGACAGCATTAGCAGCAGACATGCGGAAATGAGGAAACAGCCAAAAATCGAGTTCCCTGAACTTCATCACTCCAAACAGCTTCTCACCTAACCACCCCAGAAAAACACCTACCCATGAATGTCCACGGCCCAGCATCATGCAAATGAGGTGGCAGCTGCTGGGCAGGTTCCAGAGCCATTTGTGTCCACACCCACCACCCAGTAGAACCCAAATACCAGCAGGAAAACCCTGCCCCTCCAAGCTCATCCCTGCTGTGATGACTCAGAGAGAAACTATGCAGTCATTTACTGGGCAGCCTCTAAAGGCAGCCTTTTCACTTCCCTGCCATTCCTCCTGCACACCACCCTCACCCCCACCCCCAATCCCACCCCCACCCAGCACAGGCTGGGAGAGGCCATTATAGTAAACGAGCTGTTAGCAGCTGTCATTTCAGGGCAACAACAGCAACAACAACAAAATACGATTGCTCAGCTTTGCTCAGGAAAACAGTCACCCAACCCCGAGTAACCCATGGGCTGCAGGGCCACCAGAAGGACACTGATGCGGGGCCTGGCTTAGGTCTTAGGAAAACACCATTCATCTGGGCAGTACACAGACTATGGCAACGTAGTGGTTGGACCAAACTTAACTTGTATAAATCTATGAGGAAATGAATTTCTAAGCAAACAAATTTATTTGTTTATTTATTTAATGCACATATAAAAACACATGCAATGAGGACTAGAAAAAAACCCGACTAAAAATGGCCCTGTTGTCAAGGAAAAAAGGGGTAAGTTAATGAGTCGCAGCACCCTAATTCATGGGTGAGAATCTGGCATTTTCCAGCTGTTTGGAGACCCTTGTGTCTAGCAGCAAAACAGACCTGTGAATCTCAAATCCTCCTTCCTTCACTGACTTGGAGCAGATCCATGGGTCTCTCCTTTTTAACCCCGTGTCACCTGACACAGTGATAATTCATATCCTGGAAAGAAATAAAAACCCTTGTGCTTTACGATACTGACATAATTTACTTTTAAAAATTCACACTGCTCTCTCTACCTCGCTTTTTCTGAATTGGTGAGATGACCCCAAGGAATAACTTGTAAAAATAATCACTTGGGCTTCAGAATGTACTAAGTCCTCGCCACTCAAAGTCTGGCCCACGGGCCAGCAGCATTGGCATCAGGGGGCAGCTTGTGAGAAATGCAGACTCTTTGGGCCCCATCTCCTGGGCCAGGATCTGCAACTCAGCAAAATCCCCAGGTGCTTCCGGTGCACAGGAGAGTTGGACATTATCTTCCTGGGCAGAGACCTTCCTTGCAGAGTTTTGCTCCCAGTGATGCTAGCAGAGACTGGTCCTCTCTGAGCATGTGCCTTGTCCTGGGGGCGGCCAGCCCTGGGCCTTATTGAGGCTGGAGGGAGCCCTGCAAGAAAAGATCACAGAGGGGGGCGGGTGCATGTCTTGACCTTGGCAGCTGGTCTCCAGGTCAAGAGGAGCAATGAGGGGGAAGATGCCTAGAAAGCAGGCTCTTCCAGGGCACCGTGGGTGGCACAGGTGACGTCTGGACCCTGTAAGGGGAAGCACCTGTCTTGATGCAGGAGGTAGGAAAGGAAGAGAGGAGAGAAGGGTCAGCACAGTGGCCCACAGGGTCCTATTTCAGCCCAGCCCACAGCAGGCTGAGGAAGGGTCAAAAGCCAGAAAACAGGCTGAGAGCTGGACTCAGACCCAATTCAGAGGCCCTGGCCTATCTGCTCTGACGTGTGCTGAGATTAGGAGAGACACAGGCTGTGTCCCGTGGACAAGGCGGTAAGAGCTGGCCTGCTGAGCCTCCAGCTGATAGACCAGAGGAAGACAAGGGGGAGTGGGGCTGGCACTGATTTAAGACAAGTCACGCCAACTGCTGCACAGGAAGGCTTATGTAACGCTCTCTGGACAAGCCCTGAACCCACAGGATGAGCGCAGGCAGCAGCCACGCTCCCTCTCTCCCTGAAGGCAGAAAAGGCTGCAGTCAGCATTTCTCTCCCCTCGCCATTTCCCAGGCAGAAGTCACACGCCAGCTGGCAGTGTCCCCCAGACCGCAAGGACATAGATCAGCCCTTTGAGTTAACTGCTGAATTCCTCTTCCTTGACTTTAAGGAATGGAGAAAGCCCTCACAAATCCCCTCGCAATCTCTTCTCTCTCCACTCTTTTATATGCTCAGTGTAGCTGAGGGGTTTCAACAGTCACGTCATCAGCTTTCAGCTAATTTTGGAGTAAATTTTGCATACAGTCTAGCATTTTCTTTGGAATGTAGTGTGTCCTGTAACTTGACAGCTGAGTCAAAACTTCAACATTACATCTTGTGGTATGTGTCATACAAAAAAAAATACTGGGAAAACCCTAAGTGTTTATCAATACTGGTTCAGTAAACTGTAGAATATTCATTCATGAAATATTGTGCAGTGTTTAAAAAAATAATATGTGGCCCTGGCCAGTTTGTCTCAGTGGATAGAGTGTCAGCCTGCAAACTGAAGGGTCCCCGGTTCGATTCTGGTTGGGGCACATGCCCAGGTTGCAGGCTTGATCCTCATTAGGGGGCGTGCAGGAGGCAGCCAATCAATGATTCTCCCTCATCATTGATGTTTCTATCTCTCTCTCCCTCTTCCTTCCTCTCTCAAATCAATAAAAAAATATTTTTTAATAAAAGAAAGAGTAATGTGTGAACTTGAGATGGTATCCAAGATATATTATGCAAAAAAGCAATTATCTAACTAATATTGTTATACTTGTGTCTGAAAGGAGAGGGGGAATAATGTTCACATGCATGTCTTTATGTGCATAGAATATTTCTGGACCTACATTCTAGAAATTGGATTGTCCACTGCTTCTAAGCAAGGCACCTTGAAGGTCAGAGTTTGGGGGAAAGACTTAGCTTTTCGTGTGTACTATTTGGTATTTCTGAAATTTTTTACTATGAGTATATATTACATTTTTTATTTCCAAAGCATTATAGAGCCATTTACAATGGTGATTATGAAAATTAATGTAGCAACATGGGAACTTTTGTGATGTAATGTTAAGTGAACAAAGCAAGATCCAAAGTCATTATGTAAAGACAAGCAAATAATGATGAAAATGAACAAAATTTCAAAATTTCAGAGTACTTATGTTACAGTGCTGGGATATGAAAAAATTTAAATTCTTTTATGATAAAATAATCTCAACAAATTAAGAATAGACGTGAACGTCTTCAACTTGATAAAGGGAAATTCTAAAAAAACTCTACAGCTAACAACATACCTAATGGTTTAAAAAACATAAAATAACCACACAAAAAACCTGAATGCTTTCCTCTAAGATAGGGAACACACAATAAAATGATGACTGCTCTTAACACATCTATTAAATATTATGCTGCAGCCCTTAGCCAGTGTGTAAAACAAGAAAAAGAAATCAAAGGCGCAAGGTTTGGAAAGGAAAAATCAAAACCTTCTCTATTTACAGGCAACGTGATTGTCTACATAGAAAATCCCTAGGAATTCAAAATAAACCCAACCAGACTAAAACTGATAAATAAATTTAGCAAAGTTAAAGTATATAAGGTCATACAAAAACACACACACACACAATATACCAGCAACAAATAATTGAAAAATTATAATCTTATAAATCCTATCTACAATAACATCAGAAAGCATAATATATTTAGGGATAAAGTTAATGAAAGATGTGATAGACCTCTACACTGAATATTATAAAGCACTGAATAGATGTAAATCATTATATTAGCTGAGAGAAATTAAATCACATTCAAATAAATGAATAGATATATCACATGAATGCATTGGCAGACTCAATATTATTAAAATGTCAGTTCTCCCTAAATTGATCTATAGATTCAATGCAATTCTATTTGAAAAGAGTGGTGGTTTTTAGGTTTGGACAAGGTGATTCTAAACTTATATGAAATTTTAAAATTAATACAATGAATCTAAAATAGAATAAAATAAGCCGGGCTGGTGTGGCGCAGCAGTTGAGCATCGCCCCAGGAACCAAGAGGTCACTGGTTCAATTCCTCGTCAGGGCACATGCCCAGGTTTCGGGCTGGATTCCTCAGTGGGGGGGCGTGCAGAAAGTGGAGAAAGCAGCCGACCATCTCATCAATGTTTCTATCTCTCTCCCTTTCCCTTCCTCTCTCTCTAAAAAATCAATTAAAAAATATTTTAAAAAAATAAAAATAAAATAAAATAAGACCAATGCTGCAACAGAAACACATACAAGGTTCTACCACAGCACAGAAGAAGAAAGAATCTCTCCCACTAGGTAAGTCAGAGGAGGCTCCTTACAGAAGATGCCATTTGAACTGGGAGTTGAAAGATGATTAAGTACTTAACAGGTGGAGACATTCATGAAGGGTATTGATTTACTTAGGTTTCGTGCATCATAAGGAACTAAAACTCATTGCATTCGTCACACGATGGGATCGCATGTGGAACTGTCCAGGAGATAAAGTCCCATGGAAATCTTTGGTGAAACCTCACAAATGCTGGGCTTCAAGGGGAGTTCTGGATCTGAGGCTCCTCTCCTGGCCTCCGCAGCCGAAGCCCTGGAGGCTCTCTCTCATCTGTGTCCATTTTTCTCACCTCCTACCAACTGCTTTGTTCTCTCGGTATTTTCAGAGATGAAGCTGGAGGGCTAGGTTAGAACCAGATGGTAAAAGATCTTGTTTGGCCAGGCAGGTTGGCTTTTATCATTGTAGCCACTGAAGGTTTTTAACCAGGAGAAAGAAAAGATCAGATTTGACTTGGAGGCAGATCTTTCTGATGATGTGTGGAGAAACCAGAGGCAGGCAGAGCAGGGAGTAAGGTATTCTAAGTAAGAGATACTGAAGGTCAAGACCAATGGAACTCAGTGAATATGGAGATTAGTTTGTAGCAAAATACATCCTACCCTGGTCAAATTTTTTTTAATTTCTTTATTGATTAAGGTATTACATATGTGTCCTTATTCCCCCATTGCCCCCCAACCCCCCACTCATGCCCTCACCCCCCTGCAAAGTAAGCAATTTTAACCAATCCAGCTACTTATGGCTGCTTTTGAGACACCAGGGTTTTCCTTTCCAGGCAGGGGAATTTTTGAAAAGGACACAGTGCTGTGTACCGAGCCAGGGCCTTGGCCCTGACTAGCATTTCTCCTTTAAATGAGTGAGATCATGTGATATTTATCTTTCTCTGACTGGCTTATTTCACTTAACATAAAGCTCTCCAGTTCCATCCATGCTGTTGAAAATGGTAAGAATTCTTTCTTTTTTACCACAGCATAGTATTCCATCGTGTAGATGTACCTTGTCAATTTTTTAAAATATCCCCTTAGGAAATGAGGGGAAGAAGAGTTAAAGCATATGCATTTTGAAAATACAACTCCCCGGTTGATCCTGGTTGAGAACTACTGGTCCAAACAAAGTGATGCCGATGGAATTAGAAAAGTGAGAACAGATGGAAGGTAGGAATGGATTTGGGGACCAACTGGACTTGGTGGAAGAACCCCAGGTACCTCTGTGATTTTTAGCTGGGGAAGCTGGGTAGATAATGGTTTCATTTTTTCAGGATTTGTGAAACAAAGAGAAGTGTAAGTTTATATATGGGTGTGGGAATGAGAGAAGTTGAGAAGAGAATTATGTCTACACACCCCCAGAGAGCTCAGGAATTCCGTCCCACTGAATGCACACCCAGCAGGCAGAGAGCTAGAGATGGACTCCAGTCCTCCCTTTAGTTTTTGCCTCTATGGGGCAGACCCTGCTGGTGAGAAAGGTATTCTCTGGGCATTCATTAGTTGGATAGATGCTGCGTTCTAGGCCTCTGAATAAGTATAAAGCAATTCTCTTCATGGTTTCATTGGTGATGGGAATGTTCTTGAACATGGACTTTGTTTGCCCCTAGCCAACTGGCCTGTAGTTTAGAACGCTGGAACAAATTTTACCCATATTGATCAGGATCCAGGATTCCACTCTGATGGTTCTACTGAAGAGCTTTTACAGAGAGAATTTACAGGGACGTCGGCAGGATTAAGGGAACCAATCAAGAATGTTGAGGCACCCAAGGGATATCAATAATGGGGCGCTGTTACCATCTAGTCCTGAAAAGGCAGAGAGAGAGGATGGTACCACTGGGGCCCAGTGGAAATGAGCTGGGGGGCAGGGGTTGCAACAATCACTGAGGAATGCAGCCACTGCCAGAACCCGGGCTGCAAACCAGGAAGGGCCAGGCAAGAAACACTGGGCTGACCTCTCCCTCCTCTCGCCCTCCAGCCTCCTCTGGCTCCCTTTGGCTAATGCTGATTGGAACCAGCCATCGGGGAGCACAGAATGGAGTACCAGTATGTTCGGGTTGGCCTCGTGACACAGAGCGAAGCAGAGCATGGATCAGGTGTGTGGGTTGAGGGCCAACCACACCCTGGAACACAGCCTGTGTGAGGCGGTGACATGGATGTGAAATGGCAGAAAGGCCAACCCCAGGAAGTCGAGATGCTTGGATTCCTGACAGGCCTGATGCACACCTCACACCAACCGTCTTGAGGGCACAACACTGGCATCCGGGGCCTTGACCGCTTCAGCTGTAAAATGAGTAGGTTGGATGGACCACGTGGCCTTCTCAGGCTTCCAGGGTAAGATCCCTTGACTATGCTGTCAGTCGGCTTCCCCTTTTGCCCAAGCACAGACTGGCTGGGCGCTGTGCTCACTGCTCCAGGGGCCCCCACCCCATGCCATAGGGTGCTGTGCCCGACAGAGGAGAACCCTGGCCTAGCCAGCATCTGGGACTAGACCAGGAGCGCCTTCCTTTCTTCCAGCGAAGCCTGGGACATGCAGAGTCAACCAGGGGCTTTCTTAAATGTATTTTTCACTGCCGTGAGGCACATTCAAAAGGAAAGCGAGCACATTCATTTCCAGAGAGCAACAGCTTCACAGACCTTGAGCTGCTGCCGCTCCAAGTCCTGGTGCCCCCTGCTCAGTTCCTGATAACTGAAGATGAAACTTGAACAGCAAAAGGGAAGTCTCCTGTCTCCTACAGGGTATCAAATCCTGTTTCTAGACAGTTTCAGTTCTGAGTGACACAGGATTCCATATTTTCTCACCCAATAAGCTAGAAGGCAAAGAACCTCCAGTGACCACCAACCACATTTGCAGGGACCTGGGGTGAAATGGAAGTGAACCGCAAAGCGCTTTCTGAAATCCGGGTTTGAAGGGGGGGTCTGGATATTTCTGAAATGCATCATCATCTTTCCCCTTATTAATGTGAAGAATTGGTCTGGCAAGTGCACAGATTTGCTCAGTCTCATCTGGGGCCCAGAGTGCCTCTCCTGCTTTTACTTTTGTAGCTTCCTACGGGGGTCAGATGACTCAGAGATGTGAGCCTCGTCCTTGGCTTTTGGAAGTGGGAAGATCGGTGCATGCGGGCCTCAGGGTCACTCCAAGGGCGGCCTCAGGGAGATGCCTACTCCTTTGTCCTTTGTTGTGACCATGAAGCATCCTAGGCCATGGGAGAACAACCCCAAGTACTTCACTGCCTTCAAAGCATTTATTTGCAAGTACAGGTCCGGTTATGTGTTATTAATTATATGGGCTCTGTAATTTAATACAAAGGATAAAAGAGGGAACAAAGAAAGAAAAGATGAAAAAGAAAAAGGTGGAAGAGGTGTTAGTAAGGGTTTCCAAGCATGTGAAAATACACAATTCAGAGAAAAAGGTGATGTGTCTGCTGAACAGAGGAAAGGGAGATGTTTCCGTTTGGGTCCAACCAAGTTTTCCCACTGAAGTCAGACGCCAGCACAGGTGGATACAAGGCGCTGTGGGCTCTTTCACTTCAGGACCCGTTCATCGGTGTTTTAGTTATTTAAACGAGCAATAACAATAGAATGGGGTGTATGCTATGACTCACACACCAAGTCAAAGGAAGCACACAGTAAGAGCACCTAAACCAGTGGTTCTCAACCTTCCTAATGCCGCGACCCTTTAATACAGTTCCTCAGGTTGTGGTGACCCCCAATTTCATTGTTACAAATTGAACATAATTAAAGCATAATGATTAATCACAAAAACAACATATAATTATATATGTGTTTTCCGATGGTCTTGGGCGACCCCTGTGAAAGGGTCGTTCGACCCCCAAAGGGGTCGCGACCCACAGGTTGAGAACCGCTGACCTAAACCAATGTGTCAGGGATCACAGGAGGCTGCTGGAGAAAGTGACATTTGGCCTGTGATGTAAAGGATGCTTAGGAGATGGAGGAAAAGGGAGGAGGAGGAGCAGCAGATATGAGGACCTAACTCAGGATAACACAGCCCGGGACAGCAGCGCAGGAGGAAGGGCCCCAGAGGCTCTGCTCCTTGGCGGTGACACTCAATGACACGGCCTGGCTTTCTCCAAGTCCCCAACAACACCGGGATCATGTCACCCGGTTTAAAAGAAATTTCAAAAAAAAGGGCCAAATCATAGCTGTTATTCAAATATGAAATTAACAGGTATTAAAACATATTTACTTATTAAAAGTTAAATAAGATCATAAAGATTAAAGGTAAGATCAATAGGAGACCTGAGTGTTTATATCCAGTTTAAAACAGAATTCAAAGAACAGGCATATTTATAGATTTGGAATGTTGAAATGAATGTGAAAATGGAGCCAAAATGGTTTTTTCCAGGGAAAGAGAGGGTAGAGAGTAAATTGACCTTTTATGGTCAAGACATAAATTTTGGGTCTATGACTACACATTATTATTATTATTATTATTGTTGATTTTTAAGAGAGAGGAAGGGAGAAAGAGAGAAAAACATTGATTGGTTGCCTCCTGTATGCGCCTGGACCGGGAGGATCAAATCTAAAACCTAAGTATGTGCCCTGACCGGGAATCAACCCCCAACCTTTTGGTGTATGGGACGATGGTCCAACCAACTGAGCCACCCAGCCAGGGTTATAGCTATAAATTATTTTGTATTGCCCTGACCGGTTTGGCTCAGTGGATAGAGCGTCGACCTGAGGACTGAGAGGTCCCGGGTTCGATTCCGGTCAGAGCGGGTACCCTTGGTTGCAGGCACATCCCCAGTAGGGGGTGTGCAGGAGGCGGCTGATCGATGTTTCTAACTCTCTATCCCTCTCCCTTCCTCTCTGTAAAAAATCAATAAAATATATTTTTAAAAAATTATTTTGTATTGATATCAAGTAGCTACAATTTACAGAGTTGTAAAATGGCTCAAAGACACTAAAAGACAGTAATTGGAATACCTGAGGGGTGTCCTCTAGACAACACATCCTTTTCCCATGAACTTTTCCCCTACAAGACCAACCTATTCAATTTCATTCCTTTTTCCTCTCCAGACCAGGTCACTGGTGATTCGGGTATGAATTCCTCAGTGAACACCTCGTAAGTTAAGTAACCCTGAGCAAATATTAAAGACAAAAAGTAACGACTGTAGAAAAAAATTAAAACATAGCTCTATTTACAATGTTTAAATAAAATTGAAGACAATGACTGAAGCGATGTGTTTCCTGTCCATTTTCTACCCCATGCCTCCACCTTATCATCACCAGCCTATTGTCACTTCTGACTCTTGTTGCAGGGCCTTTAGGAAGCAACGTCACTGCTGACTTATGGGAATCCCTAATTTACAACAGGCAATCTGACCCAGATGAAGAATTACAGGAACAAAGGAAGTAGGTCAGGTCCATGCTCTTAAATGGGGAAACCACAATGAGGAATTCACATCATAAATAGAGTAATATTAAGTGATGTTTAGAGGGTTGGGAGGGGGTGAGGGACTGAACTAGATGAAGACGAGGGAAGGTGTAGCCATTCATTCAATCCGTCATTCAAACGGACACTTTTAGTGCTGGTCACCTGGGGTAGGTGCTGTGGTTAGCAACCAGAGATAAATGGGTAAGTAAAACAGGACCCCTGTCTTGTAGTTATTTAGAATTTAGGTAGGAGTGTTCCTTGATTCAACCAGATGAAAAACAATCATGAAATTTCTTCTGCTCAAACTGAGACAGGTCTGGAGGTGAGATTTTAGAAGTTATATGATTAGGTGGCCCTTTAAGGTTTGTGTGTGTGTGTGTGTGTGTGTGTGTGTGTGTGTGTGTGTGTGTGTGTTGGGGAATCTTCCCTTGCTGGTCCTGTTCCCTGTGACACACACAATGGGTATAACACTACAGATTATTTGAACACTATCTAATTAGTAAGTAATTACAACAAACGATTAATAAATTATTTTATCATTTTAAACTACATAGTATTTATTTTTATAAATAAAGGTATTGGTTTATTGCCAGAATAAATAAATAATTGGTTAAAATAGGTAGTTAACTATTAATAAGTTCTGTAATAAATAAAGAATCATTAGCTAGCACTGGTTTGGCTCAGTGGATAGAGTGTCAGCCTGCGGACTGAAGGGGGAATCTTCCCTTGCTGGTCCTGTTCCCTGTGACACACACAATGGGTATAACACTACAGATTATTTGAACACTACCTAATTAGTAAGTAATTACAACAAACGATTAATAAATTATTTTATCATTTTAAACTACATAGTATTTATTTTTATAAATAAAGGTATTGGTTTATTGCCAGAATAAATAAATAATTGGTTAAAATAGGTAGTTAACTATTAATAAGTTCTGTAATAAATAATCATTAGCAAATTCCCCACCACAGTTCAAGAACTGCTGCGAGGTGCATTCGCTGGTTCTTTCCATCCTTGAAGCTCTGGATGCTGGTGGGCCTCAAACTCTCTCACTTTCTCAGTGTCAAAAAGTACTGCCAGGCGAATTGAGCTTTCTGAGGGTTGACAACATTTGGGAAGGTGCTTCTTTCCTCTGTAAAAAATCAATAAAATATATTTTTTTTAAAAAGAATCATTAGCAAATTCCCTGCTACAGTTCAAGAACTGCTGCGAGGTGCATTCGCTGGTTCTTTCCATCCTTGAAGCTCTGGATGCTGGTGGGCCTCCACTGGTGGGTCTCAAACTCTCTCACTTTCTCAGTGTCAAAAACTACTGCCAGGCGAATTGAGCCTTCTGTGGGTTTACAACATTTGGGAAGGTGCTTCTTTTTGCCTTGCCTCCCTCCTGTCTAGAGGAAAGATTGCAAGGGACCTGGGTGAACACCAGGAAAACAGCCCCGTTCTCCGGGCCCCTGAGCCCTGGCACCTGTGCTGTCCATGAACCGGTCCCCCTGGATTTGTAGTGAACGCTGACGCCCTGCCCACGGTGGCTGAGAACTTAAACTAGTGCAAGACAAGTCTTGACTAATAGACAATAGATAAAGTAGCGGGTTATTAAGGGAAATCGGGGAAGTTCCGAGGGCACCTCTGGCATTTAAGGACGGTGTCTTCGAATGCGAACACTGGACTCTCCCTCACTTTCCCTCAGTGTTGTGGCTGGAATTCTGGGCCAGTGGCCTTTTGTCTGATCTGTGATGACATTTCTGATCTTCTTAAGAATATTGTACCAGAAAAGGTCATGCTGAGCACCCTAAAGAGCAGATGCGCTGCTCTGGGCAGAGTCTGCCTTGAACACAGCCCCGGATTTAGGACACAAGCTCTTCCAGCATGCCATGCCACACACACCGGCACCAGCTGATGATGATGATGTCCATGGTGACAAAGTAACCACATGAATCTTCTTTGTCCCAAATGGTTGGGCAGGGAGGGGAGAGGGGGGACGGGGAGACAATTCCGTCAAGGTGGACGATTTCCAAGTGGGTGATCCAGGAATGTTTCCATGACCCTAAGCATAGAGCAGTTTCCAGAGATTCTGGCCTTGGCTACCTCCACTCTCACTGGGGAGGGGCTTTCAATAGCATACCCTCCTGGGGACTCCGCATAACTTCCCCAGGAGCAGGGATGGTTTCGGTTCTGAGCTCAAAGATCCCCGTCACCTTCTTTCCTTTCTTCTCTTTCCCTTCTTCCTTCCCTTCACTCTCTCTCCTTTCTCCTCTCCATTCTTCTTTCCTTCTGCTCCCTGGCCTTCTATTATGAGCCTTCTTGCTGTGTCGTGGATGACTCTGCCAGATCCTCCAGGGCGCCGAGGGGGGGGGGGGGAGACATGTCAGTGAGATTCTCAGCTGCCCCTTTTCTTCTAGCTCCTGCCAGGGTAGAGCCCTCAGCCCTGGTAAGTCCACGGGACTGTGGGAACCCGAGCATTGATGGGAAAGAAGAGAGGGGCTTTTGGGCCTCTCACTTTCCTGTTCATTAGAGTCATCATTCTCAGCCAAGGTTTGGGGTGAAAACTGGGGCCTGATTCAGTGATGGAAATCCCAGACTTCAAGGCTGGGCTGGTGCAAGGCAAGGGCGGGATTGCGGACAGGAAGTGGTGTGGCTGCGTGGGTGTGAAGGAAGGGCTTCCTCCCTCGCTGACACTTTCTCAGCCTCCCGCCCCTCCCCCGACCCAACAAACAGCCAGCGCAGACACCGTGCACAGGGCCTGGCACACAGCAGCAGTGTGGGTAGAACCAAGCAAATCCAATCCCACCAACTTGTCTACTCCCCTTGTCTACTCCTGGAATAATCGAATAGCTCTCAGATTTATACAGATTTTCTGCTTTGCCAGAATAGGAGCTGGGGAGCTGAAACAGCCCTAATGTTAATGCGAGCTTGATAAGAATATTCTTCACAGCCACGCTCAGTGAACATTTGGTTTTCAGAACTCTCGTCGCATCTCCAGTTGTCTTGGAGGGGACTTGGCCCCGGCTCCATGACTCACACCCTGGGCTACCCTAGTTTTGGTTCCCTGACTCCAAATGTACTGTTCTGACATCAAAAGTGAAGGTCTAACTGCCCCTACATGTGAGCTCAACGTCAATGAATGCACAACTTAGGGAGGCAACCCCCAGTGTTCAGCAACTAATTTGAATAAAGTTCTTGATAGCAGACCAGGCCATTGGCACACTGGAGCAACGTGGCTGGACCTGGGGGGCGGGGGCATTAGGAACTTGGAGGAATCACATATGATGTGGAGAGTTAGAAAGCAGTCATGCTCTCTGGGCACTTGGGCACCTGTGCTGTCCATCAACCTGACCAGGTGAGTGATGGAGCCCTTTATAAAACAGATGAAAGCAGACCGAGAAGCAAGTTTGAAGGAAAGACGATGGGGTCATGGGTACAGCTTTGAACGTGTTGAGCGGATGCGCTTGTGAGACTCATGACGGGAAGCTGCACATACAGGTGGCCTGCAGGAGAGAGCTGGGTTCTGGGCACGGAAGGGGAGGTGTCAGTCTAGGAAGAGATGGGGACTGAGGCCCCAAGAAGAGGAGCCCCTTTATACTGAGAAGCAGGTAGAGAGAGAGGAAGAAACGCAGAACCCAGTATCGTAGGCTGTCGGGAAGTTAGGGAGCTTGCTGGGACCTCGGAATGGGCAGTTTCAGTGGGGTGGCAGGGACAACGGCTGCACCTTCTATGGCAGAGACTACTAGTAAGTCATGAAATCCAGTTCCTCCACCCTGGGCATGAAGCTAAATTTCATTTCCCGACCTGCCCTGTAGCCGGGTGAGGCTGTGGGATTGAGGTCTGGCCCACGGAGTGCGAGCAGAAAATGATCCACTATCACCTCTGAGAAGTAGCCTCTCCCCACCCGCCTCCATGGACCCCTCCTCCCAAGTCTCCCAGACAGAGTAGAGGATCCAGGGGGGCTGGAATGCCCTGGGGGTACAGAGCAACTAAATGGAAGGAGATTGGTCCCTGAGTTATTATGTGGAGCTACAGGGCTTGGGCCAGTGGGGCCAGCAGGTGCAGACACGCGGGGGTTAGCAGTGGAGTGGGTGAGCAGCCAGCTGGACAGCAGTGGCAGTAGGGATCAGAGCAGATCAGCGGTCAGGAAAGCTAAACGGGTCTAGCTGTGACCCAACTGGGGTGACAGGGAAGTCCCTTTGGCCTTTGCTCTGCAGCCCCCCAAAGTTGCCTTCCCATCCAGCTTGGATGAGGCTGCAGGGAAGATGACCAGGAGGGAGAAGCAAGGCCCATGAGGAGACAGTGGACACCGCTTCAGGAAGAGAAAATATACTATGTCTCTAAATTCCAAGAACTTGCCCAGCCAGTGTGGCTCAGTGGTTGAGCTTCAACCCACGCACCAAGAGGTTGCTGGTTGGATTCCCCATCAGGGCACATGCTTGGGTTGCGGGCTGGCTCCCCAGTAGGGGGTGTGCAGGAGGCAGCCAATCGATATTTCTCTCACTGATGTTTCTATCTCTTGCCCTCTTCCTTCCCCTCTCTCTAAAATTAACAACAACGAAATTAAAAATAAATAAATTCCAAGAACTTGCCAAAAAAGAGAAACAATAACACTCTTTATTACCCAATTCTAGAGAAAATGATTCTGCACAACGGCGGAACCTCGTAGCTGCCATAGTGGAAGTGAAGTGAGTCATGAGGGTGGTCTCCCAACCTGGGTGACCTGGATCCGCTCAAGGCTCTGAGAGTCAGGTGCCTGTGGGCATGGCCCGGAGCTCCGAGGAGGAGGCCTGGGAAGGTGCCTCCCCATCTCACATGGATGTGGCTGTGGTGGGGGGATGACCAAGATCCATGAGCCACAAAACACCCCGAGGAGCTAGAAGACGGCCTCTCCGGGGAGAGGAACCGGTGGAGGAGGCCCAGCCACAGGTCCCCTGGATGCGGAGGAAACCCCGCTCACAGGTATGAAAAGGACCAGGCTCCTTGCTGGGCTTCACCGGGGCAGGCAGCCGGCCACCGGGTCCGGCCGCAGCACCGGCACGAAGTTCATGGGGCACAGCAGCAGCGGGCACATCTTCTCGTGCTCCTTCAGCGCCTCGCTCAGGTGCTTCAGCTCCTCCGTCAGCTTCCCGATCTCCCGCCGCAGCACTGCGTTTTCTTGCTCCAGGCACTCGTATTCCTGGGGAAGAGGGAGTGAGCAACTTCATTTCTTCCCCCTCCTCCTGGCAGATCTAACCCGAGCTGTGAGGCTCATCTCCTTTCCACGAAAACATTCTCGTTAACCTGTGCCCCCTCTGCCACTCATAACTGTTGGTGCATTTGCTTACTCTGTCTCCTCCCGCCAGGAGGACAGGGTCAGGAGGGCAGGCCTTTGTCCAAAAAACTCCATGAGGTGTAGTTTACAGAAAATAAAATACACCTACCTTATGTGTACAATTCAGTGAGTTTTGACAAATGTAAATAACTATGTGGATCAAGACAGAATGCTTCCACCACTCCGGAAAGTTCCCTAGTGCCTCTGTGAGCCTCCCCTTCCCCCAACTGCTGATCTGTTTTTTAAAGGTCTCTGCTGGGTTTGCTGCTATAGCCCCGGCACCTGGATCAGTGCCTCGAACATAACACATGTTTGCTGAGTACTGAGTAAATGGACGAAAAGACCCCTTGCTTTGGCTTTGCTCCAACACTCATGCGTTAATTTTCCTCTACAGCAGAGTTTACAGGGGCTTAGAACTGGAGGGGATCATAGAGACCCCTTAGCGCAGTGGTTCTCAACCTTCTGGCCCTTTAAATACAGTTCCTCATGTTGTGACCCAACCATAAAATTATTTTCATTGCTACTTCATAACTGTCATGTTACTAACTGTTATAAATCATAATGTAAATATCTGATACGCAGGATGGTCTTAGGCGACCCCTGTGAAAGGGTCGTTCCACCACCAAAGGGGTCGCGACCCTCAGGTTGAGAACCGCTGCCTTAGCGGCTGAGGTCTCTTAAATAAGGTCTCTCTCAAACCCACACGATGTAGAAACCTTCCCTGTATAATTCTAGCTCAGACGCCCAACTTGTGCTGAGCATTCTCTCTTTCAAAGGACAGACCTTGCCATCTCTCTGAGCTGTTCTATGAGGAAGCTCCTCGTTGCACTGATCCAAAAACTCTCTCTCCTTCAAACCCACCTATTGGGCTTGGTTCCACCTTATGGAACCACATAGAGTAAATGCAATACTTTTTCAACATCGCAGTTCTTGAAATGTTAGGAGGCAGCCCCATACCACTTCCCTTTAGGTATTCTCTGAGCTCAACGGTCTCAGGTCCTTTGGGCTCCTTGGGTTGTGGGAATCCTGGTCCCTGTGCCCTCTTGGACGCCATCAAACACATGCTCCAATCTGCCAGGGGCTCTGAGAGAATATCATTCCCAACATGCAGTGCAGGATTCCAAGGATGGCCTGACCATGCAGAGGGCAGACTGTGCAGGTGATCTGCACTGGGCTAGACCCAAACCACAGCCACCCTGCTCCAGGGACTCCCCCTGAGCATGCAGAGAAGTGCAAGCTTTGTCTGTATCTGCTGCTGCTTTGTATATACTTTAAGGACGATTGATCTTTTGGAGCTTGAGGATGGGCCTTACACCCACCTCTACTGCATTTCACCCTGTTCCCTTGAGCGTCTTCCAGCCTAGCAGATCCTTCAGAATCTTGATTGTGTCGGCCCCTGGATTAGTGAGACCACAAGCCTTAAGCTGTCCATGAGCTTGGTAAGCAGGCCAAGCAGGTCTTCCTTTCTTTCCTCCAAGTCATGAATAAGTTCTGCAGTACTTGGCCAATGGCAGAGGCCCTCTTAAGGCTGACAACCTTAGTTAAGTCTTGCTGAAATGTTGATGACAGTCATTTCTAGATTGATTCACACTATTGGGCTTTGTTGCGCCAGGCATATCATGTTTCCTGAGCAGGGGGCTCAACCTTATTATCTATCACACCTTTTCTTTTACTGGTCATTTTTAAGAAATATCACTTTTAAAAAAGAAATCTGATCTTGCAGGCTCTTAAGGCACATGCAAATTCTCAACTCTGCCCCTGGACTGCCTTCCTCTTTCTCTCTGTGGGCCCAGCTCAAGCCCACCACCTCCAGGAAGGCTTCCATGATCGTAGCACCTAATGGAAACATCTCTTAATGTGTGTGTCTTATTCAGTCTTGTATCGTATTCAATCTTAAATAAGGTCTCTCTCCAAAGGTCAGAAATGTATATAGCACATGGGGCCTCTGCTACCCTTTCCTGTACCCCACCTGACAGGCCCCAGTGCTCAGGATCGCCTCAGCCCTCTGTCTCCTCTTACCCCTTTCCTTCCCTCCCTCCCCTATAGGCATCTTCCTCCCTCTAAGAACAAGGGGCCCAGAGGGGCTGATCTGCTCTGACCCCTACTGCCACTGCTGTCCTCTGCCTCCTGCCTTTCTTTCCTAGGCAGGCTCTCAGGATGGTCTGGGATACTCGGCAAGGCAGCAGGCTTCACCCCTTCTCCCCACAGGTTGTCCGGGGTCAGTCCGGCATCACTAGGACATTGGCCCTGTTCTGCCTTCAGCCCTCCTCCAACTCCTCATGCTCTCCTCTGGCCTCTGACAAGCTGCAGTCCTAGAGTCAGAATTCAGTCTACAAACACAGCAACCAAGCCCTCTGTGAGCAAGGGGAGGGTCTGGATGGGAGGATGGGGGTGGGAGCCTAGGCATCCGGGAGGCCTGCCTGCAGCAGAGGGGTGAGAGGCGCGCGCGCACACACACACACACACACACACACACACACACACCTGGAAATGCTCCCCACTTCCAAGTAAACAGAGAATAGAAAAGAATGGTTCCAATGAGCTAACGTTTCAACAGGATTCCAAAGAACAGGGAACTCTCCTCATGTGGCAAATATTCCAAACTGACTTTCCATATTTGCTGCATTTTGTGGCGAGACGCTGTGAGCTTCTGAGCTTTGTCTCTGGAAGCCACACGGAGTCGTGCTGCTTAAGGTACCACTGCTCTCCCCCAAACCCCAGCGCGGAAGGGCTCAGAGCTGCCCGCACAGGCACCCAGCAGGCCCCTCGCCTGCCTGCTCCGAGGGGACTTTCTCCTCTGAGATTTAAGTTTTACACAAATATGCTGAGGGACTTTTATCGAGCCGTGTGAATAAAAAAGAGAGAAGAAGTAAAAATCTCCTTCAGGTGAGACCAGTTCTACAAAAAATAAAAGGGGAGGAAGCAGAGGGGAGAGAACACTGAGAGGGAACACAGGGGAAAGAGTAAGGCCCCCTTCGCACCGAGAAGAAATTCCCTGGACTTCGCAGGCATGAAAAATAATCAAGAACATGAGACCCTTTGCTATTTCCAAAGAGATGCTCGGTTTAGCTCAACGACTGGTGTTGGAGGTGAATGAGTAAGTCCTTTGCCTCAGGAGGGTTTGAGGATACTGGGCTGC
Organism: Myotis brandtii; assembly: GCF_000412655.1. Lineage (NCBI taxonomy): Eukaryota > Metazoa > Chordata > Mammalia > Chiroptera > Vespertilionidae > Myotis > Myotis brandtii. The sequence continues at coordinate 1,709,545 of NW_005357346.1, read as the reverse complement.
CTTCCTGGGTATCTGCCAGGACGTGGTCACCAGGCAGAGAGACCTACAAATTAGAGGTGGTGAGGCCACTGCAAATCCCAGTTCTGCTCAGAAATGAAGCTGTCGAGGGCAGTGACTCTCAAGTGGGGCAATGTGTCAGTCCCCAGGGGACACCTAGCGTGTCTGCAGACAGTTTGGGGGAGGGGTGCTACTGCTTCAAGAGGGCGGAGGCCAGGGATGCTGCTTCAGGTTCTACAGTGAGACCTACAAATTAGAGGTGGTGAGGCCACTGCAAATCCCAGTTCTGCTCAGAAATGAAGCTGTCGAGGGCAGTGACTCTCAAGTGGGGCAATGTGTCAGTCCCCAGGGGACACCTAGCGTGTCTGCAGACAGTTTGGGGGAGGGGTGCTACTGCTTCAAGAGGGCGGAGGCCAGGGATGCTGCTTCAGGTTCTACAGTGCACAGGACAGCCCTACCCACGCCCCCCCCCCAAACAAACACACACCAAAGAATTATCTGGCCCCAAGGTTGAGCA
>NW_005357346.1:1702324-1708951 GCF_000412655.1 Myotis brandtii | reverse complement strand
CCCCCCCCCCCCCCCCCCCCCCCCAACACACACACACCAAGGAATTATCTGGCCCCAAGGTTGAGCAAGCCTGGTCTGGGCATCTAAGAGAGGTTGACTGGGGGCTGTGGGGCTGTCTGGCGATATTCAGGATCCAGGAGGCCTCTGAGGCAGAGGGAAGGATCAGGACTGGTAAAAAAGACAAGGTGGGTACCAGGGACCAGAACTGATAACTAAGGCAGGAAATGGCCATCAGGACACAGCCACACAAGGACCCCATTTCACAAGCAAGAAACTGAAGCTCGGAGAGGCCCGGTGACTTTCCCAAGGTCATGTAGACTGGAGCCTGACCCCCGATTTCAAGGTCAACGGCAATGCTCATGCAACGACAGCGATTCAACCTTCCCTCGGCAGTGCCTGGACTCAAATGTCCCCATGGCGGTTACCAGCAGAGAAGGGCGGTACGCGCTCAGGGTTTTACAAGAAGTCTATTCCCAAACCTTACCCGGATCCCCTTCCCGGCAGAAACGTGTGTCACCAGCCAGGATGGTAAAATTTGGTGTCATCATCCGTTTCTAAACCAAGTGGGGGACTAACATGAAGCATTCTCTTAGAAAACGCAGTATCTGGAACAACCGGGGCAACACATACCACAACCGTATTACTCAAGACATGTGTCCGTTTGTGACATTTGGGGCTCCTGAGGATGGCATCGCGGCCTTCCTTTTCTGACTCAAAGTTCTTTCTCAGTCTTACGCCTGTCGGTGCCTGGCTCCAACCAGTCTGACCCACTTCTGAAAGGAGCCTCTTTCAGCCTCTGCCTTGGGGCGCTGGACTGTTCGCTGGGTTCCTATTTGTGAGTGTGGACTCAGGCGTGTGCCTACCGTCCAGAGATGAATGGGGGTCGAAATCCCCATGAGAAGTGTCAGCGCCTTGAATGGGTGCTTTAAAAAGCCACAGAGAGCACTGAGGTCCACAGATACACATTGGGAACTGCTGTCACCACTGCAGTCCAACTTCCAGCAACTGCTACCCTGAGGGGAAGACTCTTCCCTGGCTTAGCCTGTCCCCACTCTCCCACTGGCCTAGGGGGGGGGGGGGGGGGGGGGGGGCACCTGGAAGGACAGTCCTCTGGCTTTGGCGATGGAGAATGGGGAGGGGAGAGAGGTGGCCGAGAGACTTAGATGAGCTGGGACTGGAGGAGGTGGGTGAGAGAGATGGGCAGAGGAGAAAGGTGGGAATTTTAAATATCTTGCTCTCAATATTCCCCTTCTGAGTATTCAAGAAAGGCAAATAAAGATCTTGAGTGACTCTGAGATGTTTAGCAGCGCTACCCAGAGCCTGGGATAGAGGCGTATGGGACAGGGACTTTACTCAAATCTCTGTAGGGAGTAGCGAGCAACCACGGCTGTCAGGTGGCTGTTTCCTGCCCTGGGCGCCTCCCAGTGAGCGGGCCCCTCCACGCACTGTGTCCCCTCTCACTTTCCCATCCTACCTGTGGCCTGGGAGCCCCAGGGGGCCTGCGGGGCTTTCTGCCATGGCTGACAGCAGTATGCTAGGTGCCCCGCCCTCAACTCACCACATTTTTTTTTATCAGATGCCCTACCCCCAATAGGAAGATTTTTTTCAATGTTTAAAATATAGTCGATTTTTACTATATTTACTTTTTTTTTTCACTACGTTGGCCATATAGAAAGAACATAGATCCCCAAAACTATGATGTGCTCCCTGGAAGGAGGCAAACAATGACGGAGGAGGGATTATTCATGTGGCCCAGAGACGCCGCTCCTCCTCTTATACTGAAGGATTGGCTATTTCCATTTTCCTGAGCCCGCCACCGGCTCCCTCACACCCTCTTGTGACCAGTGAGGTGGGTGTGGTTAGCGGCAACTGAAGGCCTCTAGCTTTGGGGTCTGTATGCAGATGGAGCCGCTGTCCTGGCCTCCTGGACACTGTGTTTCTCAACCTAACTGGCCTGACTGAGGGGATCTGCCAGGCGCAGTCCTCATGCATTCTTCTAGCTCCACAGAGGAAGGGGAGAAGGGAGTGTCCTTCCATGGAGGGACCGGCTTTCAGATCGGAAGGACAGTCCTCTGGCTTTGGCGATGGAGAACGGGGAGGGGAGGGAGGTGGCCGAGAGACTTAGATGAGCTGGGACTGGAGGAGGTGGGTGAGAGAGGTGGGCAGAGGAGAAAGGTGGGAATTTTAAATATCTTGCTCTAAATATTCCCCTTCTGGGTATTCAAGAAAGGCAAATAAAGATCTTGAGTGACTCTGAGATGTTTAGCAGCGCTACCCAGAGCCTGGGATAGAGGCGTATGGGACAGGGACTTTACTCAAATCTCTGTAGGGAGTAGCGAGCAACCACGGCTGTCAGGTGGCTGTTTCCTGCCCTGGGCGCCTCCCAGTGAGCGGCCCCTCCACGCACTGTGTCCCCTCTCACTTTCCCATCCTACCTGTGGCCTGGGAGCCCCAGGGGGCCTGCGGGGCTTTCTGCCATGGCTGACAGCAGTATGCTAGGTGCCACGCCCTCAACTCACCACATTTTTTTTTTATCAGATGCCCTACCCCCAATAGGAAGATTTTTTTCAATGTTTAAAATATAGTCGATTTTTACTATATTTGCTTTTTTTTTTTTTCACTACGTTGGCCATATAGAAATAACATAGATCCCCAAAACTATGATGTGCTCCCTGGAAAGAGGCAAGGAATGACGGAGGAGGGAATATTCATGTGGGCCAGAGACGCTGCTCTTTCCTCTTCTACTGAAGGATTGGATATTGCCATTTTCCTGAGCCCGCCACCGGCTCCCTCACACCCTCTTGTGACCAGTGAGGTGGGTGTGGTTAGCGGCAACTGAAGGCCTCTAGCTTTGGGGTCTGTATGCAGATGGAGCCGCTGTCCTGGCCTCCTGGACACTGTGTTTCTCAACCTAACTGGCCTGACTGAGGGGATCTGCCAGGCGCAGTCCTCATGCATTCTTCTAGCTCCACAGAGGAAGGGGAGAAGGGAGTGTCCTTCCATGGAGGGACCGGCTTTCAGATCGACCAGCCCCATTTCTGGAAAGGACACCTGGCAGAATCAGTCCTGTCTGTAGACAGCGGAACAGGCGAGGAACCCCGCAGACGGGCCCTCCACCTGCGGTTCTAAGAGGGAGCATGTGGGAGTACGTGCGGCACCACCCCTACTGGTAAGTTTCCCAGGCACCTGGTTCATTTGGTCATTGAATCAAACAGTGACAGAAATGGAAAGACCTGTCTTAACTCTGTAGTAAATTCGCGCTGCTGCTTTCTGTGATAGAATAACAGCCCCCAAAGATGTTTACATATACTCTTGAGAACCTGTGATTATGTTACTTTAAGTGGCAACAGGACCTTTGCAGATGTGATTAAGTCAAGAACCTTAAAATGGGGAGATTAACCTGGATTATGCAGATAGACCCAATTAATCACAAGGGTCTTTTTTTTAGTGAAAGGAGGAGTCAGGAATCAGAAAAGGATATGTGCCTACAGAAAAAGTGTCAGCGCAATGCAGCATATGAGAGACTCGACTGGCCAGCTGGCTTTGAAAATGGAAAGCGATCACAAGCCAAGGGACACAGAGGCTTCTAGAAGCTGGAAAAAGCAAGGAAACGGATTCTTATCCAGAGCCTCCAGAAGGAACGCTCTTCATGTTAGCTCTGTGAGATCCATTTCAGACACCTGACCTCCCAAACTGTAAGATAATAAATCTGTGTTGTTTTCAGCCACCACATTTGTTATACTTTGTTACAGCAGCCACAGGAAGCTAATACACATTCCCCGGAAATTCCTGTGCTTCCCATGGACAGGAACACGACCTCACTCCTTCCTTTGTGGCCCAAATGACAATGCCTTGCCCACAGCAGTGCTTCATACATATTTGTGAGGTGAATCTACTTGACCTTCCTCTATGAAAGATCTTGTTCAAGTCATTCACTCGCCTTGATACACATAATCACTCAGGACTTAAAACCGAGTGTCCTCTTGTTTTTTATATTAATGTACCTGCCTTGGACTAGAAGCTTCTTGAGGGGAAAGACCCGAGCTGTCCACCTGGCACGTGTTCTAACACAGGGCCATGCACTGTGAGCCCCAGGTCCCCTCCAGGGGTTACTCGGTGACATGAAGCCAGAAGCAGGACAGCTTTAGGAGGAAGTGGGGAGGGAGAAAAGAGGCAGAGGGCACTGCAGTTCTTCTGAGGAAAGGTGATGGAACTAATAAAAGCTGGGAAGGACCTTCCCTGACCCCAGTCGGAAGAGCCCAGGGCCCAGCCTTCCTACTGCCACGCTGTGAAGCTGTATCAGTGGGTCTCCTCTCCCTGGAATGCGTACATCCTAACTTGGTTCTCTGTTCATTGTTAAAGGGTTTTCAGAGATTGTCATTCCCCCTCAAAACACCCCGGTCTCCTCTGCCATCAGTGCCCCCAGACTGGATTGCTGAGACAATCTATGGCAAGAAAGCTTGGCAGAAGAGAGTTCAACTAAAATCGTAGTGGTTCACACCAACGCTGTGCAAAGACGAGAGCTTGGAATTGGCCCCCACTCCTTGGAAAGACCCTCGGATGTCTTTGAGGCCAGTTCCTGATACAGAGCAGTGCCCATGTCCTAGCCGTGAGATGATGTGGGGTTATGCACAGGGGTTGAGGGAAATGGAAGAGCTTAGGATAAATCCCAGGTTCCAGATTTGGGTGATGGGAAAGATGGTTGGCTCCATTAAGTACAAATGGAAGGCAGTGAGAATGGACTATCTCAGGGTCAGCAGGCCCTCTATTATGACCATACTGTATGTGAGGAGCCTGCAGCAGTCCCATTGGGAAACTTTGAGATGTGGTTACGGCTAGAACAGAGGTCTTTCCCAGAGTGATTGATGATGGGAAAGCAGATTTATAGATTAAATTTTCCAGGGTCAGAAGAAACAAGGACAGAGTCTGATCAACAGCATTTAAGAAAACAGACAGAGACAGAAAAATCTAACAAAGAAATTGAGAGAAAAAGTGGTTAAGAGGGTCAGGAGAAGTAGGAGATGTGGGTTTTTTTGTTTGTTTTTTTAGAAGCTAAAGACCTTGAAAAAGGTTTTTTAAAAGGGGAGGATGAATGGTGTCAAATAGTCCAGCAAAGTCAAGGATGATGAGACTAGTGGTCTCAGCGGGAGCAGCTTCTATAGGAAGAGTGTGTGTGTGTGTGTGTGTGTGTGTGTGTGTGCGCGCGCGCGCGAGAGAGAGAGAGAGAGAGAGAGAGAGAGAGAGAGAGAGAGAGATGGGTGGGGAGGGAGGCAGAAACAAATCAGAGGACTGGGCAATAAATGGGAACTGAGGCCATGGAGCCAGCATGTCTCTCTTTAAGAAGCAGAAAAGTGAGGGAAGGAAAGAAAAGGGCACAAGCTTATAAGGTGTCAGGCTCAAAAGGGAATCTGTGGTCTTTTTTTATTTTATAATGAAAGAAAGTTGGGTGTGAGATGCAGCCAGTGGATGAGGGAGAAATGAAGAGGCCAATGAGCAAAGAACCAGAGCACTGGGCTGGACGCACAGAGCAGAATTAGACGCGCATGTGGCCAAACTGGTGATGACCAGGACGTGACATCAGGGCCACCCCCACATGCGAGCGTCTTCATGGCCCTAGTGTGGCTCTGCTCCGACCACAGCCTCACCTCATGGAGTTTGTCAGCCTTCTGGGTCTGCTTCTTCCGACTTCTCTGAGCAGCGACGCGGTTTTTCTCTCTCCTTCGGACCTTCCTGTCATCATCCTCAGGGCTCTGGGGGAAGACGTGTGTGTGGTCAGGAGTGAGGTGGAGGCCCCTCTCTGCCCTCTCTCCTCACTCCGCATGGCTCACTGCCTTCGCCGTCTCACCTGCAGCCACAGCAGTGCGTGTTGCTACATCAATAGGGCAGCAGTAGCCCCTTGTGAGGGAACACTCCCCAGGTGCTATGGCTGCGCGTAGCTGCTAATCCCCACGACCACCCTGAGAAATATGTGGTGTGACCGCCATTTAAAGGATGAGGAATTAGAAACTCGGAGAGGTTAAGGAACTTGCTCCAGGTACCACAGCTAGTGAGTGGGTGAATGGGAAGTGGAACTCAGGTCTGTTGGACTCCACCAACGTTCACCAACCTCTACCCCGCAGGGCGTGTGCCGGGAAGAGCTGTGGTGTTGGTGGTGCTCATCTGAGAATGGAAAAGGCAGCAGGCACCCACAGTCTGGAACTTGCCGTGTGCCAGGCCTTACACCACCACACACAAACAGGGGCTTTTGATACTCCGCGCAGATCACGGTTACTCTTACAACTCACTGCGCCCACACATCTCTAGCAGCACGCCAAATGGTCTTAAACACCACTGACACCAGGCTCACGTGAACCATGCTCGACTGGCATTCGGTTTCACAGGTCAGAGCAAATCAGAAAGCAAACTGATGATGTGTCTCGGAAGCCCTTAGCTGTATCTGAGATTTAACCAAACCTCATCAAATCCTCCAAGAGTTACCATGAAACAGGCAGGCGGAGAACAATGTACCGACCATGGTAAAAACACTTCATTCGGTTACAGAAAACAAGAAGAGAGCAGCATTTGCTTTCAGAACCCTGTGAGAGGATGCCAAGGGGGGGGGGGGGAAGGCTTTTTTTAAAGGGTTCA
>NW_005357346.1:1699849-1701380 GCF_000412655.1 Myotis brandtii | reverse complement strand
TTGCTACTTCGTAACTGTAATGTTGCTACTGTTATGAATCGGAATGTAAATATCTGATATGCAGGATGGTCCTAGGCGACCCCTGTGAAAGGGTCGTTCGACCGACAAAGGGGTCGCGACCCACAGGTTGAGAACCACTGGGATAGAGTGTCGGCCTGTGGACTGAAGGGTCCCAGGTTCCATTCTGGTCAAGGGCATGTACCTTGGTTGCAGGCACATCCCCAGTAGGGAGTGTGCAGGAGGCAGCTGATCGATGTTTCTAACGCTCTATCCCTCTCCCCTCCTCTCTGTAAAAAATCAATAAAATATATATATATTTTTTTAAAAAGTTCAAAAGTCAAGAGGTTAGTGGGATACATACCTAGGAAAGCAACTCAATCATCCATGTGAATTGAAAGCAAACACTGATCACATACAGTAATGAATGTGATCAGTGATCATTTTATTTGGCCTTGTCTTCCAAATAGAGACACATGCATCTTCCCCAAGTAATGGGGATAAAGAGCTTTTAGCATATGCAAGAATAAAGGAGAAGAATTAAAAAATATAACAAGTAGAAGAGGCCTGGGTTAGGGTAGGGTTAAGGAAACAGATACAAGGTGTTAAAATGTAGGACAGAACTTTCGCTTTAGAATTGCACAGCTTCTGGGGGTTTTTCCCCCTCCTATTGTCAATATGGTCTTGGGGACCCTGTTCTCTGAATTTTCGGTTTTCTCATTTATTGTAAGTGTGATTCATTCGGTTCTTTCAATAATGTTAACTGAGTACCTGCCATGTGCCAGGCATGGTCCCAGGCCCTGGAGACACATGCCCAGAACTGCAGCTTGAGGCCGGCATGAGATAAAACAAGATTTTATCTTACAGCTCCCAGCACACAGTATGCCCGCAACAACCTCTGCTGAGGTTGCTGCTACTTTGTATGGAGTCAGCGAGCCCCCCATTGTGCTTGTCACCAAATCACGCCTCTTTGTTCTTCAGAATCCGAAAGTCATAGGGCGAAATGAAGCTGGCTGCAGCCTGCCCTCCGGGGCCCCATTCTAAACTGGATTATCAGCTACCCTACGGTCACACCTGACAACCCAGAAGACACATTTATCAAGGCAGAAAGAAGGGAGCAGAGAGTGGAGAAATTCCTATATTAGTAACCATATCTCAAGGCGTCCTCACAAAAAACCATTAGAAGTTGGAATTATGATACGTACTCATATTACAGGTGGGGAAAACCGCAGACCCAAGAGGTTAATAAAACTGTCGATGGCTGTTCAGCCTGTGTGGCAAAGCCAGGATCAAACTCAGACCTGTGCGACTCTCCAGCATCATCCAATGACACTATGTGCCAACACCGAGGTGAGAAGGGGGATGGGGGTGGGGGCGCATAGCGATGGGAAAAGACTCAGTCCTACAGCAGCTGATGGAAAGCCTCGCACTGCCGTCCCCGCAGGCAGCCTGGTCTCAGGTTCCTGAGGACGCAGCTGTCAACGTTGCCGGGACAGCGCGGAGGGGGTTCCTCCAGCGCCGGGGGAGGGGCCGC
>NW_005357346.1:1690505-1698461 GCF_000412655.1 Myotis brandtii | reverse complement strand
CGCCCCAGGGCCTTTCTGCGGGAGCCCTCACTCCTCTGGTCCGCCGGGCTGCGGGGCGGCCCCGAGGACGACGTCCCTCGGTGCGGGGTGGGGAGGAGGCTGCCCTGAGAGCGAAGCGGTCACGGTGGACGTCACCGTGTACAGGTTTGGGGACCTGGAGCTCAAACAGTTTTTCTTTTTCAAGATTAAAGTGGCAGCCGCTCTGCTTAGGGGTTAAGTTGGGTGACTTCACGCCAAGCTGGGGACGGAGTAGAGACGCCGCAGGTCCCCCTCCACCTGCCTGCCCGTGGAGAGTTGCATAGTCAGGCCGTGTTGTACAAGGTCCCAGAAAGAAAGAAAAAAAAAGCGAGCGGTTAGGGTTTGTGGTCTGCACACTGTGAGCCCCGGGCGAGAACGCTAACCCGGAACCTGTGTGGGCGGGTGGCGACCAGGACCAGGGGTCAGACGTGGCGTCCCAGGGCGGTCGCTAAAGGTTTCAGGCTCCTGGGCTGCAGCGGGCGTGGAGGCGGGCACTTCCGAGTCCCAATCCAGTGCACGTGGCTCTCCTCCCATTCCAGCTCCTGGCAGATGCTGGGAGGTGCAGCTTGCCCGACCTTGGCGACCTGGCTGCGGCTCGGCGGGAAGGCGAGGGGAGAATCCTGTGCGCGTAGGGGCCCTGACCCACGGCGCGGAGGGTGGAGGTGCAGGGCTGGGGAGGGCGGGAGGTGGACGCAGGCCTTCACAGTGACACTGCGGACCCCACACCGTCTATTCTGCACAGCGGAGCCGCCTCTACACCAGGTTATCCGCCTAGACTTACCTTCTCATCTCCCTTGGATCCTTGTCTTCACTGGGCATCACTCGTGGTCGCCCGGAGCCTTTACTCTGCGTCCCACACAGGCACACACAGTGTGCGCAGGACTCATGGCAGTAGGTCAACTGACAGCCCTCATTCTTGCAAACGGAAAAGGACTCTAACAAGCCGTCAATGTCCAGAAGTGTTTTCCTTCCCCAGTGTTTAGGTTTATGCGGGAAAAGGGTAAAAACAGTGGATATTAGGTGCAGTCCCACGCTTCATTCCGGTAGTCGCCACTCTTTTGTTCCCACTGAGCCTCTTCACGTTCCTAGTCCGTTGGGGGCTATAGCTTCCACGGAGCCTGGAGCCTGGGACCGTGCCCAGCACACCAGGACTCCTCATGTGACATAGGCCCACTGTCCTAGTCACTCAAGGGTTCCTTCAACTCTCTTTCAAGGAGGAGGCTTGTTAGCATTTAAGGAACAGATCAGTTTGACCTACACCTCATACATCAAAATGAATGGATGAAATGATTAGATGTAGAAAATAAAATCAGGAAGGTACAACAGAATCCAGACCTACATCAAAGCCCTGGGAAAGTTCCATGGAGAGAATTTTCTGAGACAACCTGTGACAGGAGAAGTCGCATGGGAAAGATCTGAGCCACAAAAGAATGTTAAATTGTTCTAGATGACGGTTGTGACCAAAGATTTAAAAACAAACAGATGGGGGAAATGTTCATGGTAAATCTGATAAAGGGTTAAAAATTCTAGCATATGTACAGTCCATGAAAAGGAACAAAAAAAGTACTGAGATAACCTCCCAAAAGTAAACTGCACAAGTGGCATGAACTGGCATTTCCCAACAGAAGAAATAAGGAAAGTAGATATAAAAAATGTATTAAAATGAGAAACCTTTAAAAATATTAAATTAACAAACATCAAGGTTGTATCAAATGCCAGTGACAGTGGTGAAATTAGAACTGTCATATTTCACTGGCATCGTTATAAATTGGTACAAACCAACTGGAAAACAATTTTGTTGTATTTTTAAGAACCAGGCAAGAGTCGTCGCTTCTTACTTTGTTTTCCCTAGAAAACTTCCAGAAAACCAAGCTAGGAAGATCATCGAAAATACTAAAGAGAAAAATACTATATGCACTAAAAATTCATAACATTTGAAGAATGAACATTTGTAAGCAGCATAAATGTCCAATGATAGGTGAATGGTTCAATACATGTCATAGTTATGGAATGGAATGAAATATTATGCATCTTTAAAATTACAAGCATCAGACAAATTTGCCACATGGAAGATTTATTTGATATGAGGTACAGTGAGAATAAAACCAGGATACAGTAAGTACAAATAGAACACGTATGTAAAAATGAATGTACAACTCTACTGTACACTTAAAAATGATGAAGATGATAAATTATATGTTGTGTGTTTTATACCACAATGAGAAAGTATATGTATATGAGAATAAAATTAGAAGGTAATATATAAAAAATCCTAGCTTTTCTGTGGTGGTGGAGAAATTATAAATCATTACTTTTACTTGTCTTTTTTAACTTTTTGAAAAATATTTTATTGTGCTAACATCTAAAGATATTTTGTATTTACAAGCAATAATGTCTTCCTGGCACTAAGTTCATTGTCATACCAGAATGCCAACACCTCACTGACCAAGTGGGATGCTCTAATTACAGCCTGTTTTTTCACTTTCCTGTAACATTTTCTGATTCATTTTATTCTAAGTCAGAAGGGGGAAGAAAAATGAAAAGAGATAAACAAGAACAAACATTTCAAATGTGTTTTTTTTTATTTGTATTTTTTCCTTAGAACTTGGAAGAGAAATTATATTACATGATTTGGCACTTTCCTATTCCTACCACGATAACCCTGGATTACATCTTTGGGGACAGGAGTGGGTGTAGGAGGTCAGTGATCAAATCCTCTGGTGATTCACTTAACCAGAAGATGGTTCTTCGTAAACACCACTTGCTCAGATGCTGGAAAACCCTGTCACTCTGTCACCTTTGCTCTCCCCTTTTTAGGGAAACTGGCCTTCCCGTAAGTGCATTTTCACTGATCTTTCTCAGAAGGAGATCCTGTGGGCTTCCGGTGGGGCTAGAAAAAGGAAAGTTTAAGGCAAAGGCCCCAGCATTGACCGGAAATCAGTCATGTGTCAGGCACTGTCGTAGGCACTGGGGCACAGCAGTGAACAGAACAAAGACCCGCTTCTCGTGGAGCTCACGTTCTGGAGGAGGGAGACAGACAATCACAACGCGTAGTATTTATTTATTCTTATATATTTTTATTGATTTCAGAGAGGAAGGGAGACGGGGAGAGAGAGAGAAACATCAGTGATGAGACAGAATCATTGATCGGCTGCCTCCAGCACACCCCACGCTGGGGATCGAGCCTGCAACCCAGTCATATGTCCTGATTGGGAATCCAACCATGACCTCCTGGTTATAAGTTGACGCTTAACCACTGAACCACGCAGGCCGGGCACAAGGCATAGTATTTAGATAGTGATGTGCTCTATGGAGAAATATGAAGCAGAGGAGGGAAATAGGAAATAGTGAGGGATGGTCAAGCCAGGTTTCCTGAAGGAGGCAAGAGGGAGCCCTGAGAATATCTGGGAGGAGTGGTCCAGGATGCAAAACAGTAAACACAAGACCCCCTTGGGAGCGTGCCTGGCCACTCCAGAAAGCGTAGGAGGCTGGAGTGGAGTGAGGAAGGGCTGGATACCAAGAGGTGATGTCAGGAAGGCAAAGAGCCAGGTCATGCAGGGCCATTGGGACTGTTGACTTTTACTCGAAGTGACATTGGAAAACATGGCAGGCTTTTAAGCAGAAGTGTGACATGATCTGACTTAAGTGTTTATGGGATCACTTTGGGCCCTGTGTTAAGAATAGAAAAGGGCAACGCTGAGCACCCTGGAAGCTGGGTCCGATTTTCCAGGAAGTCAGTGAGCAAAAGCTTTAAGGCCCCTCACGTACAGCCCCCTAGCAATGCGGTCACATCATGAAAGACTAGAATAAAATTTGCAAAAATGGGATATTTTAACCACAAATGGTTAAAACCAAGGTCTCTTTTTATCCCAACTTCCCCGTAGTCCCTTCATGTTTGGTAGTGCTGAAGTAGCTGTGGGCATTTGGGGGACCTTGGGAAGGAAGATTAATCAGAGATATCTATAGTAATAAAAGTGTAATATGCTAATTAGACCGACGTCCATAGCAATCATTGTACCCTTATATGTCTGTACTTGTCTGGTTGTGGCCTTAGGTTTAATTCCTAGGAGTGGAATTGTTATTCAAAAGGAATATGCATATTTTCAAGGTATTTGACACATATTGCAAAATGGCCTTTCAATGAATAGTCCTGCTAGCAGAGTATGGAAATCCTACTAGCTAATTAGGGAACACAATTAGGATTACAATTTTAGGACTACAATTCGGGGTCAGAAGGATTGAACTTGTTTCTTGGGTCATTTGTTGGATTCCTGATAAAGATGGGGGGAGGGGAGAAAGAAAAGAGGAACAGATAAATATAAGATGAGGACCTGCCTAAAACAACATGTCAAGGGTTGTTTTTAGCAACTTCCCTTCTAGAAACATCTACTCCCTTAAGCTGTCTCCCTGGTGCCCAGGATTCCCCAAGGAATGGGCAACCCAAGAGCTCTGGGCTCTGCAGCTACTTCAAAACACATCACATTCCTCCATCCAAACTTGCCACTCGTCAGCCTTTCTCTTCCTCGGCTCTTACGGGAAAGATAAAGACCATGAGTTAAACTGGGTGTCCATATTACTTCTATTAAAGGTATTTGCATTTTATTTATTTTTTTAAAATATATTTTATTGATTTTTTTTTACAGAGAGGAAGGGAGAGGGTTAGAGTTAGAAACATCGATCACCTGCCTCCTGTACACCCCCTACTGGGGATGTGCCCGCAACCAAGGTACATTATTATAGATATCAGAGATATCTATACTAATAAAAGTATAATATGCTAATTAGACCGGCCGTCCTTGACCGAAATCGAACCTGGGACCTTTCAGTCCGCAGGCCGACGCTCTATCCTCTGAGCCAAACCGGTTACGGCAGTATTTACATTTTAAAAGGAAAAAGTATTAATGATGCATTTACACAAAAGACAAATTACACAAACTTATTACAGATAAATTGATTGATCATCACTCCCAATTCTAGTCATTAGTTTGGTGTGTGTCTATCCAGTTCTGATCTATATTAGTGGCCTAGCCTTCATCTACACATCTGTCTCCCCCTACTAGATTAGAAACCCCATGAGGGCAAAGTCAATGTCTTATTCATCACTTTGTCTCCATTCCCCAACCCAGTGTCTCATTGTAGGAATAACCAGCACTAGAAATGAGGGCAGTGAAGCGCGGAGCCCTTAAGGAACTTGCCCAGGTTACCCAGAAAAATGGCAGAGTTAGCATTCAAACTCAGGCAGAGCATGCACTTACTAAAGGTTTAAAAGATAAATATATAATGAACATTCACGCTGGGACCAGTGACATTTGGATAGAAGAGTTGCACCCTAAGCAGGTCCAGCACATGCCATCAAAGCAGAAGTGAGTGCACTTCATGACTTACAGAAGAATCCAGGTAGCATACTAAACACACACACAAAAATAGGTAATTCATTTTCCTTTTTTCTCCTTCAGTTTTGTTTTCTCTGGAAAGACATCTAGTACAGTAACAGTGTTTTAACTAGTTGTGCAATGCTGGTATCTATTGCAGCTCTAAATTGTGGAATACCATGAGAATTTTAATAGCCTAGTGTCCGAAGCGATTGCTCATTATTCTCTTTAAAACAAGAAATAAGACATTTGTCATTTGTGACTCACTTTAAAAAAATCATTTCACTCATTTCCTATTGGACTTACCGCCACTTACAACTACTTTGTAATTTCCTTGGAGGATTCTCCAACTTCTTGTTGTGTCTGGCACAGAGCTGGGCTCACAACACTGGTCACACATCTGCTGAGTGAGTTAACTGTGAATGACTTACACTGGTGTGGCTATGGATTTCCTTAGAACAGTGGTTCTCAATCTTCTGGCCCTTTAAATACAGTTCCTCATGTTGGGACCCAACCAGAAAATTATTTTCGTTGCTACTTCATAACTGTAATTTTGCTACTGTTATGAATCGTAATGTAAATATCTGATATGCAGGATGGTCTTAGGCGACCCCTGTGAAAGGGTCGTTCGACCGCCAAAGGGGTCACAACCCACAGGTTGAGAACCGCTGCGTTAAAAGGAGCATAGCAGCTTTGGTATTCCCCCAGGAACTCCTTTCGTATTCCTTCAAGAAATCTCTTCAACTGCCTGTGCTCTTGGCTTCTTTGGGGCAGAAAGAGTCTTAGGTTTGAGTAAGAAGGTGAGCTAAAATGTGCTCATCAGACCCGAGGCACACAAAATTAGATTAACCTTTATTCTCAGTTCCTTATACTCTGTCGTCATTGGTTCATAAATGGACTTCCTTTAATTATTTATTACTTATTTGCTCATTAGTAATGTATCAAACATCTCTAAACCCATCCCCTAACCCAAGAACCAGAACATGGACAAACCCTTTCCTTTACTTGTATGCTCCTCCCTATTCCAGCCACCTCCTCCCCATCTTAAATGTTGTGTTTATCATTTTGTTGCCTTTTTTCCAATTTTTTTTTCAATTACAGTTGACATTCAACATTATCTTAGTTTCAGGTGTTGTTGTTTTTTTTTTATTGCACTTTTTTCTTTTAGATATTTGTAGATTCACATTGCAATGAGAGCCCCTCTGCCCTTTACCCGGTTTCCCCCAGAGGTTAACATCTTGCAAAACTTATAATTCAGTATCACAACCAGATACTGACATTGATACAGTCAAAATACAGAACATTCCCATCACCACAAGGATCACTCTGTTGCCAGTACCTTTTGTAGTCACAACCACGTTCTCCTGTGCTTGGCCCGCCCACTCCTTAATCCCTGACACTACTGTTCTGTTCTCCATTTCTATTCTTCTGTCATTTCAAGAATGTCATATCAATGTAGTCAGTCATGCAGTACATAATCTTCTGAGATTGACTCTTTTCTTTCAATCAGCATAATTCTCTGGAAGTTCATCCAGGTTGTTGCTGTATCGATAGCTCATTTTTGTTGTTGCTGCTGAGTACTATTCCATGGTGTGGAGGTACCACAGTTGGTTTAACCGTTTACCCACTGAAGGGCATCCGGGTTGTTTCCAGTTCTTGGCTATTATGAATAAAACTGCTATAAACATTCGTGTGAACACAAGTCTTCATTTCTCTGGGGAAATTCCCGAAAGTGCAGTTGCTGGGTCATATAGCAGTTGAATGTTTAGTTTTTAAAAAAAAATTACCAAAGTGTTTCCCAGAGTGGCTGAGCCATTTTAAATTCTCAGTGTGTGAGTGATACCGTGTCGTGGCATGCTCTTCAGCATTGGTTTTGTCCCTATATTTCATTGGAGCCATTCTGATAGGTGTGTAATGATATCTCATTGTGGTTTTAATTTGGATTCCCCTAATGGCTAATGATGTCGAACATCTTTTCATGTGTTTGTCACCTGTATATGCTCTTCAGTGAAATGTCTTTATGTCTTGTTTATAATTTTTTGCTATCCTGTTACTGAGTGTTGTATAGCTACACATGCAAAAAGACTGTCAAACTACAGCGGGAAGGCCAAGGAGGGTTGGTGGAGGGGTGGGTAAGAGATCAACCGAAGGACTTGTATGCATGCATATAAGCATAACCAATGGTCACAAGACACTGGGGGGTATGGGAGGCTAGGGGAAGGTCAAGGGGAGAAAAAAAAAGGAGACATATATAATACTCTTTGTAATACTTTAAGCAATAAAACAATTTTTTTAAAAAATAAATCTTGCTGGGATTTTGACAGGCGTTGCATTAAACCTATATAGGACTTTGGGGAGAACTGACATCTTTGCTAGGTTGAGTCTTCCAATCCATGAGAACAGTGTGTCTTTCCATTAGTTTAGATTTTTATTTCTCTCATGCACATTTTGTAGCTTTTAGCATACAAGTCTGTACATGTTTTGTTAGACTAACACCAATATCTCTTTTCGTTTTTAGTGATTATAAAAAGTATGTTTTTATATATTTTTTTATTGTTTAAAGTCT
>NW_005357346.1:1688162-1690002 GCF_000412655.1 Myotis brandtii | reverse complement strand
CCCACCCCAGTATCTGTGTCCATTGGTTATGCTCATATGCATGTATATAAGTCCTTTGGTTGATCTCTATACCCCCCTTCCCCTACCCCTCAGCTCTGGATCTATTTTTGTTCATCAGTTTATGTTGATCATTATATCCCACATATGAGTGAGATCATGTGATATTTATCTTTCTCCGATTGGCTTATTTTGCTTAGCATAATGTTGGTGTCCATGTGTTCATTTGATTTTTGTAGGCTTATTATTTGCTGAACTCACATATTAGTTTTAGGAATTTTTGGTAGATTCCTTGGGATTTCTTATATGGACAATCATGTCATCTGCAAATAAGAACAGTTTCATGTGGTCCTTTCTGATCTGTATAGTTTTTATTTTCTTTCTGACACTGAAGAATTTCCAGCACTATATTGAATAAGAGCTGTGAGAACAAACCTTCTTGCCTTGTGTTTTGAGGGGAAACATTCAGTCTTTCATAATTAAATATAATGTTAGCTGTAGTGTGTGTGTGTGTGTGTGTGTGTGAAGATGCTTTTTATCAAATCGAGGAAGTTCCCCCTTTATTCCTATTTTTCTGGGAGTTTTTACCATGAATCATTATTGAATTTTGTTAAATACATTTTCTGCACCAATTGATATGATAGCGTGATTTTTCTTTTTTTAGTCTATTAATGTGGTGGGTTATGTTGATTGATTTTCAATTATTAAACCTATCTTTTATCCTTGGAATAAACTCTATTTGGTCATGATGTACAATTCTTTTTATATATTGTTGAGTTCTATTTGCTAATACTTTGTTAGGGTTTTTTTTTCTGTAAAGGATATTGCTCTGCATTTTTCTTTATTTTGTACTGAATTTGTCTGGTTGTGGTATCAGTGTAATACTAGCTTCATAAAATGAAATGGGAAATGTCTGCTGTTCTGTTTTCTGGAAGGGATCGCATAGAACTGGAGTAATGCTGCTTTAAACATTTAGAATTATTCAGTGAAATCATCTGGATCTGGAGATTTCTTTTTCGGGAATTTTAAAATTACGAAGTAAGCCCTAGCTGGTTTGGCTCAGTAGATAGAGCGTCAGCCTGTGGACTGAAGGGTCCCGGGTTCGATTCTGAACAAGGGCACATGCCTGGGCTGCGAGCTCGATCCCCAGTAGGGGGCATGCAGGAGGCAGCTGATCAATGATTCTCTCTCATTGATGTTTCTAACTCTCTCTCCCTCTCCCTTCCTCTCTGAAGTCAATAAGAATATATTTTTTAAAAAGTTGATGCCTATAAATAAATAAATAAATAAATAAATAAAAAGAAAAAGCAACAAATATCCTTTAAAAAATTATGAAGTAAATTCCTTTAACAGTTATAGGGCTTTTAAAATTATCTGTTTCATATTGGGTGAGTTGTGGTAGTTCATGCTTTTCAAGAAATTGGTCCACTTTGTCTAGTTGTCAGATCTGTGCTTGTCCAGTTGCTCGTGGCATTCCTTTATCATTCTTTTGATGTCTGAAGTTTCTCTAGTGATATTCCTGATATGGGTCATCTGTGTCTTCTCTCTTTTTTCCTTGGTCAGTCTTGCTGGAAATTTGTCAATTTTGTTGATCTCAAAGACTCAGCTCTTTGTTTCAGTGGTTTTCTGTATTGTTTTTCATTTTATTAACATTTATTGCCCTACCTGGTTTGGTTCAGTGGACAGAGCATCGCCTGCGGACTGAAGGGTCCCGGGTTCGAGTCTGAACAAGGGCACATGCCTGGGTTGCAGGCTTAATCCCCAGTAGGGGGTGTGCAGGAAGCAGCCAATCAATGATTCTCTCTCATCATTGATGTTTCTATCTCTCTCTCCCTTCCTCTCT
>NW_005357346.1:1686930-1688144 GCF_000412655.1 Myotis brandtii | reverse complement strand
TTTGTTGAGCAGAAATATCACCTATGCAATAAATTTAGAAGAATTAATTATTTAGAAAGTTGGTAGACTCATGCTTAGAGTGATTTCTATGTACATGTCAACTGATTGTGGGAAATGAACTCTTCTCTTAATAGTAAAACTACCGAAAAAAATGTAATTTTAAAATTTGACTTGTGTTATGGTGAGTGGAAGTGGGCAATACTCCTCTGAGTTTTGGATTTTGCTTCTTCAAGCTAGGTAATAGTTTCAGTAGGCTGTATAATTAAAAGGGCTTTACAAAAAACAAGTCTAGATAATGCCCTGTGTTACTTTTAAAATCAGGAATTCCAGGCAAATTTCACACAACCTATCTATATAAAAGTAGCTATGAATTTTTATGTCTCATATGAACACAATTTCATATACCAGGCAATTCCAGTCTTCATAAAAAAAACTGAAGGGGGACCTAGCCAGTTTGGCTCAGTGGATAGAGCACCAGCCTGAGGACCAAAGGGTCCCAGGTTCAATTCCAGTCAAGGGCATATACCTTGGTTGCAGGCTCCTCCCCAGCCCGGGGCCCTGGTCAGGGCTCCTGCAGGAGGCAACTAATTGATATGTTTCCCCACATCGATGTTTCTCTCTGTCTTTCCCTCTCTCTTCCATTCTCTCTAAAAATCAATGGAAAAATATTCTCAGGTGAGGATTAACAAAAACAAACAAACAAAAAATAAATAAATAAAGGTGATTAAATGGTTTTTTTAAAAAAACTGAAGGGTTATCAGTGATGATGGAAGGAGACTTGACTTGAGGTGGTGGACATGCAATAGAGTGTACAGATGATGTATGGTGGAATTGTGCACCCGAAACCTGTATAATTTTGTTAATCAGAGTCACCCCAATAAATTCAATAAAAAGGAAAAAAATCAGTCACCCCAATAAATTCAATAAAAAGGGAAAAAATCAAACTACAGAAGACTAAAAAAATTTTTTAAAATAAAGATTCTCATCTAAATATAAAATGAAACATTTATTATAGAAAAATTCAAAATAACAATTATTGATAATTAATCATAAACTATTATATTTAATTAATAAATAGTTGCAATAAATAAATTAGTATTACCATTTTTATTTCCTTCACCCAGCAACACCTGCTGATACTATGGAAGAACCCTTGAGAGACTGTTCTAGATCTCTTTGGGTTCATGTTTAGGCAAGACTATTCCTGCTCGATT
>NW_005357346.1:1681971-1686874 GCF_000412655.1 Myotis brandtii | reverse complement strand
GGGACTTAAAAATGCTGATGGTCAGCAGTTCTTCAGTTTATTTTCAGTTCCACATGCCGTTCTTCAAACCCATTTCCTCTTGTTCTCTCCCCAGCAGAGGCAGAGAGGTATTGGCCCAAACGCTTCCACAGAACTCAACCACTGCACCTAAAACCTGCTCTTCTCTGGTGTGAATCAACCAGGTGTTCTCTCCTTGGCATTTGAGTCTCATTTTCCAATGATTGTATCACTTGGAGGTATTCCCTGGAACCTTCTAAGGGCTGAGAGCAAGGCATATTTTTCGGTAACAACCAGCCCACTTGATCATTTGGCATTCTCATTCCTGATAGCGGGAGGCGGGTCAGATGGCTCTGGGGGCTTCCTTCCACTTGTGACTGTATGTGCCTCTTCGTTGGGCCTGGATACGATTCTACATAATAAGCTTTCCTGGCTGTGTGACTCAGGAGTGTGGTTCCTAATGAAAGCACGAACGGTAAAGGGAGTTCCAGGAATTTGCTGGTTACTCATTGGTGGTGTGTCAAGCAGGGAAAATACAGGCCCCTACCCACTTCCTAGTCACCTCTCCCACGTGCATTGCAAAGGGGATGGTTACAAAGAACGGTCTGAGCGACCCCACATTGCCCCCTTGTAATGTGCTCCTTGGCAGGGGAATGCTCTGGGGATTATGTTTCAGGGAGCTCTGGCTTCATAGGGGCTGCTTCCCCCAGCGAAGAATGGGGCTCTAGGTAGTTGGGGGCTCGCCCAGGTTGCCTCCTCCTGGTTACCCTGTGTCTTTTCAAGGCAGCCACTTTTAAACGTGGTGTTGGAGCTGTGCATCGCTGCACCCTGGTACCCGGGAACCTGAGAGATGCAGCCACGTTGGTCCTGTGCTCCCAGCGGAACCCTCTAGAAGTAGCCTGAGCGCATTGTTACGCCACTGCTCAGGCTCCGTAAATGGCCAGCTTTGGCAGAAGCAAGCGTTCAGGCCCTGGCAAGCTTTTGCAGAAAGTGCCTGGGCTGTTCTGTCAAACACCTTCCCAAATTGGCCCTCCATTCTTTGCAAACATTCACCACCCCTTTCATTCATCTTACTCTTGTGTCATGGATTTTTGTCTTTTCTTAAGGTCATATCTCTCATATCTCTTCTCCCATCATTCAAAGGGTGCCTGTAACCACCTCTTCCTGGAAATCTCCCCTGACTAGAACAATGAAACCCTCTGCCTTCCTTCCACACTAACCACTCTCCAAGAACTTCCCCTTTGTTTCCACAGAATGTAAATGCTGCAATTTATTTATTGTTGAATGTGTTTTAAACAGATTCTCAGGAAGGACCTAACAATAGGTGATGCCTTCTGAGAAGTCCCATGGTGTCTCACTGATGTGCAAATGACCACCACACAGAGCAGCCAACTAGTGCTGCTGCTATACATGTGGCTCTGCAGGTGGTTGCTCAGAACCTGAATTTCCACATTTCCAGTGGTGCTGCTTATATGTGCAGCATTAGCCAGATGCTTCAGTAGTAGTTAGCAACAGGTATTTACTGAGAACCTACTACGTTGGGCCTGGATACGATTCTACATAATAAGCTTTCCTGGCTGTGTGACTCAGGAGTGTGGTTCCTAATGAAAGCACGAACAGTAAAGGGAGTTCCAGGAATTTGCTGGTTACTCATTGGTGGTGTGTCAAGCAGGGAAAATACAGGCCCCTACCCACTTCCTAGTCACCTCTCCCACGTGCATTGCAAAGGGGATGGTTACAAAGAACGGTCTGAGCGACCCCACATTGCCCCCTTGTAATGTGCTCCTTGGCAGGGGAATGCTCTGGGGATTATGTTTCAGGGAGCTCTGGCTTCATAGGGGCTGCTTCCCCCAGCGAAGAATGGGGCTCTAGGTAGTTGGGGGCTCGCCCAGGTTGCCTCCTCCTGGTTTCCTCGTGTCTTTTCAAGGCAGCCACTTTTAAACGTGGTGTTGGAGCTGTGCATCGCTGCACCCTGGTACCCGGGAACCTGAGAGATGCAGCCACGTTGGTCCTGTGCTCCCAGCTGAACCCTCTAGAAGTAGCTGGGAAGCAGAGTGGGCGGGAGCCTGAGCGCACTGTCACGCCACTGCTCAGGCTCCGTAAATGGCCAGCTTTGGCAGAAGCAAGCGTTCAGGCCCTGGCAAGCTTTTGCAGAAAGTGCCTGGGCTGTTCTGTCAAACACCTTCCCAAATTGGCCCTCCATTCTTTGCAAACATTCACCACCCCTTTCATTCATCTTACTCTTGTGTCATGGATTTTTTTCTTTTCTTAAGGTCATATCTCTTCTCCCATCATTCAAAGGGTGCCTGAAACCACCTCTTCCTGGAAATCTCCCCTGACTAGAACAATGAAACCCTCTGCCTTCCTTCCACACTAACCACTCTCCAAGAACTTCCCCTTTGTTTCCACAGAATGTAAATGCTGCAATTTATTTATTGTTGAATGTGTTTTAAACAGATTCTCAGGAAGGACCTAACAATAGGTGATGCCTTCTGAGAAGTCCCATGGTGTCTCACTGATGTGCAAATGACCACCACACAGAGCAGCCAACTAGTGCTGCTGCTATACATGTGGCTCTGCAGGTGGTTGCTCAGAACCTGAATTTCCACATTTCCAGTGGTGCTGCTTATATGTGCAGCATTAGCCAGATGCTTCAGTAGTAGTTAGCAACAGGTATTTACTGAGAACCTACTACAAGCTAAGCATTGTTAGATATGGGGGATGTAGTGCCCATTGAGAGTTTTTCAAAATAAAAATAATTTAAAAAATTTCAGAGAGGAAGAGATAAATACAAACACCAATGATGAGGGAGAATCATCAATTGGCTGCCTTCTGCACGCCCCACACTGGGGATCGAGCCCATAACCTGGCATGTGCCCTGACTAGGAATTGAACCATGACCTCCTGGTTCATGGGAGGTCAACCACCGAGCAACTCCAGCCAGGCCCATTGAAAGTTTTTAAGACTATTTTGGTGGCCCATCAATTTGATGGCCCTAAATCCTAAAGGAACCATGCTCTCTGTCAGCATTCACACCCTTGTATAGCCCCCAGCTCCACCATTTTTAAATTTATTGGGGTGACATTGGTTCACAAAACCATACAGGTTTCAAGTATACAACTTAACAAACCATCATCTGCAGTGTGCCGTGATTCATAGGTCGATGCTCAACCGCTGAGCCACACTGGCCGGGCGTACCACATCTTTTTTGTCTACTTATCTACTGTTTCACGATTGTGGCTATTATAAATAACACTGCTAACATAGGGTGCAAATATTCTTTTGAATTAGTGTTTCAGATTTTGGGGGGATACATTCCCAGAAGTGGGTTCTTTCTGTCAAAAGGCATTTTTTAATTTTTTGAGTTTTCCACAGTGGCTGCACCAGTATGCATTCCCAACAGTATGTGAGGGTTCCCTTTTCTCCACATCCTCACCAACACTTATTTGTTCATTTATTGATGGTAGTCATTCAGATAGGAGTGGGATGATATCTCATTGTGGTTTTAATCTGCATCTCTCAGGTGATTAGTGACACAGCATTTTTTTCACGTCTATTGGCCATCCATATGTCCTCTTTGGAGACGTGCCTACTAACATCCTTTGCCCAGTTTTTAATTGGGTTGTCTTCTTAGTGTTGAGTTGTATAAGTTCTTTCTATATTTTGGAAATTTAACTGCTTATCAGACGTATCATTAGCAAATATGTTCTCCCATTCAGAGGGTTCCCTTTTCATTTTTTTTTTTAATGAGCTGGCCTGTGACTTGCTTTAATTAATAGAATATAGAAGTGATGTGCCAGTTCCAAGCATAAGCCCAAAAAGATCTGCAAGTTTTCTGCTTTTGTGGTTTGGGCAGCCCTGAGCTACTATTTATGGAATGATCTGTTACACAAAAATTGATACCTAAACAAACAAACAAACTATAATTCCTGAAAGCAGAAGAGTGTATGATCTTCCAAAGTGGCTTCACAATACTTTGATAAACCAAATATTTAAAAATTTAATAATCAAGCAGAGTCATGGTACCAACAGACCTTTTGAAAAACCAGCTCATACCAAGTTCTTGGTTTAAAACAATAACCAAGCGGTTATTTGCTCACAGTTCTGTGACCTGAGCTGGGCTCAGCTGGTGGTTATTCTGCTAGTCTTGCTGCTGGTTGGCAGGAGGCTGGTAGTTATTCTGCTGGTCTTGCTGCTGGTTGGTTCAGCTGGGACTTGGATGGCTAAGCTTCTCTCTCTTCCCTGTCATCTCAGGGCCTCTCCCTTTCGAAGTGGCCTCGCTCCATGATTTCTCCAGGTGAGCAGCTGGACTTCTTACTTGGTAGCTGTGGTGTAATGGTGAGGACATCCAGCACACACAGCAAAGGGCCTTTACTGTGTAGCATAGGGAGAAACTGGAGGCGGGGTTGGAATCACACGCCCTCACCCGATTGTGTACAGTCTGCAGACCCTTGGGAAGGTGTCAGGGTGTGTACGCTCTTGGCATGTTCCTGGCACGTAGGAAGTACTCAACACATGGTAATTATTAGTATTTTATTACTGTTACCTTCAGCAAATAAATTAATAATATTGTATTCAAACATTTATAGGAAAAAATTTTTGTATAATTCTGGGGCTATAGTAAATTTTTTATATGCTTGTTTTAAAAAATATACCACTTTAAACAATTCTATAATTCATACAATTAATGGCCTTTCACTCAATGTTGCTGCAATGTTACAATTGTTGGCTTTACTTAATCTCTTCCTTTGGGTAATCTTTTATCTTGAATAAAAGAGGGGAAGAGTGGAATAAATTGTGACCTCATGTAGCTAGAACAAATCTGACATAGTTTGTTTTAGATATTTTTTTCAAATCACATTTATAGGGAGATATGAAATAAAAGTTTTCTGGGGGGAAAAACACA
>NW_005357346.1:1665225-1681779 GCF_000412655.1 Myotis brandtii | reverse complement strand
GTAGCAAAATTACAGTTATGAAGAGCAACAAAAATAATTTTATGGTTGGGGGTCACCACAACATGAGGAACTGTATTAAAGGGTCGCGGCATTAGGAAGGTTGAGAACCATTGCATGTGATATCTTATCTAGTGAAGGGAACCACAGGCTTATCTGCACGTCCCCGACCTCTCCATAGTGTAATACCTTCACAGGCAACATGGGGGTGAACTTGATCATGGTCCCTTTGTTGACACATCTCAGCTCTTCCTCCTGTTTTTTCTCTCTGACTTAGATAACAGCAGGGAGGAGGGGAAATGGGCAGAGTACCCCCAGCAAAGTAAGTCCGGTGTTTCGGTGCAGGGGGGCCCAAGTCTGGGTGTGCTGGGGGTTAGGGGTGGAGTCACAGAGTCCATCACCCAGGCAGAGAGAATGCAACACTTATTTATGTTTTTGAACTTTTGTCCCCTGTGAGTGTGAGACAAATGAGGATTCATTTTAGTTAGGAGTATTTCTCATCTGTCAAATCTGAAAATCTCCTTTAAAAGAAGCATTGGGGCCGAAACCGGTTTGGCTCAGTGGATAGAGCGTCGGCCTGTGGACTGAAGGGTCCCAGGTTCGATTCCAGTCAAGGGCATGTGCCTGGGTTGCGGGCACATCCCCAGTGGGAGATGTGCAGGAGGCAGCTGATCGATGTTTCTAACTCTCTATCTCTCTCCCTTCCTCTCTGTAAAAAATCAATAAAATATATTAAAAAAAAAAAAAAAGAAGAATTGGGTTGGGGCTTATACCAAAGAGAAAATGCAAGTAAGTATTAAGATTTGCCAGTAAATTACAGGCATTTCTTAGTGTTCCATTAGTTTCCGAAACCAGGCAAAACAATTTCTTGCAAACAGCTAATTCCACAGAAGTCTGAAAACCATGAGTTTCACTCTCATCTTCCCTTTGGGTGCCTGGAACCTCAGCAACAGTATGGATTCCCCCTACCCCTCCCTCTCCAGTCCTGGGCCTTTCCCTCCGCCCCCTCTCACTGTCACACACTGGATTCCCAGCTGCCACTGATGTCTCTTGTGACCAATGGCCGATGCTGGTGGGCAGGGTCTATGCTTTGGTTCAAGAATATCCATACACCTTAGCACACTATTCCGATTCATTGAGTATTTGTAGAACCAAAGGTGTGATTATAAAAAAATGATTTTAAAATACTGTTTGGAATGTGACTGGGAAGATCACAAGGTTCTGAAGCTGAGATGCGTGGGATGACCTGGAGCAGAGGTGCCCTACAAGTTGGCCACAGAGCATTATTCTGTCACTGCCATCCCCTAATTTCTTTTTCTCCTTTTTTATTTTTTTCTTCAGTCATCCCCTAATTTCTACACTCCCACAGGAGCAGAGCTGGGTAGATATGGCATACATAGAGATCAGAGAGAATTCATACCTACACTTACTTGAGCCTTTTTCCCTATCAAAAAAAAAAAAAATTCTAATAGGGAAGGAAATAAAGCCAGATGTGTAGGTCACAGCGTCCCCTCTTATTTTCCTACTTGGTCTTCTGGTGGTGATGCTCAACTGTAAAATGGCTTGAAAGAAAAGGAGCTTCGAAAGTAGAGACAAAGGCATGAGGGGGCTCTCATCTGGGAAAGAGCCACTGCACCAGCTGGTGCTCCAAAGGGCAGAGGTGGGGGGGGGTGCTGAGGGGCTGTTGGGGTGACTCAGGCAGCTAGGACCCTGAAGCGGTCACCACTGGCTGCTTCATGGAAGAACTAAACCTCAGAAGAGTTTGAAGGAACAACGAGAATGAAACGCTCAAGTCTCAGATACTAGGGACTAGTGAAGTGGGGCATGCTCCATCAAGGTGACATGAGAAATGGACAGAGAACTCCAGTGCCATCATGGCGGAGGAAGTGGCCACAGAGCCACACACGTGGGCAGCAAGGAAGGCCCTGAAATCCACTTGAGCCCAGGGGCATGGGAGCCATTCTCTGAATGGGGCTAGTTGAGGTGATGCTAGGCGGCCTGACCCTTCTCAGGCATAGACATGAGCTGCAGCAGGGGACCCCGAGGAGCCAGGTCTCCCCTGGCTCCCCCAGGCCACCCAGAAGTCAAGGGAATGCAGCCAAAGGAAGGAGGGCCAGAGGCAGATCTATCTCTAGCATCACGGAGTCAGTCTGAGGGGTGTGAATGCCACCCTCTTCTCTGATCAGGCAGGGATATGGGGACTAGGATTCAAGCTCTAATAGCCAGAAAATGAGAATTCTAATTCAGTTTTCCTAGTGATTTGCCCTCAGTCCTTTAAACCCCGCCTCCACCCCCATCCTCTACAAAAGTAAGCCCATCTTCTAAACTGAATTAATAATGAATATGGCCCAGCCAGCGTGGCTCAGTGGTTGAGTGTCAACCTATGAACCTGGAGGTCACAGTTCAATTCCCGGTCAGGGCACATGCCTGGGTTGCATGCAGGCTTCAACACCAGTGTGAGGAGTGCAGGAGGCAGCTGATCAATGATTCTCTCTCATCATTAATGTTTCTATCTCTCTCTCCCTTTCCCTTCCTCTCTGAAATCAATAAAAATGTATTTTTAAAAATAAATCATGAATATGAATGCCACAAGTCATTTATGCCTGAGATTGTGACTTGGGGAAGTGATAAGTTAGAAATTTGCAATATAAAATCATTCATTCATTCAACTAATATTAGCAAAGGGCCCACAGGGTACAAGCAACGTAGAGATACAGTAATGAACACGAGAGGACTCTTCAACCCTGAAGCTTCAAATAAATAAAATATTGATTTCCCCAAGTCCTTTCATATAAAATCCCCACAAACCCTTCAGTGGTTTGCCAACCTTTCGGACCTCATGGACCACCAGTTGGCGACCGCTGCTTTAGAAATATTTTTTTCTTCATTTTTGTACGCAGAGGCTTGATAATAGAATCTATTTGCAAAACAAATAGTTGGGGGGTTGGGGGGGGGAGCAGGGAAAGCACTCCAAAGACACCCAAACTAAATGTCTCAGCTAAAAACAGGGACTACAAGTCTTATCTGAAATATACTGAGATAATGGAACTGATACCCTGCGGCAGCCTCTGGCATATAATTTATGTCTTAATTCTCAATGATAGTGTCAGAGACAACTTATATTCACTTGCATTTGTGTTAGTTTTAAAATCATTAAAAAATCAAATTTATTTTTATGCAAGTATTTTATGCACATAATTAAAAGAATCAAATGTATAAGGCTTATGTCAACCACAAAAAGTCAGTTCCTTTGCCTACTTCCCTTCCCTAGGTTCATTCACAAAGTTAACTACTTTCCACTCTCTTAGCTGTTGTTCCCCTAACCAGAGTAATATCCAAAGTGTGCTATCTCTTGATTCAGCTATTTTAGAGATGAGGCACTGATGTCCCATTGTGATAAACATTTCATTCCCAAACATTCCCATTTCACTGCTGATATTCAGGCGGTCACACATTACCAGAGCAAAATTAACTTCTGGGCTAGTTGGGGCAGAAGCTTCCTCAGTGCCCTCTCCAGGCCGACCTGCCTGCTCTAGTTCCTGTGCTGGCACACCCTGGCCTTCCCCAGGACCCAGCAGCTAAAGGGGCCCTCCAGAACTCCACCACAGTGCTGGGACCACTACCCGTTCCGACTGTCCAGTGCCTGTGCTGTATTCATCAATTCCCAATCCTCTGACCTTCCCAATATAACTGTCCCAATTTCCAACTGAATTCATATTTGGGATGTTCATTATTATGTTTATACAAATATTGTTCACTGTGGAGTCAATCTGTAACTATGATTACATTTTTCTTGTACAGCTTTCTGCTTTTACTGTAATGAATAAATGCCTAATTTTTTTTTTAAATTCATTTCTTTGGACACCTGAATACAGACTGCTCTATGGAGTGAAACTTTGGACTTGCTGAGGGACTTCAAGTTTCAGCTGTCTGTCTGGGGTTTTAAAATAGAACAAACTTGCCCTCGCTGGTGTTTCTAAGTGGTTAGAGCATCAGGCTGTGCACCGAAGGTTCTCGGGTTCGATTCTCAGCCAAGAGCACATACCTGGGTTGTAGGTTTGATCTTAGCCCTAGTCAGGGCGCGTGAGGGAAGTAACCAATCGATGTGTCTCTCTCACATTGATATTTCTCTTCTTTCTCTTTCTCTCTCCCTTCCTCCCCCTGCTCCTTTCCACTCTCTCTAAAAAAAAAAAAAAAAAAAAAAAAAAAAAAAAAATCAATGGAAAAAATATCTTCAGGTGAGAATTAACAAAAAAATTAAAATTAAATAGAACAAAATTTTTTTAATTATAAAAATTTCCAGATACAAGAATATATCTATCACACAGACCCAATGTTATCAAGATTTTTACCACATTTGCTTAAGCTATTCCTTTTCCTTTTCCTTTAGCTGACATATTTCAGAGCAAGTCCAAGACATCAAGTTCATTAAACAATATACATCTCAATATGTATCATTTTTAAAAGAGAAATTTTCTTTTATAATCATAATGTAATTATCTAATCTAGGAGAATTAATAATTCTTTTGTTTGCAGGCTTTTGGAGTGAAATAATTCATACAGAATTATATACTATCAAAAACACTGCCTTAGAATAGCATATTCTGTATACTCAAACAATTTAAAAATGAAATTTAGTATGTTCTGAAATGCAAGGTACTGAGCTACCATTCAACTAAAGCTGGGTTCAAAAGTGCCTAAGACAACTCTTACAAAAAAACAGTATAAAGATTTTAGTCATTGCACATTATTTTAATAAAAAACAAACTGCTTTATACAAATATACAGATCTCAAATTGTAACATTAAAATACAGAATACCATAAAGTGGCTATGTAAGTTTTCCTAATTGAGACAGACTTTCTGTCACATTTTGACATTTATGATTATTAACACATAATAAACACAAGAAGTATAGATTTCCAACCTCATGATTAATAAATTCCTTTGCAAACGAATGAAGGTACAATCATCAAAAGGGGAAACAGTTGGCAAGTTAGATAGCCCTGCCTACATTGTGTTAATATGAGTAAAAGACACAGCAGGAGCTATAAGGAACTGTAGTTAAATATTCGAAGTAGGGGCAATATAGCTTTCTCAGACTTCTACCAATGATTATATCCTTGATATATAAACATCCTTAAATATAAAATAGTTCAGTATGATTACATCTATATTTATTCCACATGACAATTTCTTAATGTATTACTCTGATGTATATTTTTGAACTGGAGTCATATACAAAGAAATAATGAGAAATCCTTAAAAAATATTATTCACAAGTCAAATTATGCTTAAAAATTAAAAGGTCTATGGAAAACAATGTGTGGGCAAGAAATACTGGGAGAAATTCTTCCACAAATAATAGCTGTCTTGTCTTCTAACAAAATAAAAACAAAACTTCCTACAATTAAACTCACAGACCTAAATTAGCTGAACTAGAGTAACAAAGTCAAAGCTAGTCTTTCATTTGCACATTCATTTGATAAAACAAATCACATTGAAAACAAAAAAACACCAAAAAACCAAAAACAAAAACCCTCCTGTGCAGAACTGGTGATTCCTCTCAGCACTTAAATGAAGACAACTGTTACACAGCTCTTTTTTAAAGAAAGCAGTATATCCAGGAAACTGACAGAATGTTACTCATAAAATTCCATAAAAGCTGTAAAGCAGCCAAGAGTTGATGGCATTTAAGGACAGTAAAAGATTGTACTGTTTATACTCATTGATGGGCTTTGTGCCAACATTTAAAACTATGCTTTTCATCGACTATAGACGAAACATTGAGGAAATACAATATTACATCATACCCCAGGACAGTTATTACATCTGTATAAAGAAATCACTAAAGAGTTACTTGTTATTTTAAATGAAGTTCTGTCTAGGCATCAGACTTTAATCTAAATGCTGACAGTGCCTAATTTCAACTCCTGAGATAAACAAAAATAGCTTACGTATCAAGATAAATTCTCTTTGGCCGCAATGGATACCATTTTCTCTGGGGGCAGTCTTTAGTTTGCTTTCTTTTGAGTACCACGTTAGTGGTTTTGCTAGTAGAAGTCTCTGTTGGTGTGGTTTCTATTTGTGTTATAAAGCTCTCAGGTTTAACATCTGGCTCCCTATAACAACTGGAAAAGACTTCTTGGTGGATTCTCTGGAGTTGGATAACAGGCTGCATCTTCAAAACTTGGGAAAATCCATCTCCTTGTTCAATTAATGCAGGCAAGGACTTAAAAAAGTAAACAAACAATAATACTCAAAATTAATCTCAGGTTGAAACAGAAATACACAGCTGCTGGCCTGATTGCCCCTAACCGCTTCTACCTCGGCCGCTGCCACTTTGTGGCTTTGTCCGGAAGGATGTCCGGAAGATGTCCGGTCTAATTAGCATATTACCCTTTTATTAGTATAGAAGATATTAAGACTCCAATTTGATATGCTATATACTATAGTGGTTAACAATATAAGCTCTGGAGCCAAATAACCAGAGTTTAAATACTGATTGAGTTACTTATTTGGGCAATCTAGTTAGCCTCTCTGTGCCTCAGTTTCTTCAGCTGTAAAATAGGGAAATAGCAGTACCTATCTCATAGGGTTATTGGAAGGATAATGAGGTAATATAATATATGTAAAGCAGTTAAATGGTACCTGATCCATGCTAAATGCTCACTAAATGTTAGCTGGTATTATTATCCAAAATCATTTGTTGGACTGCTAACCCTCAGAACTCAAAAATATAACCAACCTTTAAAGAAGCCAGGTATAATACTGGTACACAGTAGGTACCTAATAAATGGTAGTTATTCTGAATGTCACTGTTGCTTAATTAAGTCATTAATGACCTATTTTAAAAACTACTAAGAATTCCTATTACAATAGACTAAAACACATATGGCTGCTAAAAGCAAATACCTAGCTACAGATTTTGTTCATTTTATAATTTTTTAGCATATAACTTTTACCTTCATGGCTTCACTGATCTCCTTAGCTACTGTTTCTCCTCTGCATCTCAAATTTTCCACACGAGAGGCTGCAAAGGAACCGCCAAACAGTATTTTACATTTTTAAATCTAATAACATCATAAAACACATGCAGATGCTACCTAGATAAACATTTGTCAGGACTATTCACCTTAGTTCAAGCTTTCTTAGGATAGTTTATAATCTATTAAAACAAGTGTCCTTTTAAATTTATCTAGATACATAAGACTAAAAACATAAGAACAGTAGAGTAAAAGAAATAGTTATACACATAAGACGGTAGACAACAAGAGTTGTATTATGAGTAGTCTTAACACTGTGACTCCAGAAGAAAGCATGTTTGTTCCATATATTATTTACCATTATGTTTAACATCTTCAAGCCCTATCATCACATTTAAAATAAACATGGGCTAATATTTGATATTTATACTATTCTGAATTTTATAAAAATAAAACATATTTGGACTTTAGAATTTGTATTCACACTGCATCAAAGATACCTAAATGGAACTTCTGGAATAGATTGTCGGTAGTATATTAATTTTTCTTTTCTTACTTCTTTGATGCTTTTCTAATTCCAAATACATTTTCTTTTCTTTTAATCTCTGTTATAAATGTTCACGGCTACTTCATAACAGACCTGCATATTCAGGGATAAAACCTAAAACTCCAAGAGAAACCAGAAATGTGAAAAATCATTCCATTATGAAGTTGTCTACAAATTAGTTTTTAGTCACTAGAAATTTCCTTTTTATTTCCAGTGTCCTGACCGGGAATCAAACCTGAGACCCTTTGGTGCACAGGAGGACACTCTAACCAACTGAGCCACATCAGCCAGGGCAGAAATTTCATAAAGTCTAGGCAAACAAGTACATAACTATGTTAGAAGGACTATAACTTTATCAGCTTCAAGAGACTGGCAAATAAGTCAAGAAAATTTCTTTCATAGCTGCTATTTTCCTTTTCTGACTTTCCTTAGCTCAAAAAAGTGAGAACACTTCTAGAAAAAAAGGAAATGAATAGTAAAAGCAAATGAGAGAAAGTAGGCACTCAAAGTTGAAAGCAGGCCCTGAAAGAGCAGGCACTCAAAGGTAACATGATGGGCTCAAGAAAGGGTTCTTAACCATTTTTGTTATCAGAAATTTCTTTTGAAATCCAATGAAGCGTATAGACCCCTTCTCAGAACACTTTTTTAATGTACTGGTTTTTTAAATTGATATATAATTTACATACAGTGAAATATATATCAAGTTTAGCATTCAATCACCTTTAACAAATATATACCAGGATGGACATTTCCATCACTCCAGAAAATTCTTTTGTTCCCCTTCCCCAGTCAACCTTCTCTATAGGAAGCAACCATTCATGTGATTTCTATCATTATACATTAGTTTTGCTTACTCTAGAATTTCAGAATGTTTTAAAATAAAATTTAAAAATATGATTATTTAAAAGTTCTGCCCTGATCGGTCTGGCTCAGTGGATAGAGCGTCGGCCTGCAGACTCAAGGGTCCCGGGTTCAATTCCGGTCAGGGGCATGTACCTTGGTTGCGGGCGCATCCCCAGTGGGGAGTGTGCAGGAGGCAGCTGATCGGTGTTTCTCTCTCATCGATGTTTCTGACTCTCTATCCCTCTCCCTTCCTCTCTGTAAAAAAATCAATAAAATATATATTTTTTAAAAAGTTGTATATGTAACATGTGTCCCTTTACTAATGATTTAAATAACATCATCAAGTGGCAGGTCTAATAATTACTGTAATATGAAAATAATGAGTATAAACAATATTGTGAAGTATCTGCAACAACTGAAATTGAAAATATCTGTGGCTTCTAGTAGCAAAAAAAGTTACAGGTATGGCTAGTATCACCACCATTTCCTGCATTCTAAATGGAAAGGAAATGCTAAATTTCAGTTTGAGGTTAGTAAAAATAGCAATGTAATTTTTTTCCTACCCAAGCCTATAGTCCCCTATATTCTAATAATTGTATTTATTGTACACATGAAAATGCAATGGGCATATTACTTGAAAATATATCTAACACACTGTTTAAAAATAAGTTTATCCTGTTTCCCAACTATGCAGACACTCCGCATTCTTAAGCAAGGTAGTTACATTTGTTTATGTGTACCTGTGGATATAAAGTCATCAAGCTGTGCACTGTATGTACACCCTAATACAGTATATACACGCATACACACAATAACGAACAAAATCTTTTTAAATATTTACTCTAGAAAATTGTCCTACTTTTATGTATAGGGCAAGACAATCATATTCTTCTTCATTGTTACTGTATGGTTTACAAAAGAATCTATCATCCAAGGTATCCTTAATTTTTTAAAAACACGTGCTACTTTTTAATTGTCTATAAACCCACACTGATGGACAACAACAGCTGTTCTCCATCTGCTGCACAAGCAATGACAATGTAAAAAGTACCAAGAGTAGTTTGGGTTTGTGTGTAAAAAGGAGTCAGGCCCCAGGCTTAGATAATTATAAACATATGTTCACACATAAATGTCTGGTGGAATATTCTAAAGTTGTGCTGGACATATAAGACATTCAGTATTCTTATCTCCTGACTACAAAATGCCAGCTGTACCCCACTATTACTGTGGTTAACCAAATACTTTCCAACCCCCACTTTTTCAAAATATATTTTTATTGATTTCAGAGAGGAAAGAGAGATAACAACATCAATGATGAGAGAGAATCATTGATTGGCTGCCTCTTGCACGCCCCCTACTGGGGATCGAGCCCGCCACCCAGGCATGTACCCTTGACCAGAATCGAACCCGGGACCCTTCAGTCCACAGGCCCGACTCTCTGAACCCCCACTTTTCCAAAAGGACCACTAGGGGGCAGTACTGCCTCCAGTGAGAATCAAGCTGTTCATTATCTATTAGAACTTGCTTGGGAACAAGAACCTCATTCTCTCAACCTTGGACTCCCCAGTGTGAACACAGTGCTTGGCATGTAGAGTGCTCCATGCGTATGATGGACAAGGCTATGACAGAGGGTTCTGTGGAGGCACAGAGGAGGGTGAGGTCAATCCAACAGGGAATTGAAAGGAGTAAAAGCTTTACAGGTGTTACAAAGAGAGTCACCTTCAACAGATCTGGTGCTGGAGGCTGGAGAGGAGGCGGGGTAGGAGGTAAGGTGGGAGAGGAAGTGCTATACCACAACAAGGGAATAAATCAAGAAAGAAGAAAACACAGGAACCAGGAAACATGATTCAAAACATTAGAGAAGGAAAGGAAATTCCCAGGGTGATGAGGAAAGGAACAGACAGGATATAAGTTTTGCACCAGGCCTAGAGAGCAACCAGTCCAGATTAGAACAGGAAGACAAAAGGCTCCCAGAGGAATACCTCAAGAAAAAGAAAAAGGTTTTAAAAATGGATTTGATGGATAACCTGAAGTGTTTACCACAGCGAGAGGAATTTTACAGTCCTATCGGAGTGTACAGGAAAGAATTGATAGACACGAAAGCAAACAAAGCAAATAGAAAACTAAAGCAATTAACACAACAAATATTAATACTGCTGTTCTTATGTTTTGTTTTTTTTTTTACAAAGGGATAGATTAAAAGTGAAGCTAATCAGTATAGATTATTCTTTTGAGAAATTAGGTGTCAAAAAGAAAAAGAGAGTTCAGAGAAGAGAAACACAATGGCATGAAAACTTTCCCTAACTGATCCTCTGACAGCCCATTCCTATAGTAGTATGAGCTGGCATACACTGTCAATCAATCTGATGTAATACCTTTAGCAACCCTGTGAGGCAAGCAGGTTTCATTAGCCTCCTTTTATAGATAAGGAAACAAGCTGCAAGAGCTGAAAAATGTACCCAGAATTGAATAGAAGTGGAATCATACTTCCTAGAATCCAAAACACTTGCTCTTCTATATTCTATAAATAACTTTCCAAAACATCACTTTGTCAAAAATCATACTATACTCATAAGAATAAAATCTAAAAGTGGCCAAAAATCAGCTCCAACATAATGAAATCCTCTTTTTTTAAAAATATGTTTTTATTGATTTCAGAGAGGACGGGAGAGGAAGAGATAGAAACATCAATGATGAAAGAATCATTGATCTGCTGACTCCTGCACACCCCCTATGGAAATTGAGCCCGCAACCAGGAATGTGCCCTTGACCAAAATCAAACCCAGGACCCTTCAGTCTGCAAGTTGACACTCTGTCCACTGAGCCAAACCAGTTATGGCATGAAAACCTCTTGAAATAAAAACATATTATGCCTAGTAAAGAATTAAAAATAGAACAATTCTATAGTTAAATCTATTTTAACTATTAATATTACAGTATGTTTAAGTTAAGTGAATTAAATTCCTTTAATTGAAAACTAAAAAGAATCAATAATTTTAAGAATAAAACCAAATACACAAAGATTAAAAATATAGTATATAAAGGGGAGAAAAACAAATATAAAAATGATCACTAAATATGTGACTGTTATCTGTGAATGCATCAAAAAAACATTTTCCAACATTAATATCTGCTTCAGAAATTTCAAAATATATAAACTTTTCACTCACTCTCTCAAGATTATTTTGTAACTAGTAAGAACATATAGATACTCCTGATATACAAACACTTAACTCAAGACTATCTCCATGCCAATGGCTGGTCACTGCCCTGAAAGAGATGGAGCCACACACATTCCCAATGGCTTTCTCTCCACAGCCTTGATGGGAATATCTTCATGGCACCACTATTTACCCACTCATCATACACAAAGGTGTTTAGGGATGCCAAATCCTATTTAGACAACATGTAGTAGAACTAATGTGCATCTGAAATGGGAAATTCCTAATATTTTTCATCACAAATATAGTAGTTCAGCTACTTGATAGGTTAAACAGGTCTTTAAAGGTTGGCCTAGAAACTTATCCATTTATAATACCACTAGAGGCCCGGTGCATGAAATTTGTGCACTGGGGGCAGGGGGCCTCAGCCTGGCCTGCCCCCTCTCCCAGTCTGGACAACCCAGGGGGATGTCCGCCTGCTGGCTTAGGCCCACTCCCTGTGTCCCCCTCGCAGTCCAGGACCCCTCGCTCCTTACTGCCCACCCGCTCACTGCTCCTTAGCACTGCCTTGGAGGCGGGAGAGGCTCCCACCACCACCGCTGCGCTCACCAGCATTAAGCCTGGTTTTGGCTGAGCGGTGTCCCCCAGGTGGTCAGTGCACACCAGTCGTTCTGGTCGTTCCGCCGTAACGGTTGCTTAGGCTTCTAGTATATAGATAGATTTGTGTTTTTCAGGGGGAAATGCATTTCAAATTCCAAAGCTCAGGTTAATTATGAATTCTTGAAACATTACAATTTGTAAGTGGGTGGCTACCTGTAAAAATGCTGGCAGTGGCTTAAGCAAGTTGGCATTATTAGGAAGAAGAGGAACTGGCTCTTAAGTCCTCTGTTTATAGGGTCAGCAAAAGAACTGGAAGTATCATCAAGTCTACTGTAGAGAAACTTAAAATAGCTCCTTGTCATCACTACATGTTTAGTGAAGGACGAGGGGGAAAAGTCTCTTTAATTAACTTCAAAGAACATTTTGAAAAAGAAGACAATATGGGAGCAATTATTAGTTTTATTAGTAGGATCACAAAAGATTATGAAAACTCATCCTATTGGTAGACAGCTAATCAGAAGATTGATGCAAGGATATTAAAAAAACAAGTTTGTTCTTTAAAATGTGGAAGTTAAGCACCCTTGAAGATACTGCCTTCCCTAGTCACTGGCTTTCTAAAACATAGGGAAATGAAAAAGTGGAAGTGAAAGATTGAGTAATCAACCTAGTTTTGCTTTCAGGTCACTGGACTGACTAAACTAGGAAACATAAAATTCCAAAAGCCTGCAAAAATTCAGAAATTCATCAAAAAAGTATTAACTGAGTGCTTCCTTTCTATTTCCAATGTATTTTAGAGCATGAGTGAGCAAGCATGTACATGAGCAGACATAACATAGAATGGCTGGCTTGTACTGGTTCTAAAGGAGTAACTAAAAGCATAAGAACCGTAAAGAGTAAAGCAGCATCCCTGGTAAAAATGAAACCAAAAATTGAGCTGTGATTTATGACTTTCTGGAAGATAACCCTACGCTACAACTTAAACAAATCTGTAGCAGGTGTGTAACCTTCTGCATCTGCTCCCACCTGCACCCCACCAGCTCCTTCAGTACTGTATCTCTCTTAAGGCACCAAAGACTTTCAAACTCCTAGCTGTGTTATGTAGCCTAAGCCTTATCCTGTAATGCTCTTTCCCTCTATTCCCTCCACTACAGCCTCAGTGGTCTTTTGTTCCATAAATATTCAAGCCCATTCTTGATGTAGAAACTTGTTCTAGCTCTTCTCTCTAACTGAAAAGCTCTTCCTCTTGTCACAAGATAAATTCCTTCTTGTTACTTCCTCAGAAAAGTGTTTCCCATACCTAAACAACCACTCTAGTGCTGATATTATTTATTTTTAGATTTGTTTATACTCTTCTGTTCCCACGAGAATGTAAGATCCATAGAGCAAGGATCTTGTCTGTGTTGGCCACCATTATATCCTCCACATTGAGAACAGTTCTGGCCTATAGCAGACACTCAATAAACATACTGACTATGTAGATGAAGAGTGGTCATTCAGTATTTATTGAGCATGGTGCCATATGCTGGCTACATAATGCAAACTCAAGTAAGAAAGCTCATGGACCTTTCAGTTTTGTGAGAGACCATAAGCAAGGGAACACACAAATACTTGCATATTGTAACAAATGCTATTAAGGAAATAAGTGTTATGATTGAGAATTGAGGAGAGGCTATTTTAATTAGGGTGGTTAGAGCAAAAAGGAACGTGCCTGAAATGAATTTGGAGAGGTAGGTGGGAGCCAGATCATGTAAGGGGAATGCCAAGAAGTTTGAAGTTTACTGTATATTTTAAAATTGGAAGCTTTTAGGATTTTAAGCAGAGAATGAAAGCTGATTTGTGTTTTTAAAAGTATCTTAGACTTCTAGTCAAGTTGACTTGAGGTTCACAAACTCCCCATCTTTTTCCAAAATATCATTGAATGAATACAGAAAATTTCAAAAGAATATCGCAAGTATACACACAGTTAATATTTCTATGAACAAAAACAAAAAAAAGAAAAGTATACTAAATCGGTTAAGTCAAATATCATGCCCACAGACATGCAACCTAGGCTTAAACAATTTTGTGGATGAATTTTATCCCCTCTTTGAAAAAAACAAATAACCTCTACGTTTACAAACTGTCTTATGAGAGCATGAATACGAAGGATCCACTCAGCTTGAGGATAGTGGTTACTTCTGAAGAGGGAGTGGAATGGGATGGTGGAGGGCTACAAAGAAAGTTTCAGCTATATCCATACCTTTTAGTTCCTGAAAAGGTCTGAAGCAAGCTTGGCAAAATGTGAATAGCCCTCAAGTATGAGTGGTAGGTACAAAGATGCCATTATGTTGTACTCCATATTTTCTATGTTTGATATATTTGAAATAATTTTTAAAAAAATCAATTGTGCCTGATGTCTGCACAATGAAATGGAAGAGAGCAAGAGTGAAACAGGAAGCCCTTCTAGAAAGCATGTGTAGAAATCCTGGCTAGAGTAATGGTGACCGAGACTCGAGGTGATAATAATGAGATGAAGTAGATTAAAGTAAGATTATATTTCCATGGAATAATTTGTGGAACTTATTGATAGACTGGATATGAGGAGCTCAGAAGAGGGAAAACTCAAGGTTAACTTATGGCTAAAGCAATGTGTACATGAAGGTGCCATTTTATCCAACGGAGAAAACTGGGAAAGGAACCAGTTAGAGGGCACGATAGAATCCTATTTTATGTTCATCTCCTATTTCTTCCACTCAGACATAAGCTCTTTATGGGAGCATCTGTCTACTTTACCTTACCTCTGTATTCCCTAAAGTTCCTAACATAACTATGCCAAACCAATGTTATACAGTATACACTGCCTATGTTCAGTTGCTCCTCTGTATCTGGGATTCTACATCCATGGATGAAAAAAAGTTACATTGTTGCTGATATGTACGATGTAGTTAGGCCAGTGATAATTGTGTCTGTACTAAACATGTATGGACTTTTTTCTCATTATTCCCTAAGCAATATAGTATAACAATTATTTACACAGCACTTACATTGTATTAGATATAATAAGAAATTTAGAGATAATTAAATTATACAGAAGGATGTGAGTAGATTATGTAAAGGATTTACGCATCTGTGGATTTTTATATCTGTGGGGGGTCCTGGAACCAATCCTCCCAGTAACCAAGGGGAGACTATATTGTTTTGAAAACCAGACAAGCTTTTTAAAAAGTATCAGCTTTCAAAAACATTTGATATCACTTAATAGTCTAGTAACAAAAAGAAACTTTCAAGAAGTTCCAATAAGTTTTCTCATGCAGCTTATTTAGATTTTTATGTTCCATATAAATTTTTTTTCCACATTAAGCCATTTTAATTAATTTCATATGATTTTACCAGCTAGATGCATTATAAGCTATGCAATATTAAAAGGCAAACCATTGTAAATGGGATAAAATTTATAATAGGGTTATTATTACATAGCATCTCCTTACCAATTACTATTCATGTATTTTAGTTATACAGAGCCCCTTATCTCATATGATTCGTAAGCGACCTCAAATAAGTAGGCAGGAACGTTTCTGTAATATTTAGAGTTGGTATTCACACCGAAAGCATTAGGTCCCTTATCATAAGGAAACTAATGCTTGAAGTGACTTGTCCAAGGGTGTACAGCAAGCTAATATAACTGCAAGCTAATTTTGCTGTGCTTAAAGAGCTGATGCTATTCTAAGCTTATAAACATTATGAAAACGTATAATGACCCAATCTCCTCAAAATTTATCCAGAAGATAGACTCTAATTATTTCTTTGCTTACTTTTGAAGTCAGAATTATATGATACAGAGATTTTTCTAATACAATTATTGGAATGGTAGGAATAAAATCAAGTAGACCTTCAAGGGATCATTAAAGCAAATCTGTTTTCCTTCCT
Organism: Myotis brandtii; assembly: GCF_000412655.1. Lineage (NCBI taxonomy): Eukaryota > Metazoa > Chordata > Mammalia > Chiroptera > Vespertilionidae > Myotis > Myotis brandtii. The sequence continues at coordinate 1,665,740 of NW_005357346.1, read as the reverse complement.
AAGATAAAAAGGTCACCAAGTTTCATTAGAGGGAATTAACTGTCTAAAAAGTCATAATACTTGAGAATATTATGATACCACAAGTTTCGATTCTTATTTTTATGTTGCTCAAAACCAAAACAAGTATATTTCAACCACTGCATTTGGCAACTATCCCTTTTTGGTGAACCATGACAACTAAGCATTAAGTCTAGGTCAATTTTTATTTCAAACATAGTGAATACTGTGATTTTAAGCACTTTCAGAGTATCTTTATGTTTGTATTTCCCCTTTGTAATTTATTCCATTAACTTGGGGGTTTTGGGGAGGGCAAGGAGACCTTCCGGTAGCTCAGAATTCAACAAAAGTAAGGTCCTCAAAGCCATACATATAACTATCCCTTACAAATTAATCAGGTCTTAACAATTTTTTTAATACCTCAGAAGCAGTACTTTTGCATGCCATAAGTAAATTCCAAAAGGTTTCTTAGGAAAATTGTTACAAATTTTTAAATGTGAGAATGGAGCCACTTAAAA